>NW_004524648.1:987358-992667 GCF_000260255.1 Octodon degus | reverse complement strand
TATAGGTAGGAAGACCCTGAGCAAAGAGGCAGGAAAGGCAGTAATCCCCAGTGCTGTCCCAGCCTTCCAGTGGATCAAGGAGGAAAAGGATGGTATCAGCCACTTTAGCCATGTCTAACACAGTGTGCAGATCCCCTAGAAACAGAAGACACTGTAAGTAAAGGTTGGCACAAATACTTTATCCTCAGGAAATATTATTGATACTCAAATATAACGTTGGACAAATATTGTATTCTCTAACCTGGTTTTGCAGATGTAAAAAACCACCTATGTTTCAATCTGGGGCACAGCAGCATAAAGCGATTGTTACTCTCCCATTCCTGCAGGTGCACTGTTTCTGTCCCTGTGTTTCTATCCTGCAGCAGACGAAGGGCTTCAGGCAAAGAAATTCTATTATGCAAAGGAACAACCAGCACCTGATGAGGAGCCCCATCTTTGCTGCCAAGCTGTCTCTTCTCTGCCAGAACCTGTGATCAGAGAAAGATCAGAAAAATCTCAACAACCGTCTCAAGCTATCACTAGCTTCACATTTCCACCAAGACAGATGCCTTCAAACCAGCACTTTTTGGGTTAAACGCCGCATGTAGACGTCAGGGGGAAGGGGAGGGGTGGCAGGCGCATGGACTAAAGCAATGAAAGCTCTAGCCTCAGTCTAGACCTGGATGCTTGACACGTGCTTTGGCATTGTTCTCAGTCTTCAGCCCCTCCTACGGTCATTCCCGAGTACAAGGTATCCATCTAGAAGGACAAAGAAGGCACAGCACCACCTCCCAAACTCCTCCTCTTACCGCCTCCTTTTTCTGCTTTCGGAGTTGGCTGGCGCGATGCCTCTGGTCTACTCTGCTGAGTTCTTTTCTCACCTTCTTGCACAGCACTTTCAGCTCCACACGGCCTAAGGGAACAATTAGAAGGCGTTGTGATTTTTTAGGTAACAAAAATCCAGTAAAAGGGCCGGGGAGATGGCTCAGTAGTATAAGCGCTTCTCTGTCAAGCGCAAGGGTCTGAGTTCAGTGCCTGGGTCCGCCAAAAAAAAAAAAAAAAAATCCAGTAAAGGGGGACCCCTTATCATCTTCACAATGGGTCTTTCCTGCGGTTCTCAGGCCAGACAATAGCTCCACCTAGGCCTGGAAAAAAAGTGCTGGCAAATAGCCCTTTGTACCCTGTCTCCTCACCCTTGCCGTCCCGCTGTGCGGATCCTCGACCCCGATGTCGCCCGCCTTTGTGAGCTTTATTATGCTGCTTGAGCGGACCAGACCGGTGCGCCGCCATGCTTCTGCTCACGTGCGCCAGCAACACTTCCGGCCCAGGCAGAGCGTTTCCGGTCCCCTGGGGGGCTCTCTCCCGGGGTGGGGCTCCCGTACCCTCTCGCGAGGTATTTCCCTCCAGTTTGAGAGCTCGGTTCTGTAGTCCCGGCGTTACTACTGTGGGAACTTTTCCCACGCTGCAGGCGGTGGTTAGGGAGCTTTAAAACGGAGGTGCACTCTCAGTCCAGGAAGACTATTTTGCCCATTTATATTTTCATTTTTAGTACTGTAAAGTTCCCACGTAGGAAACTATTGAATGGAATACTCCATTCGTGGCGGAGGCCCAAGCCCCTCCTCTCACTCGGGCACACCGCTCTTCAGTTTGCAACAGCTGAACCACCTTCTCTTTCCCTCCATACTTTTAAGTTCTAAGGTAGAACTCTCCAGCTCCGCACAAGATCTCAAAGTCCCATTTACCCCAACTTGCTCTCGTGGGCACAAGAAGGGACAGTTCCAAAGGGGGCGAAGGAGAATGTGACCTTCCTGCCCTGGGGCTCCGGTTCTCTAGAATCTGGAGCTGCGCCCCACATCTTTTCCCACACACTGCAACCGAGACCGAGAGCTGGCCGTGAGATCCAGAGGGCAGTGGAACCAAAGAACGCTGATTTTCCGCAGGCAGATTCGAGCTCTGGGGACCTAGGGCCAGGTCCCCCGCGTTCCAATTCCTTGCTGTCCTCCTATCGGGAGAACGAGGTGAGGGAAGTTAGTCTTTAGCTGACTGGAGGGCCGCCCAGCGAGGCGCAGCGAAGTAGTAGCTAACCGACGCTCACAATGCAGGTTCGCGCCCTCGGGTGAGGAGCAGGCGCGTTGCCATGACAGCGGCCCTGCAGGCGCGCGCCCAGTGCGGCCGCCCCCGGGCGCGCCCATCCCCCTCCTTCCCCCACTCCTCCCGTGGCAGTGCGCAGCCCCCCCTCCGTCTGTGGGAAGGGGCCGGGCTTGCTGCCTGACGTCGGTGCGGGGCTCGGAAGATGGCTGCGGAGCCGAGCACCGGGCAGTGGCTGCGGCGGCAGCGGCAGTCGGGGAGCGCGGCGGGCGGGGGCTACGTCTCGCGCTTGAGGTGCTGAACCGAGAGGCGCGGAGGTGGCCGGGGCGCACAGTGGGCTTGAGGGGCCGCTCGGCGCCGCCTCCCCGCCACCTGCCACACCATGGGCAGCGCCGAGGACGCAGTTAAAGAGAAACTGCTGTGGAACGTGAAAAAGGAGGTAAAGTCGGAGCGCGGACCCCGGGGCTCGCCCCCTGCCAGGCTGAGTGGGGGCAGGAGGGCTGAAGGTGTGCATCCACCTCCAGCGAAGGCGCTGCAGGGCTTGGGCCGGGCGGGGGCGGGTCCTGGGTGGGCAGCGGCTCCCGCCCCTCACTGATGGGGGCAGCGCCCCTCGGTCCCCGGGCCCAAGGGTCCCCTGGCGCTCCCAGGGGTGTTTGCTTGCTGTCCCACAGCTCTCCGCCCTGTGACGGCAGCAGCGCCGAGAGACCGAGGTCGGGGGAGGGGTGGCGGCGATTTCTGGAGAACCAGAGCTGTCCGTTCATTGCTCGAGCTGTCTTGGGAGGGGGTGGGCCCCTCTCAGGTACTGAAGTATCAAGCAGGTGATTTGGTAGTTCAGCTCGCCGGTGTCCTGCGCCCACCTCAGGTATCCCTCGGGCAACCGAGTCGTGGCTGCTGGAGGATTCGCCGCACACCTCACTGTTTCTCCCTCCACGCCCACCTGCTTACCCTGGAACAGAATAGGGGGAGAGAATGGTTTTTAAGACTTGGACAATTTCCTTGAAAATGAAACTCTACGTCAAAAAGAGTACTCTTTACTAACCCCCCCCCCTTTACCTTGACCCGGCTCATAAGTCCATTTCAGTTTCTGTGCGGGGGAGGGGGTGCCCAAAAGAATGACTCACCCGCATATGAGAGCTCAAGTCCGCATAGTAGATGAGATGAATCGGGCCTCCTTCCTTCAACCTGCTGTTTTGGCTGGCTAGGTCTACCAGATGTATGCACTTCATGAGAGAAGGAATACCCGCCCGTTTTGTCCCCTATGCTGTAGCCAGTGCCTGGTACACACTGTAGGCACTCAGTGCCTCTATGATAAATCTGTTGATCATGGGATTTGTGAGGTCTGGTGGGAAAATATGAGCTTTAGAGTGATCTGGACCTAGTTATGTGTGATCTTGATTAAGGATTGAGTTACTTAACCTCGGTTGCCCCCCCCCCTTTTAGTAGTACAAACTAGCTTTTAACTCACTCTGTAGTCCAGGCTGACCTTGGATTCATAGTGATCCTCCTGCCTCAGCCTCCAGAATGCTGGGATCACAGACGTGTGCTATGACACTTGTTCTTTAACCTGAGTCTTGACTTGTTTGTCTTTTTATAATAGGATATATTAAAATTTTGATGGGTCCTTTACCCTTCTTAAAGTTTCAGGATTAGAGCAGGCTTTGGGTTCCTATAAAATCCTGAAAAATTCTAGGAAAATCATGGCTGCGCTGCCCAAACATTTATTCCCTAACATCTGTTCCCTTCCCTCTCCTTGTCCGAGATGTAGGTAAAGCCATCACCTTTCTAACTTGTGTTAGACCCTTCACTGGGATGTTGCTCTGAAGTGACCAAGAAAGGGTTTTGGGGTTTTTTTTGTTTGTTTGTTTTTTGTGGTACTGGAGATAGAACCAAGGAACTTCACTCTAAGCTAACTGCCCAGCCCTGCCCCCATTAAATTTTGAGGCAGGATTTTGCTAAATTGCTCAGGCTGGGCTTGAATTTACCATCTTCTGCCACAGTCTCCCCAAAATGGAAAGGTTTCAGAAACCAGAGGTGTACCAAGTCAGATTTTAAGCCTCAGCCTCTGACTTTCCAAGGAAAAGAGAAATCGAATGATTATCTTAGAAAGAAAGTAGTCTAGTGACAAAGGCTTTCAGTAAGAGCATAAACAAACACAGAATAGTGTTTAGTGAGACTCTGTACCAAATACATTAAAAGGAAAGAAAGAAAAGTAGTTGAATCCAAACTACAGAGAGATGTTCTAAGAATTATTGGTATGATCTAATTTGGTGGTTGCTTAGGGATACAATGAAAGATTTTTGAGAATTGATTTCTCCCAGTACTTTGTGTGTTTGTTTGTTTGTTTGTTTTTAATTTATTTATTTATTTGTGTGTGTGTGTGGCCAGCTCAGCCCACCAGGGGGCGGGCTGTCTGGCATGTGGTGGTGGGGGGGGATTGAACCGTGGTCCCTGTGCTTTGCTAAGCTTGTTTTTTTTAAGTAGGTGCTTTAGACCACTGAGCCATCTCACCAGCCCTTCTCCCAGTACTTTGAAAGATAGTATTTTTCCAAGAATGGTTACTGAAAAGAGTGAGAAATGTCTAGATGATTCCAGAATTTTGTATTGTTGTGACAAAGGTTGACCTATTCTGAATTACTGCATGTATTTCCATTTCCCTTTCAGTGCTTGGTTTACAAGAAAGCATTCTTTCCTTTTCTATAAAAAGAGATAACATCCAAGCATGGCGGTGCAAGCCAGTAATCCTAACCACTCTGGAAGGCTGAGGCAGGAAGATCGCTTGAGTTGGAGGCCAGCCTAGGCTACATAGTAAGTTCAAGGCCAGCCTGAACTGCATAGTGAAACCCTGTCTCAAATAAAACAAAACAGTGCTGGGCTGGTGAGATGGCTCAGTGGTCTAAAGCACCTACTTGGAACAAGCTCAGCAAAGCACAGGGACCATGGTTCAATCCCCCAGCACCACATGCTGGCCGGCCCCGCCCCCTGGTGGGCTGAGCTGGACACACACACACACACACACGCACACAAAATACATAAATAAATAAATAAATAAACAGTGCTGACCAAACAGCTGAGCAGATTAAAGATCCTGCAAGTAGGCTCAGGAGCCTGGGAGGGGGGCGGTACCCTGAGAGCTTGGTGGCATCCATCTGTAATCCCAGCTCTTGGGAGGCTGTAAACAGGAGAATCACTACAAGTCCGATTTAGTAGTGAGACCCTGAACACCCTGTAGACCCTTCCCTAAA
>NW_004524648.1:981832-987031 GCF_000260255.1 Octodon degus | reverse complement strand
AAAAAAAAAAAAAAAGATAAGGAAAGGCAGAAAGACAGGATAATTGTAGGCAGAGCTGTCCTTTTGCAAAGGACCTCTAATATGTTTCTAGGAACATCTCTAAATCTTTCTAACTTCTCCAAAACAAATACCCAATAAATCTGTTTTAGACACCTACAGATCTTTAGTTGTGACATTATGCCCTGTTTAATACAAACACCCCTTGGGGAGTAATCTAGGAAGCTTTTAACAGTTTAGAGTGCAAGAATCAATCTGATCCAATCCCTGTTTGCCTAACCACCAACCATGAGCTTTTCCAGCCCATCTGCTCTCCCTCCCTCCCTTTTTCCCTCCCTCACCAGGCTTTGGATGTTGTACTGCTCTCCAAACTATACAGTGCTGTGTGAGGGGCCTTGGGAGCCAGGACCTATAACTTGTCCAAAGACTGGCAAGGACTAGCTCTGCCCAGAGTTTATCTCTAAGATTTTACATTGGGACTGAAGAATTCTGTCTCTAACCTACAGTGTTAGTATCTATCTCCTGGCAAATTCTCAGGACATCACCCAGTGCCTGGCTAAGTGTTGGGAGCAACAGGAACCTCTACATTGCTGATGGAAATTTAAATTAGTACTACTACCTTGGAGAGCATTTTGGCATAAAGCAGAATATATCCAGCAGAAATTCCTTATCTAGAAGTATAAATTTTAAAAAGTTAGCACATATGTTCACCAAAATATGTCTAGAATGTTCATAGCAGTACCATTCGTAACAGCTCCAAATTGGAAACCACCTAAATGCCAGTCAGTTATGGTGTGTTCATGCAATAGGAATGGATAGTTGACAACTGTACACAGTGTGAACAAATCTCACACACTGGTGAGCAAAACAAATCATTTACCAAATACCATGCTAAAATGTATTTAAATAATGAAAAAAAAAATACCATGCTAAGTTACTATATATATGAGGTATTTTTGTCTTTATTTTTGTTTGATACTGGAGATCAAACTCAGGACCTTACAGTTGCCAGGCAGGTGCATATGCTGCTGAGTTAGCTCCCAGACCCTTCAATATTTTTTTTGCTGTGTTTTCTTTTGTTTTTTGTTTTTGAAACATGATCTCACTATGTAGTTCAGGCTGGGTTTGAACTCACCGTGTGTCCCAGGCTGGTCTTGAACACACAACAATGCTCCTACTTCAGCTTCTCAGCGCTAGGATTACAAGTATGTATCATGACAGCTGGTTCAGATTACTTAATTTATAAAAAAAGTGGAGCCAAGGTGGCTCAGTAGAATGAGCACTTCCCTGGCAAGTGCAAGGGCCTGAGTTCGATCCCTGGTTCCACCAAAAAAAAAAGTATAAAAACCTATAAAGTGAATGGAATTAAAAATCAGGTTAGTGGGTACAGTTAGGCAGGAGTAGTGACCAGAGAAGAACATGACAGAGCGTGGACACTTTAAGTTGCTGGTCCCATGTTTTTGTTACTCTACATGTTGATTTCACAGGAATGTTCAATTTGTGAAAATTTACCAAGCTGTAAAATTACTATATAAACTTTTCTGTATGTTTGTAGAACAGTAAAGATAAACATAAATAAACTAGGGGTGGTGTCAGATACCTATAATCCCAGCAATCTGCGGGGCAGAAGTTGGAAGATCACAAGTTCAAACCAAACAGAGGTAACTTAGTGAGACCCTGTCTCAAATACCAGAAAAAGGCCGGAAATAAAGTTCAGCACAGAGGCCCTGGGTTCAACCTCCGGTACTAAACTAAATAAATAAATACTTTAAACAGTAAATAACTTTGATTTTTTTTTTAATTTTTTTTTTTTTCTTTTTCTTTTTGCTGTGATGGGCTGGAACTCTTGGCCTCACACATATTAGATAATAATGCACTGAGCAGCATCCCCAAGCCCCTTGAATGTTAAGGGAGATGCGACTGGTCACCTTATAAGGTATTTGAAAGCTTTCTATCTGGGAGGAACCCAAAACACCAGGGCTTTAGAATCCAGACAGGTACTATGAGAACATGAAGCAAGTGACCCTGAGGCATGGATGAACCTAGTTCTAACTTTGGAGAAGAGGGAGAAAAAGGCAGGTATTTTTTTCCTGGAGCCTATACTGAAATAGTCTGTCCTTAAAGGACAGTGTTTCTGCCCAGAAGCCCTTTCCTGGCTGAGTGTACCTGAGCAAACTGCCTCTTGTCCCTATTCCAACCTACGTACTTCCATCTGGACTAGAACTTCTGCACTGGCCATTTGGTGGGGTTTTTTTATTTTTTATTTTATTTTATTATTATTTGTTTTCATTTGGTGGGTTTTGACATCATTTTTCCCACTTTCCTCTCCAAAAGGCTTAGAGCAAGTTGTAATGAAGAACGTTTCCTTCCTTATCTTCCAAGCTTGTCATCTCTCTAACTGCCTAAGAACCCAGACTAGAAGTACAGAACCAAAATATTTAACTGCTTGGATGCTTTCCATGTTTCGGCGGTAGGGTCTCACACATGCAGAGCACACATTCTATAACTGAGCTGTACCGCTAGGCTTCCTGAGTTCTTTGATCAGAAAAAAGGAAATATGGTTAAGTAACCATGCTGCTCATTTGTCCACAGGTAAAGCAAATCATGGAGGAAGCTGTCACCAGGAAATTTGTGCATGAAGATAGCAGCCACATCATTGCTCTGTGTGGTAAGTAAACAATTTAGGGTTGATGGGAGGCAGGTTTAGAACTGAGGATGCTATCCTGGGACCAGAAAAAACAAGGTTTAGTAGTTTTCAGATCTGGCTGCAAGACCAAATCAACCCAGAAACTTATGAAATCACTTTGTGCCCCATCTTAGACCTACTGAATCACGATCTTCTGACCTCAAGAATCTATATTTTAGTTCCTATAATTCTTAAATTTTAGTATGTATAAGTAACCTGAAGAGCTTGTTAAATCATGTTCCTGTATCCCAGCCCTGAAATTTATGATTCTGGTAGGTCTAGAGTGGGCCTGAGAATCTAGATTTCTTTCTTTCTTTCTTTTTATTTTTTTATGTATTTAGTACAGGATCTACAGGGTCTCACTACACAGATTGCACTTGTAGTGATTCTTCTGTTTTCAGCCTCCCAAGTGCTGGGATTACAGGTGTGTGCCACCATGCACAGTCTCAATCGTTGTCTCAGCATGCCCCGGGGGTGGGGCCAGTGCAGCATGCTGGGGACAAACCCTGGCCTCTGAGAATCTAGGTTTCTAACAAGGTCAAAAATGAAGCTGATGGGGCCAGGGAGGTGGCTCAGTAGAATAAGTGCTTCCCTAGCAAGTGCAAGGACCTGAGTTCAATCCCCGGTTCTGCCAAAAAATAAAAAAGGTTGATGTTGCTGATCTACAGATTATACTTTGAAAACTATTGCCTTAGTTAGTTGGGGTTTGGAAATCACTGCTCTGAGTTATCCATCCCTTAGTTTTGGTGAAAGGTTGGTAGCACAGGAGTGCTCTTGGTGCCATATTAACTTCCTGATTAATCCCAGACACTTTTACCATTATGCTAACTTTTCACATGCTTCATTGGCTGCGAAAGAACAAGAAGGTATGATAGGAAATACAGCCACAGTTTTCTAGCCACACAAAGGAGAAAACCCATAATAGACTATTGTTTCCTTCTCAACTTGAATGTTTGTTTGTCTTTATAGAAGAAACATCTACATACAGAATTTTCTTAAATTTGTAGGAATTTAACCTTGTATAAACTTTCCTTTTTTAATTTTTTTTTTTAACGTATTTGGTTCAGGGTCTCACTATGCAGCTTGGACTTGTAATGATCCTCCTATCTTTAGCCTCCCCAGCACTGGAATTACGGGCATGCACCACCATGCCTGGTGTCTGTGGCCAGTTCAGTGCACCTAGGGGGTGGAACAGCATATGATGCTGGGGATCAAACCCTGGTCCCTGCGCTTGCCTAAGCAGGCTCTTAGTCGACTGGGCTATCTCGCTGGCCCTCTTTCCCTTTCTTCTTCCTTTTTCTGTGTGTGTGTGTGTGTGTGTGTGTGTGTGTGTGTGTGTGTGTGTTGTGCAATATACAATACCAGGGCTGCATACCTGTGCAGTACTAGAGCTGAAAACCAACGATGTACCCAAGAAAACATTCAGAAGGTGTGATTTTTGTGATTGGTTTGTCTTTGAGACAGGGTCTGACAATTCAGTCCAGGTTAGCCTTTAAATCACTATGTAGTCCAGGCTAGCCTTGGACCCAAGGTAATCATTCTGCTTCAGACAGATGTGCTGGGACTATAGGCCTTGGCTCCCACAATTAGCTTAGAAGGTGTGCTGTGTTTTGGTTTGGGGGATTGTTTTGTTTTGTTGAGACAGGGTCTTGCTATGCATTTCAGGCTGGCCTTTAACTTACTATGTAGCCCAGGCTGGTGATCCTCATGCATCCACATGGCAGTCCTTCCTTAGCCTCCGAATCCTGGGATTATAGGTGTGGTTTTTGACAGCAGTGTAATTAGACACAATTACTCTTCCCATAACTCCAACAGTATTCACCAAGGGCTTGAGATACAATTTTCCATGTAGGAAAATGGCCATGACAAGCTAGACAAAGTCTCTTCACCAGGCACTTAAATTCTGTTGAGGGAGACAGAAAGAAAACCATTGCACAGGGGCCGGGGAGCTGGCTCAGTAGAATAAGCACTTCCCTGGCAAGCATAAGAGCCTGAGTTCAATCCCCAGTTCTGCAAAAAAAAAAAAAGAAAGAAAGAAAACCATTGCACAGATAGAAAAATAATAATAGGTAGTGATAAGAACTATAAAGGGGGTGCCGGGGAAGTGGCTCAGTAGAATAAGTGCTTACCTGGCAAGCACAAGGGCCTGAGTTCAAAACCCCAGTTCCACCAAAAAAAAAAAAGAACTATAAAGGAAGCTGAGCATGGTGGCACTTGCCTATAATCCCATCTACTGAGAAGGCTGAAGTAGGAGGATTGCAATATGTAGCCAAGCTTGGGTAAGTTAGTAATTTACCAAGACTTTGTCTCAAAAAAATTTCTTCTTAGATTTAAAAAGGCTGGGTCAAGCATGGTGGTGCATGCCTGTGACCCCAGCACTGGGGAGGATGAGGTAGGAGCATTGCTGTGAATTCAAGGGCAGCTTGGACTATATCATGAGACTCTGTATCAAACAAAGTAATTAATAATTAATTTTATTTTATTATTTTTTAAAAAATTTTATTTATTTATTTGTG
>NW_004524648.1:946240-981560 GCF_000260255.1 Octodon degus | reverse complement strand
GCTGGGGGATTGAACCGTGGTCCTTGTGCTCTGCCAAGCTTGTTCCAAGTAGGTGCTTTAGACCACTGAGCCATCTCGCCAGCCCCTTTTTTTTTTTTTCCCAATAATTAATTTTAAAGGGCTGTGGTAACACATTCCTGTAATCCTGGCACTTGGGAGGCTGAGGCATGAGGATTCCCACAAGTTTAAGACCAGGCTGGGCTACATGGTGAAAGAATGTACACAAGCAAACAAGAAAGAAGAAAAAAATATAAAGGAAGATAAAGCACAGGCCTATGAGACAGAAATGGGGTATAACAGCCTGTATGCAGAGACACTGAGTGACACTGGGGTTTGAGTCCTGGTGACTGAGTCACCTTGGGCAACTTTCTTAATTTCTGTTGCCCTCAGTTTGCTCAGTGGTAGAACACGTGGCTCGCACGCATAATGCCCTGGATTCAATCCCCAGTATTAGAAAAAAAAAAAAAAAATTAACAGTCATGGCGAATGACTCCCACCTTAAGGAATTGTTGTGATGATTGAGTTGATGTCTACGAATGTTCCTAGCAATGTAAGTGCAGAAAATGTTTCCAGGATTTCAGTTCCTGCCATCTCATTTTTGGATAAGTTTGCCAATTCCCTGAGATGATGTAATGATTCCCAGGTTTCCAGAGACCAACCTGATCTCACCTTGGCAGCACCTATGGTGGAGAAAAGACGGACCAATCTTACATTAAGTAGCTGTGAAAGAGTTTTAGAACTCTACTTCTTTCCACCTGTGCTGTGTTCCCTTGTTCACTATGTCTGTTGTCACTAGCCCTGCAGGTGGTGCAGTTTTGCATGGCTTAGTGCTAAGCTTTATTGAAACACACACTAGAGAAAACAGAATCAAATAATGCAAACATCTAGTGTATGGATGCCATGTTTGGATGGCTGTGAGAGAGGAGGAAAAGGGGGCTGAGGAATACAAGCAGGGGAAAGTTGTAAGTATCCCACATTCAGGCCCGTTAGCTAAGAAACAGCTGTTAGCTCTCCTCTACTTGACGCAGGAGTCCCCTGGAAGCAGAATGGCTTTTGCTTTTGTCTCCTGCATAGAAGCTCAGGTTCTTTCTAACAAGCTGGGATATCACATCAAAAGGAATAATTTTGGGGGCCAGGGAGATGGCTCAGTAGGATAAGTGCTTGACTGGCAAACGCAAGGATCTGAGTCCAATCCCCGGTTCCACAAAAAAAAAAAAAGGAATAATTTTTCTTTCAGCAAGTTTCAGTTGCTGAATTAGAACAGGGCACCCAACTCTCCAGGGTTCTGAACTCAGTCCAGGAGCAAAAGCAGCTGTTCTGCTGGTCCTCAGGAGGTACCTCTGGACCGTCATATTAACTTAAATGCCTATAGAGTCAGACAGAAAATATCTGCAAGCAGAGACAATAGGAAGTAGCAGGGACAGAGTGACCTGATAGTTCTCTGCCTGTGTGAAAAGGTACAGCCACTGTTCTGCTCCTACAGAAGTATGGGCCCAGGTTTCCTGTTGCTTCTTTTTAAGAGAAGCCAGAAATCTAGGATTTTATGTGAAATTTCTTGCTTTGTAAATGATGGCAACTGATTCTCATTTTAAAAAATATTGTGTGGGCCCAACAAAAGGCCTTTGCAGACCTCTGCCAGTTGCTGCCTGTTTCGTGGGCTCAGTACATAGTTACCCAGGAGAATACAAACAGGAGGGCTTGCCAACAGTGTGAGCTGGGGCATCTGAGACTGACAGAAAACAGAATTTTTAGCCATGCTTGGTAATACACACCCATAATCCCATCACCTGGAGGCTAGGGCAGGATGATCACTTCAAGTTCTAAGCCAGCATGGGGCATCATAGTGAATTCAAGGCCAGTCTAGACTATGTAGTGAAACTTTATCTCAAAAAAAATTTTTTTAAAAAATCGAATCTTTGTGTTTTGTCAAAATAAGTATTTCAGATGATGCCAAGTGGTGTTCCATGTTTGGTCTCAAAATAAGGTTGGTTTAAAACAGTTGCTGTCAACTTTTTTTCCCTGCCCATACCCACTTCCCATGCATCCTGCCCCTCCACACACACACAGCAGAGTTGTAATCATGGACAATTTGGAGAAGGAAGAGGGAGGCTAGACATGTATTGATGAAAAATGCTACCCCTCAGACTTTTGAGAGATTCTGATATGCCTGGCTCCCTAAAACCATGGAAAAATGCTCAGTAATGCATTTTTAATCTGAAGTAGTGAGACATAGGGGGTCTTGTCCTCATTCTAGCTATGCCCAGAATTTAGTTTTGTTTTGGAAGAATGGACTTTTTTTTTTTTTTTTTTTTTTTTTTTTTTTTGGCAGAACAAGGGATTGAACTCAGGCCCTTGCGCTTGCCAAGCAAGCGCTTATTCTACTGAACCATCTCTCCGGCCCAAGAATGGACTTTGAGGGGACGTACCAAGTGGTCGGGCAGAGTGAAGGCTTCAGAGGCTGGTCTAACTGGGGGGGGGTAACAGTATTCCCTAGAGCATTCAGGTATGCTAGGGCCCTGGACCATTACACTCCATGCTGGCCATCTGTTCTTAGCAAAGGAGGAGTAAAAGGTTACTGAGAGGGCCTGGCTAAGCAAGATGAGCTTCTTTGAACTTCCTTAGGATACAGATACTTGGCTAGGCATAGTGGGCTACACCTGTAATCCCAGTACTCGGGGAAGCTAAGGTAAGTCTGGGCAACTTCACATTTGTTTGTTTGTTTTGAGATAGGGTCTTGCTGTGTCATTTAGGCTGGCCGTAAACTCACTGTGTAGCACAGATTGACCTTAAACTTGCACTGATCATCCTGCCTTAGCCTGCTGAGTGCTGGAATTATAGGCATGTACCACGATGCCAAACTCAACCTTTGTAATTTAGCAACTTTCTGAGGCTATAGCTGAGAATAAAAAGTAAAGGGCTGGGTTCCTAGCTCAGTAAAAAGGCCATAGGTTCAATCCCTGGTAGCACAAAAAAGAAAAAAAGAAAGGCCAGCAGACTTAGGCAAGCACAGGGGCTGGGTTCAATCCCCGATATCACATGCCTCGCCGGCCCCACCCTCAGGCCACTGAGTTGGCCATCAAGACCAGGCATGGTGGCTCATGGATGTAATCCCAGTACTGGGGAGGCCGAATACAGGAGGATCACTACGAGTCCAAGCTGCATAGTGAGACCCTGTACCAAATACATTAAAAAAAAAAAAAGTACATAGACATATAACCAGAAACAGAACCTTCTTAAAGAACTCTAGAAACACAACTGAAGAATTCCTGGGTTGATACCTGATCCCTGTTAGTCAAGCAGAAGGTAGGATTTGCAAGATTGCTCTAGAAAGGCACATTTGTTGTTTGCTGTAGTTGTTCCTAAGCCTGCCTTTCCACAAGCCAGTCAGACCCTACAAGTAGCAGCTTTCTTGTGAAACTCCGTTGCCAAACCTGGTTTCCAGGGAAAAGGACTTACACATTTGCTGTAACTCTTACTACAGAGCATGTCTGCAGTGCTGTTCAGCTGTGCCATCTCCAGGCCCTAAGGCCAAAGGATTCAGACCTGGAGAAGGGGCCCAAAACCATTATCATGGAAAGGGAAATCTTTGATCTCTCCTTTTTGCCTTAAAATGTCACGTCAGGTTTGCATTAGGGTCTATAATAGAGACTTTTTTTTTTTTTGAGCTTTTGGTTTGGTTTGGTTCTCTTGGTACTGGCACCTGAACCCATGGCCTTATACATGCTAAATACATGCTCTGTCACTGAGTTATATATACCCCAAACTGATCTTGGATTTTATTGGGGGCTGGAGATGTGGCTGAGTAATAGAGCAGTTGCCTAGTAGACATGAGACCCTGAGTTTAGTCCCTAGCACCACCGTCCTAAGACTTACTGTTGAACCAAAGTAATGCTTCCTGGTTTTGGTGTGACTTCATGAACCCACTTCATAGGCTGGTATCTCTTCCCACTCCTTGTCATGGAGGGGAAGATGCTTTTATTTTATTTTATTTCTTTAATTTGATACAGGGTCTTGCTGCACAGTTCAAACTTATATTGATCCTTTTGTCTCAGTGCTGGAATTATAGGAGTGTGCCATCACACCCAGTTTTGGGCCTGGACAGCACACCTGTGGTTCCAGGGCTGGCATAGCATGTAGTACCAGGGACTGAACTCGGGTCCTTGCGCTTGGCAGGCAGGCATTTAGACTGCCAAGTTATCTCCCTGGCCTGGAAGTTTCTTTTAGCATGTGCTTATGCACAGAACATTCAGGATCAGAATTAAACAGCAATTTTTTCCAAGTTTTGGTTTTAAATCTTGCATCTGAACTGGTACCACATGGGCTTAAAGAGGCACCGTTCTTCCCATACTAGTGAAGAGTCTGAGGTAACTGAGGCCTCAAGCCTTGAGTCCAGAGAACCCTAGATCTGAGAGTGTCTGCCTTCATATATTTGTTGACTCTGATTGGGTACAGGGATTGTATTTTAACCTTTGGTTTGCTTTAGAGAGGGGCTTCTGGCCTGCCAGAGCAGGTTCTTGGGCTCCACTTGTCTTCTACCACCACTAGCCCCCAGGCTTTAGAGAAGGGCCCAGCCCAAGGAAGCCAGCCCTGCCTCCCCAGTCACCACCCTCCTTGACTTGCCCTTACTAGTGTAGCTGGGTCAACCTGAGGTTGTTTCAGGCTGAGAATGAGCTCTAATGGGAGGTGGCGGGGGTGGAATCTGTAGAGCTGGAAATAACAGAAACTATTAACCAGCTCCCTGTTGCTAAGCAGCTTTCATTAGCCTGGAAGGTCTGCCCTGCAGTGAGCTCCTTTGGGAATGACAAGAAGATGCTAATGAGCTGGGAGAGAAGCAGGTGCTACAGGAGGCTTGTGTCCCACCTGGGATGTTGCAGTCAGAGACATTTTAGCATATTCTGAGATTCAGACTCCAGGCAGTTTTCAGCCCTCTCTTCAATGGAAGGGATTTCTCCTTCCCACCTGCAGATTGAGCTCATTCTCATGCCAACTGACTTCTGTCTTGCAACCAGAAATAATCAAATAGGAAGGAAGGCCTAGAAAACTGGTTCCCCTACCCTGTGCTGGAACATGATGGAGAAAATGGGGCAGTGGTCTTTGGGGCTGGGTCTTTAGAGTTGTTAGACCCAGGTTCACATCCTGGTTCCTGGCATGTTGCTAAGTGTGTAACCATAGCTAATCACTCATCTCTGGTCCTACTACCACAAGGTTGACTTGAGTATTAAAAGATCTGTGCAGAGCTGGGAATGTAGCTCAGTTGCAGAGTCCTTGCAAAGCATACACAAAGCCTCAGAGTCAGTGCCCAGCCCTGAAAAATCAAAGTTTGTCTTTTTTTTTTTTTTTTTTTTTTTGCGCGGAACCAGGGATTGAACTCAGTCCCTTGAGCTTGCCAGGCAAGCACTTATTCTACTGAGCCATCTTCCTGGCCCCCTCAAAGTTTGTCTTTAAAGAAGATAGTTAGAAAAAGAAATAGGGGGCTGGAGAGATGGCTCAGTGGTCTAAAGCACCTACTTGAAACAAGCTTGGCAAAGCACAGGGACCGCGGTTCAATCCCCAGCACCACATGCCAGCCAGCCCCGCCCCCTGGTGGGCTGAGCTGGCCACACACACACACACACACACACACACACACACTAAATAAATGTAATAAATAAAAAAAAAACCTCTCTTTAAAAGAAAAAGAAATAGGGATAGAACTGGGTATAGTGGTGCACACCTGTGATCCCAGCACTTAGGAGGCTGAGACAGGAGAATCACTGCAAGTTCGAGGCCAGCCTAGGCTACAAATCGAGTTCAAGGCCAGTCTGAACTATATAGTGAAACACTGTCTCACAAAAGACCAAAAAGAAAAACAAAATAGGTATAGGAAGTATGAATGGCTTTCTTCAGAACTTTTACATAAAAGACAGCAGCTGAATGAAGCCATACCCAAGTGAAGATGCAGGGCCAAGGAAGGTTGTGGTGCTGTATTCTTAGGTTGGAGATATTATAGAATGCTTGTATTCAAATGTGTTAGGTGGCAGAGAGTAGCCTGAGAGAGGAACACAACCAGACCATCCATAAGTGTGTAAGGGAAGGTAGGATAGGTATGAGCGCAGGGAACATGGGACTGGTGCTCATGGATGGCCTTTGGCATGCCAGGTAGTAGTTATAAAGCACTTTGCACCTTCGTGTGTATGTTTTTGCCATCCACCACCCATTGAGATGGTACCTATTTTTGTATCTAATTGTACTAAAACTCAAACAGGTTTAGTGATTTGCCCAAAATCAAGCTAATAAAGAAAGCAGCTGTTGTTTGAACCCACATCTGTCTTGGTCCAAAGTCTATGCTGCAAAGGGATTGGTGTATCTATGAGGACTACCCAGGAGTAGAACCTGGAGGATTGAAATCACTGGGGAGGAGTTGGCCTTTATGGAGGCTCAGATGCATTCGTCTAACAGGCTCACTGTGTCCAGAGACACCCCGGGAAACAGTGAGTTCCTTGCTGAATTGGGTGAGTGTTATTATGTGAAAAACTGGTCATGGCCTTGTTCCTTGGGAAGCCACCATGACCCTTATACATGCAGATCCTACTCCACATCCCTAGCAGGGCAAGGAAAATGGTATGAGATGAATTTCATTTCTCTCTTTGATTCTAGAAAATCATGACAATTATTTCTTCTGCCATCAGAGTCTAGATGAGAGGCTTGCTTGCTTGCTTGCTTGCTTGTTATTTTTGTTTTTGGTACCAGTGACCGAACTCAGGACCTTGCATTTGCCAGGAGTATTGCTTTCTTATTTTCAGTGATGAGCAAGGCTGAATTTCCCCCTTGCCTAAAGTAAATAGCCTGTGGCCCCAGTGTAGGATGAGAGAAGAAGATGTACTGTGATTCCTGTAGAAATGTGTGATTTGAGTGGATGCAGCCATTACCAGTCCCTAAGTAGAAGCACCAGTCAGAGAAGTAGGAAGGAGAGAGGCTGATGGTGATGGCTGGAGATGCCTCTTTGTTTTTCCCATCTCATCTACTGCATGGAAGCTCCTGCTTCTTACCTGGCAGCTGCGGCAAGCTACTCTCCTCCCTAAGTATGCACTTTTTTTTTTTCTTTAAGAGTTTCACTTTGTAGTTCAGGCTGACCTTGAACTCACTATGTAGCCCAGGCTGGCCTTGAATTCACAGTGATCTTCCTGCCTCAACTTCCTGAGTGCTGGGATTACAACTGTGTGCCACCACACCCACCTACTACCCACTTATAAAGCTCTTACTGTCCCTCCCTTTCTTTCTCCCCAGGGAAGCTTCCCCTCCTGGCAGTGTTGGTCACACTATCCAGTGACCTCATGGCATTTAACTTCTGAATGTTCTGCTCACAGTAGTGTCCTCAAAGCTCCAGGACCAAACAACTACTTGTGGCTGACTGCTCTGCCCATGCCCTCCTCCTTCGGATTCTCTATGGCAACTACAAGTGAACTCCCCCATTCTACAGGTGGCAGCTGGCTTTAAAGATGAAACTGAGCCAGAGGTGGGAGAGCAAGCTACCCTTTTCACACCTACTTTTCTCCCATCTATACCTTTCCTAGCTGAGTACCTTGGGCCCAGCCTCATGTCATCTGTACTACCTGTAGATGCTATGTCCCTGTCCTTCAGTCAAGCGCGGCTAATCCAGAGCCCTTGACTGCTGGCCCCTGCTTTAAATGTGCATATGTACACACATGAGAGGCACAGTGGAATGGGGCCCTCCCCAGAGCCAGCCTTGTTTCTGAGGCCCCTGGGCTCATTGAGGATCCCTTCTCAGCCATTGCTGCATTTCCTGAAGGGTATGGGTTCAGTCCCCAGCACCTCTTCCCCAGACCTGGTGCCAGAGGCTGACCTCAGTACATTCACACTGAGGTACATGCCCAGGATTTTTTATTTTATTTTGACACAAGCTCTCATTAAGTTGCCCAGGCGAGGCTTGGTACAAACTTTTTGGTTTTTGTTTGTTCTTCTGATTTCAGTGAATAAAATGGTCATGTCTTTTAAATCATCTCATTTTTTTCTTTATTCCAATAATTTTGTGGGTTTGTTTTTTTTTTTTTTTTTTGAATATTTTTGTTTTGAGTCATCTCGTAGCTGTTGGATCCAGCTTGCATGTTTTTGTTTTTTGTTTTGTTTTGAACAAAACAGGTATATTTCTATTGGACTACCTGATACAGAAGATAGTATGGTATGATGGATGGATAGTATGAATGACAGGGCCAGGGAGATAGCTCAGTAGAATAAGCACTTGCCTGGCAAGTGCAGGGTCCTGAGTTCAATCTCCAGTTCCGCAAAAAAAAACAAACAAAAAGGATAGTATGAATGACAAATAATATAAATATATTTTATTTGGAAAAACAAAAGCTAACATTTCATGGTGTTTTATCATGGTTAGAGTTTACTGTATCATCTCTCTCTGTCTTTCTCTTGGTTTTTCTGAGGCAGGGTCTTGCTATGCAGTTCAGGCTGACTTTGACTTCTTTTTTTTTTTCTTTTTTTGCGGAAATGGGGATTGAACTCAGGCCCTTGGGCTTGCCAGGCAAGCGCTTACCTTACTGAGCCATCTCCCCAGCCCTTCAGGCTGGCTCTGAACTCCCTTTGTAGCCCAGGTTGGTCTTGAACTCGCAAAGATCCTTCTGCCACAGCCTCCTGAATGCTGGGATTACAAACATGCTCCACCATGCCTGCCTCTCTTTTTTATTTTTAGGAAAAAGATTGTAATTTTTGTTTACCTACCCCTTTTGTAATTGAAAGTTACTATGCAATGGGACTCTCCTGTACCTTGCTTTTGAGGAACTTTCCATTGTTCAGTCCTAGAGAGCATCTCATTGTTTTTCAGTTGCACAATATTCTACTGTAGGGATCTACCATGTTTACTTAGCCTGATCTTACTGATAGACATGATTGCCAGTCCTTTGCTGTTATAAATAAGTAATCATGTAGGTATATCTGTTGGAAAGATTCCAGAAAAGGGGTTGGTGGATCAAAGGTTATATATATACCATATTGTCGCTGTATAAGTTGTACTAGCCAGCCTTCCCACCAGCACTGTACAAGCAGATGAGCTACTTTCCATGTCCCTTCCACCTGTTTTCCTCATGTCTCTTATGTGGCTTAATCAGTGTGTGAGGTGTTGGGATAGGGCCCTGTAGGATTCCATTAGCACTGGGGGTCTCTAGCACCAAGTAGTATTTGATAAACTGAATAATTTAATGGGGTTGAAGGGTACATCAGATGGTAGTGACTAGAGTAGGCTAGGGCCTATGGCCCTAGCCTTTCCTGGGGAATACAGCATCACACCTTTGGGAGTAGGCTCCCCATTAAGAGCTGAAGTTAAATTTAGATGTGCCGTGGCTCACTTAGAGATGCAGTTCCCTGAGCCATCCTGTCAGTGGGACAGGGTAGATGACAATGGAGGAGGTTGCTGGGTTTATCTGTCGCAAATTCTGATGATCACAATAAGACCAGAATGGGCACATCCTGCTTATTGAGTCATGCCTTTCTCTGTTTTGATTCATTTGCTTGAACCTGTCTATCCCAGCAAGTGTTAGGTTTTATTAACTAACACATATTTGCTCATATAAAAGGAGCCAAATGGGGCCAAGGAGATGGCTCAGTAGAATAAATGCTTCCCTGGCAAGCGCAAGGACCTGAATTCTATCCCCAGTTCCGCCAAAAAAATAAAATAATAAAATAAATAAAAAGAGCCAAATGATATCAGGGCTGATACCCTGTGGTGCATCCAAAGTGACTGTAGGTGGTTCTGGAACCCACTGTGGCACAGGAGGCCCTGAAATTCTCACAGTCTAGGGTCCAGGATCCAGACAGCTCAGTTAGTGGGAGATTGGTCCAGCATTTCCTGCGTGGCCTCCATCCTCGGGCAGAAGGGTGTGCCAGTAGGGCGGCAGATCTAGGGCAAAAAAGAAGTGTTCTGCTAGATTCCCTGAGCCTTTGATCAGGCCTTCATACACACTTCCTCCTGGGGAAAGGTGCTTGACAGTCCCCCATATTGTCTGTGAGAGGCCTTCCCCAGGGAATGTCTCAGAACAGGGTTGGATTTTATTTTGGTGGCTCTGCTAGCTGTTCTGAGTATGGTATTCACTGTATATTGAATGAGGGAAGATAAAGTGGGAATATTTTTTTTGCACTTTTTTCTTAAACAGAAATATTATGTTTCAGTGGAAATACTTGGGTTTCTGCTCAACTCAGAAAATTTTTTTTTTCTTTATAAATTTCTGGTACTTGGGATTGAACTCAGGACCATATGCTTGCCAGGCAGATGCCTATGCCACTAAACTATCTCCTCAGCCCTCACCTCAGAAATCTTGGAGGAAGATGTGTGTAGTGATGGTGCATACCTATAGCCCCAGCACTCACAAGACTGAGGCAGGGAATATTTCCCTGCCTAATACTCCCTAGAGCTCCAGAGTAGCTATCTGCTCTCATGTTCTCTCTCCTTTTATGTTCCCCCCCTTTTTCTCACCTAAGGTAAATTATCTTTTTTTTTTAATAGAGAGAGAGAGAGAGAGAGAGAGAGAGAGAGAGAGAGAGACTGACTGAGAAAGAATGATGAAGAGTTTGAGGCCAGCCTGAGCTGTGAGGCCTTATCTTAAAAAAATACATAGGGCCAGCCAAATAGCTTAACAGATTAAAGCACCTCAGGGACCAGGGGTTCAATCCCTGGGCCTGCCATGCCGGCTTCACCCCAGGGGCACGCTGAGAGGCAATTGAGACTGAGGCCTGGGAGATAGCTCAGTAGAAAAAGTGCTTACCTGGCAAGTGCAAGGGGCTGAGTTCAATACCTGGTTCCACAAAAAAAAAAGAGAGATAGAAGAGAGATTGGGTGTGGTGGCATGCATATATAATCCCAGCTCTTGGGAGGCTGTAAATAGGTGGATCACTACAAACCTGATCTAGTAGTGAGACCGTGAACACCCTGTGTATGCTTCTCTAAAATAATAAATAAATAAATAACTTGGACCAGGCATTATTCTGTTGGGGATCAGGTAACCTCTTTTAGAAGCTAAAAGCCAAAGATTACCCCCCTCCCCCAGAAGGAGGAATGAATGAAAGGAAAAGAAATCTTACCAAAGCATTCTAGACTACTCCAATTTTTTTTTTTTTTTTTTTTTTTTGTGGAACTGGGGATTGAACTCAGGCCCTTGCACTTGCCAGAGAAGTGCTTATTCCACTGAGCCATCTCCCCGGCCCTACTCCAAATATTTTCATGCAAATCACACACAATTTTAGGGTACTGTAATTTTTTTTTTTTTTCGGAACCGGGGATTGTAGGGTACTGTAATTTAGAGCCCAAGAAGCCCATCTACAAAACCCTTTAGGCTTAGATACTAATTCTGTTATCATTATCATTATTATTTTGCCTACTCACTGAGCATGGTAACGTTTTTCATTGCATTTACTGATTCTCATGGGAGATTGCCATGGAAACAGGGTAGAACAACTGGGATTTCAACAATCACTGGCTAAACAGCACATGGAACTAAGCCAAAAGCACCTGGCCTAAAGGGTCATTTACTTTACCTAGAAAGTTAAGAGTGAGGAGGATTTCTCCTCCCACAGATACAGCCTGGCACCTTGCCCAGTGTTTCACAGAAAGCAATTAGGCCATGTGGGGTAAGCAGGGGCACTGGGTGTGATGTTTGGGCTTCCCTCAGCATTCCCTCCTTGAACAATGGCTGAGAAACACCTCCACTCTTCAGAGAATCTTGTGCCTATCACTTCTCGGCCTTTTGGCTAAGATCAAGTGTAGAATCTTGTGCGTATGCTGAGAGGCTTGCTGCCAGGGTTGGTGAGGCCCAGCAGGGTGGCTACTCCCCAGCTCCCAACCTGTTTGCGTTTGCCTTCACCTGGAGAAGGTGGGAAGGCTAATGACTCATTATCCGTGCAATTAGTCACATCACCAAGGCACATGATTCCCTGCAGGACTTGCTGCCACCTGCTGCCACTCTGGCTCTGTTCAGTGTGCCTTTCCCATCCAGGCAAGGAATGCAGTCATAGGAAATCATTACAGCCTTTCCTTGGGTATGAACCTATAGTTGCTGCAGCCTGAAGACCAGGAGTCATATCTCTGCATCGCAAGGCCACACAAGATGTCTAGGGACCAGAAGGACTGACCATGGGGAGGAGAATGAAGATAACCTAAGCCAAGATATCCCTACATGCCCCATATATGAGTGATCCCTGAAGATACTGCTGTTTCCATAAATATGTGCATGAATATATGTTACCTCTGGTTGAAAGAAAGGATGTGCCTTGTTTTCCTCACCTATGAATCTCCTAGCTAGCTGGCTGTGGCCCCAGGGCAGTGGTGGTGAACCCAAGGTCTGCATGCTCAGCAGGGCTGTTTATATCATTGAAAGCTCTAAAAAGTTCACCACCACTGCCCTAGGGATTCTTTTTTTTTTTTTTTTTTTTTGGGGGGGGGGGGACAGTCTAGGTTAGTCTTGAGCTTACCCACTGTCCTTTTGCCTTAGCCTCCTTAGTACTGAGATTCCAGGCATGCGCCACTGGACCTGACCCCTCTCCCTTCTTGACTTCATCCAAGAGAGGGCTAAACAAAACTCTTAGGACATCAGTGACTGCTTGTCAGTTGCTCTTAATTGACAGTATTTTAGTGTTGATTCTGTAAGTCCAAATTTCAAGTCCTAATAGTGCCCTGTAAAATTAAACTTGACATGGCTTTTTTTTTTTCTTTTTTCTTTTTTCTTTTTTGAGACAGGGTCTTACTATGCAATTCAAGCTGGCCTTGAACTCACTTTGTAGCTCAGGTTGGCCTCGAACTTGCAGTGATCCTCCTGCCTCAACCTCCTGAGTGCTGGGATTACAGGTGTGTGCCACCATGCCCATTTGTAGAACAGTAGAATGTCCACTCTCTTCTTAGGTAATGTGTGATCTTTTCTGTGGTACCTCCAGGCCTTCTGCACCAGACTTATAGATTGGCTGGCAGTGTTTGAACAGACAGGGTAAAGAGTCAGGGACTGACATAGATCTGGTGCCTCTTTAGAGCCAGACCCTGTGCAGAGTGTTTCAAACTTTCTACCTATGTGACTTACACAGTCCTAAGAAGTCTTCCTCATTTTGCAGATGCTGAGTAAGTCACTTTTCCAGGTTTTCCCTGGGCAGCAAATGACCACACCAAACTCAGATTTTGGTGTCTCTGGCTTCCTGTCTCCAGCATAGCTCACTCAGTCTGACCCGAGTAATGGCCATGCCCCACTCCCACTTACACAGGCTAAGTTTTCTTTTTCTTTTTTAATGTATTTGGTACAGGGTCTCACCATGCAGCTCGGACTCATAATGATCCTCCTATTTTCAGCCTCTCCAGCACTGTCATTACAAGTGTACGCCACCACGCCTGGTCTTGGCTCAGCTCACCCAGAGGCTGGGCTGGCATGGCATGTGGTGCCAGGGATTGAACCCCTGCCCCTGCACTTGCCTGAGCAGGCACTTAGTTCACTGAGCTATCTCAGTAGCCCTCATGCTAGTAGTTTTAGAATCTGCACATACCCAGACCAACAACTTCCTACCAAACCCTTCTTTCTATCCTATGGGTCCCTCCTCAGTAAGCAGAATCTGGATGGAGACACTTAAGTCCAACCCCTAAAAATATGAGTGAATGAAGGAAAGCCCTCCCTGTAAGGAAAAGAGAAGTCTCATTTTTAGCAGCTCTGTTCATCAATAATCCAGAGGTTGCTGTCAGGACTGATCTGTGCAGTGGCTTCATCAATATTTCAGCTCCTCTGGAGCCCTGTTCCTTAGCAACCGTATCACTGTGCTCTCCAGGAAGGCTGCTGGGCTGTATGCTCTGTGCCTGTCTGTCATGCAGGTGCTGTCCCTGCTTGCCCTTGTGGTCAGATACAGCTATTCATGCCAACCCTGGCCAGCAGCTTTGCTCCTGGAAGCCTTATTGGGTGATGCTGCAAATAAGAGGTGAAGGAAGATGCTTGGCATGTCACCAAGCCCACCATGGGCAGAGCAGAGGAACAGAGAGGGGGTTTGAGAGGAGGTCAGAGTGTATCTCTTGAGACTATCACTACTTCCAGCACAGATCATGGTTTGCCCCTGTCCAGGCCTTGACGTAGGCATAGGAAAGAGGAGGATCCTCCTCTTCTATGAGCTCAGGTGCTATTTTTCTTTGTCGCCCAGGTGCAGTAGAAGCTTGCCTCTTGCATCAGCTGAAACGCCGTGCTGCTGGCTTCCTGCGCAGTGACAAAATGGCAGCCCTGTTCACCAAGGTGGGGAAGACATACCCTGTGGCTGGGGAGATTTGCCACAAGGTGCAAGAGCTGCAGCAACAAGTAGAGGGCAGGTAAGCTGTGGACCTATGCCTCCCAACCCTTCCTTCTGCTCTTTCCCTTGGCATTTGTTCCTTCCCAGAACAACCTGCTTGAGGGTTGGCTTTGCGGCCCATGTCTTACAGGACCTCTTGAGTGAGGGACCAACCTGAGGATGGGAGTTGGCCCCTTATAGACCCAAGGTTCTATCCACCAACTCCCAATGCCAGCCTAGGGAGCCTCTGAGTTCCCATCTTAGGCACTGGTCCCTATTCTCAGTGCCACTATCAGAGTTTACCCCTGAACACTTGCATACTGAAACCTTCCTCCACTTTGCAGGAAATCCTCAGGAGGCAGCCAGGAGGCCCTGCGGAGACAGGGCTCAGCCAGCGGGAAGGCCCCAGCCCTCAGCCCACAGGCCTTGAAACATATATGGGTACGCACAGCACTCATCGAGAAAGTTCTGGACAGGGTTGTACAGTACCTGGCGGAAAACTGCAGGTGACTGCCCCATCCCCCAACCAGCCCCTCCTTCAAATCACCTTCTGGACAGGCCTTCAGCCCCACCCTCTACATGCTTGGCTATTCCTGACAGTCTAGGCATGCCTCCATCTTCCCTTTTAGCACCCTGAAAACATAGACCACACCATGCTCCTAATTTTGAAGCTCTATCCTATGGACTCATCCCATTATGGTGACTAACAAGAACCTGGTCTGTGGTGGGACATCCTTTCCTGATGAGCTTGAGTGCCCTGGACTCAGTCCATGGGCACCGTCAATCATTTTGTCTGTCTCCTGGCAGCAAGTTCTACGAGAAGGAAGCATTACTGGCAGACCCTGTGTTTGGGCCAATCCTGGCCTCTCTTCTAGGTGAGCCTGAGAGATTAGAGGCCTGCTTAAGGCCAGCAGTGTGAGGGGCAAGTGGTAAGGGGGCTCTCTCTAAGCTAATCATCCCTGTTGTCACAGTGGGACCCTGTGCCTTGGAATACACGAAGCTCAAGACAGCTGATCACTACTGGACTGACCCTTCTGCTGATGAGCTGGTCCAGAGGCACCGTATCAGGGGTCCCCCCAATCGTCAGGACTCCCCTGCAAAGCGCCCAGCCCTGGGGGTGTGTGTCCCTTTTCCTATCCCTTGTGCTCATTCATCCAAGTGACACTCATGAGTCTAGGGAGGGGAAACTGACCCCACAAAAGAGCCTCCTCCCCACACTAGCACTTGTAGAAATGCCAAGAGCCCTTTCTCGTTTGTGGCCAAAATCAAATCAGGCAGAAAAGGACCTGGGGTCAGAGAGAGTCAGCATGGAAGCCTGAGCATTCTCAAGTCCAGGGGCCAATTTGCCAAGGCTGGAACTGAGCCATAGCTTTTCTAGCAGATCCGGAAGCGGCATTCTAGTGGCAGTGCATCAGAGGACAGGCTGGCAGCCTGCGCCCGCGAATATGTGGAATCTCTGCATCAGAACTCCAGGACGAGGCTACTCTATGGCAAGAACAACGTGCTGGTACAGCCGGTAGGAAAACTTAATGCCACCGTTGGCTCACCAGTCTCCCTTTTCAAACTGGACACCTCTAGCCACAGCTGTTTCTTTCCTAAAGCCTCTGGCCAAAGAGAGGTGCAAACACACACTGTTTCTTATGACTCATGCCTATTCTGGAGTTGGCAGGAGTGAGGGATGGCATCTGTCCTGGCAAACTGAAAACCAGGCCATCCAGAGTTAGGAATGGCAGCCAATGGGCAGGGTCATTGCCCAACTTGGGGCTGGCCAGCCCAGAACACACCTGGCAGCTTGGAAGCTGACAGGGCAGAGCCAGTGGCACCAGGCCAACCAGGATCTGCCATGTGGCTCCTGTTCTCCCTTGCTTCTACCCAGCCTCAGCTCCAGCTCCCACCTGGAGCTCGCCTCTCAACCCATCATTATCTCTTGTCTTCTGGTGTTTCTCCTCCTTATAGAAGGAAGACATGGAGGCTGTCCCTGGCTACCTCTCCTTGCACCAGTCTGCAGAGAGCCTCACTCTGAAGTGGACCCCCAACCAACTCATGAATGGGACTCTTGGGGACTCGGAGCTAGAAAAGAGGTGGGGGCCTTGATGTTTCTCCCGGGGACCAGGAAGGAGTGGAGGCTTGATCTCGGGCCAGGAAAAGGAGAGACTCGGCCCGCTCCAGGAGGCAGCCCGCACTTCTTAGCCTAATGCCAAGAATTGCAGAGAGAGGCTGCCTGGCATGATTCCTAAGTGCTCTAGGATTGAGCCAAGCCTGGCTAGGAGAGGTTTGCCTGAACCAAAGTTCCAGGCAGCTGAGACTTAACTGGCTTTCTGCCATAAGGACAGCATGGGACTCAAAGAGACATGGTTTGCTGAGGTCACTTCTCAGCAATAGTCATCCAGTCTTCAGGATAGTTCCCAGGGTTGGGAAAGTCACTTCCAGGTTACAAGAAAGGCAGGCTGACAGGTCTAGAGACACAGTAACACCAATCTGGTTCCTTTTCAGTGTTTACTGGGACTATGCCTTGGTGGTTCCCTTCAGTCAGATTGTCTGCATCCACTGCCACCAGCAAAGTAAGTTTGCTTGTCCAAGGCAGAGTGGTGTGGGGGCAGAGATGTCTTCTCCCAGTCATGCACTGCAGGGGTCCCACTCCACTTCTTGTCTCCCTTCTCTTGCCCTGATTTTTATTTTTACTTTTGCCATTCTGGGGATTGGATTGATGGCCTTCTACGCATGCACTCTATCACTGAACTTCACCCCCTGCCCTCCTGCCATCTCTATTAATGCAACTTCTGGGCCACACTCCAACTTGGCTGTCCTTCTACCAAGCCTGAAGAGCTGGCCAATGGGGCATGTGATGGACTGCTAGGTCTCAAGGAAGAACCCAGCCTCACTCGCCCACGTTCATTCGCCAGAGAGTGGTGGCACACTTGTGCTGGTGAGCCAGGACGGAATCCAGAGGCCACCACTGCACTTCCCACAGGGAGGACACCTGCTGTCCTTTCTGTCCTGTCTGGAGAATGGGCTGCTGCCTCGAGGACAGCTCGAGCCCCCACTGTGGACCCAGCAAGGGAAGGTACCTCAACATGGGAAGAGGCTCTTGGGTGCAGGGCTGTGTTGGGTGGTTCACCAGCCTCCTCCTTTCTTTTCCCCACACAGAGTTCTTAGGAGCAGCCTTGGGTGGGACCCTGGGTGGGATTTTGCCCTGGACAGCCTGACCTCCCCCTCCCTCTGCAGGGCAAGGTGTTCCCCAAGCTACGGAAACGTAGCAGCATGCGGTCCGTGGATGTGGAGGAGCTGGGCATGGGGCGGGCCACAGACTACGTGTTCCGGATCATCTACCCTGGGCACAAGCATGAGCACAGTGAGTGTTATGAACTTCCTCCATGCAGGAGAAGAGAGTTGCTCAGGGCGCTGAGCACTGTACCACCCAGGAAGAGTGGCAGACAGGGTCCACTGATGAGGCTGGGTTAAAACAAAGGGTTCATCACTTTGTCTTCAGGTCATTCCTTTGAAAGTTTGCCTCTCTTCTGCCTGGTTGTCTTCCCCACTTCTTCATCATGAGACTCTTTGCTCAGAAGACCCAAGCATCACTGTACAAGATTCTCCTCATCTTTTCATGCTCTGCCCCACCAAAAAAAAAAAAAAAAAGAAAGAAAAGAAAAAGAAAAAAAGCAGAAAAAAGAGAGACTAGGACTAGAAGATGAAGGACTTTTCCATCTCTTTTTGAGCCTGCCACTCAGCCTCTACAAAGTGACCTGGACATGGGATCCCTGCTTCTTTTTGGATAGTGCAAATTGTTCATTGGCTCCCTGAGAGCTAGAGCTAACTCCTCATGAGAGGAGTTTTGCTGAAGTAGGAGTTGCATCAGAAGAGGGTAACTTGGAGGTTAGACATTAAGGGCTGGCAGCCCAAAGGTAGCCTGTCCTTCATGGGCTGTACATTGCCCAGGATATACACCCCAGATCTGCAAAGTCTATCCATAATTGTACACCAACAGCAAAAGTCTCTTTCTGGTAAAAGCCCACAGGCTTCTCTGGGTCAGACTCAGACTCACATTTCTTATGGAGAAGGTCAGGGAATTTGCCAGCCCAGAGTGCTTACTGCCAGCCAGATCACCTGCTCCCAAAGCTTAGCTGGTGCTCACATGTTGTCGATGAGTTCTGTCTGTATTAGAAGCCAGATGACCCAGACTGCATATATGGCCATACCACAGATTGCCCCAAAAGGAATCACAGAAGGTACAAACTGTGTAGAATTCCCTTTTCCTCCCAGATGTGCCTGGTAAGGAGACAACTTTTGCTAGAATGTGTTTGCAAGCCCCTTATTTATAAGACCAGTGTTCTAACCCCTGAACTATCAGGCCACAAGCCCTGTATTTAATCTCATGCTGTTTCTGTTCAGCCAGTGGCATTTCCCCATTCTGGTCACTTCACTTTCAGGCCTATTTCCATAGAAGGCAAGCCAGGGAGGGCACCAGGAGCTGAAACTCGGGCTTCTCAAGGGCAGCTGTGGGAAAACCGTTAGAGGAGCAGAAGGCTGAATTTAGTCTGAAAAAGGGATTTGGGGGGATCTTAAGATTCATTCCAGTCTGAATGTAGGAGTTAAGGAATGATCAGAAGTTATATGCCTGCATTTATGTGTGCCTAGCCTCAGCCAGCATTTGCTGAGCTCCGGAGCTGTCAGCCTGTCCCAAATACTCCTTGTTTTTCATGCCCTTCCCCTTAGTTCTTCTCTTCTTCCTAGAGAGGATCTGTCTAAAGAGTGGAGCTCTGTAGCTGCCTGCCAGCCCCTTACCTTCTTTTATACTCTTCCCAGTAATCATCAGGAGGGCTCTCAGATCCCTGCTTCCCCTTTCCTGTGCCTTGCAGGTTTAAGGTGATCCCAGCCTCTGCGCCACTCTCCTTAAGGAGGAAGTTGGTTCCTTCTGCTCAGGCACTAGGGTCCTCATGCCTCTGCCTCTCTCGCTATTCTCTTTGAGCAGTCACTATTAACTACCACCACCTAGCGGCCAGCCGCGCGGCCTCGGTGGACGATGATGAGGAAGAGGAGGATAAACTACACGCGATGCTCTCAATGATCTGCTCGCGGAACCTCACAGCTCCCAATCTGATGAAAGGTTTTTATCCCTCGCCCTCCCTGACCTACTTCATCCTCCACCCCAACCCCCTGGGCCCACCTGCCACCCACCGCAGGGGCTCAAACAGCAGTGTTGGCATTAAGGGACTTGTACACCAGGTGGTTTCTTCTGTCAAGAGCCAGATTACAGAGGGTAGAAGGAGGCCAAACAGGAGCTGACGAGAGGGGAGAGTACAGAGTGAATGGCTCTAGCTATGAGGAGAGGGCTTCATACGGAAAGCAAGAAAGAGCTATAGAGAAATGGGGTGGCTGATTGCCTCTTGGAGGCTCTGAAGGGCTCTCTGAGCCCCTCTCTACCCTTGAGCTCAGTGCTGGCAAATGTCAGGTATGATCTTGTTTTTTCTTCTGTTGATTGCAAAGGCCAGCCTCAACTCTGAGTGCCTTTATTTTGGTGGGGAAAGGAAGGTTACTATGTGGTGCAGACTGGCCTTAAACTCACAGCAATCCTCTTGCCTCAGTCTCCTAAGTGCTGGGGTTACAGGTGTGCACCACTATACCTGGAAGCCCTGTTCTAGGCCCTTCCTTTTTTTTCAGATGTAGAGACTGGAAAGGTCAAGTGAGGGATTGGGGCACCACTGGAGAGACCGCAGGGTTCAGTATTCCTAGTAGGCCTGAAGGTTCTAGCAGATGTGACTGGTACTCTAGTGTGAAATCTAGAAATAACTGCAGCAGAGTGTCTAGAAGAGGGCACAGGCTCAGGGCACGATACTGTAAATTCCTGCCCCACATGTGCTTCTTGTTAACTATGTGGTTTTGAGAAAGTATCTTACTATCCCAAAGCTCAGTTTCTCCATCCAAGCCAGATGCTGCTTCAAGGCTGTCAGACAGGTGTGTTTCCACCCTCATCAACCTAAGTCCATGATTACAGAGATCTCTTTATTGGCAGTGACACAGTACAGTGCCCACAGCCCCTTGGTGTTCCTGTGCTCACCTCCGTCTTACTTAGCACAGAGCTGAATTGGTGAAGAGTGAACTGCACTCTTTGGGGAGCTGCCAGCCTGGCGCCCTGTGAAGGCCAGGTTGGGGCACTTGAGGAAAGGTGGGTCAGGAGAGATAAGGCCAGCTCCATAAAGTTTAGGGAATTTCTCTATCCGTACTCATTTCTGAGGAAAATTGCTTTTCCCCCTTTTCCTGTTTCTACAGAGGGGCCTAAGAGTACAGCACTTCCCTTATTGCTCCACAGAAATTCTGCCAAGGAGCTTAGTTCATTTTTTTTCTTTCTTTCTTTCTTGTTTTGTGATACCAGGAATCAGACTCGGCATCTTGCACTTGGCAGGTCTTGGGCCTTGCAGACCTTGCAACAGAAGTCTGTAGGTCAGGCCTAGGCAAGAACATACTGTTTCTCATGTTTATTGCCTGCACATGTGCCTGCCATCTGGATCCTTGCAAACTTGGACTTGGGGCTGCTGCTCATTTATAGGTTGACTTCGAGTAGTGTAATTAAGTTCTAAAAAGGGAGTCAAGAACCCCTTTTGCCCTTTGAACTGGCAGCCAGGCTAGAGAGTACAGGGCTCCATAGAGCCCTTGTGTTGGCAAACTTGACAACAGGAAACTCATCTCTGACTAGTCTTAGGGCTGAGACTTACAGAAACAGAGACTTTTAGGCCTGCAGAGAACAGAGGCCTCAGGATTGATCTGGGCATCCTCTTGGAACCTGGAATTGACCAGCTTACTACAGAGTCCTTGGGCCACTAATACTTAGAAAAGAGGAGAAGGCATAATTAGAGAACCTGCAGATCACTGGGGACATACAGGGTTGAGGGCTCCCACGTGCACTTCAGTCCATAATGACAACACTGTTGAGTCCATTCTGCTAGCTGTTGCTTTTCAAGCCTGCAACATGCTTGACTTGTGCATGTCACTCAAGTGGCGGGTGTCCAGATTTCCCCTCCCCTCTTCTCCCTCCTTTTCCAGCTGCCTCCCCCAGAGAGCAGAGATGCTGTTCACTCTAATTCTGCTCCAGGCCAGGCGCCTTTCACTGAGTCTTAGGGGCTGTGGGGTTCACCCACCTAATTGTTTCCTTCACACTTTCCTCACGCTCAGAGGAGAGAGTCAGAGTCAAAGCTGACCCAGTAGATCCCTCCCCTCCAGCTTGCTTCCCCTCGCCCAGTCACTCTAGAGCTCCAGCTGTCGCACTGGGTTAATTCAGAGGCACAGTGTCACTGCTGGCTGGTTCAGCTCCTTCCTGGAGAATTAAGGTGAAGAGCATTGACCTAGTCTTGGTTGGGCCCTGCTTTCTGGGCATGAGCTTTTCTCCCTTTGTTCATTCCCACCCCATGCCCTCTGCATCTGCCAATGTTCTTGCCTGTCTGCCTGCTCCCCTCTGCCGCCTGGCTGAGTCAGCTTCTACCTTGGCTCTTTCCAGGACTGGCCGCTTTTCTGCCTGCTGCAGGGACATGAGCCGGAGTCCTGTCACATCCCACTTATCCCCTGCACTTATCCTCTCCCTCTCTTCCTAAAGTCTCAGGCATGGCTTGCACCCTCACTCCCAGAGCCAAAGCCCCCCACCCCCCAAGTATGTTCCCTTAATTTGCCTCCTGGTGGAGCTGAAGGGCCAGATAGTTACACAAATCCCAGCTGTGGGTCTGGGGGGTCAAGGCAGAGCAGCCCCTGAAGGGATCAGAAGGGAATCAGCTCCATCCTCCTCTCCAAGGCACACTAAGAGCTGGAGTCTGACTTCTATAAAAAAAAACCAGAGCTAGACCTGTTCCATACCATAATTGCCAGGGTCCAGGTGAGCCAGGGCCACGTTAGATTCACCTAGAAAACCAGTACTGAAAGAAGTGTCCTTATCACACAAGCTCTATCCTCATTCTTCTTTGTTCTTCTCTGCTTTCTCCCTCTCCCTCGTAGCATCCTTAGTCCTTTCATTTGCTGCACTCACTATGTTTTGTCTCCGTGGCTCCCTGGACCCTAGCAGCATCCCCAAGGAATATCCTGTCTCACTTTGGCCATAGAAACTCTCAGAGGGCTTGAGTTCTGACCCACACCAGCGAGGCTGGCTGTGAAGGCTGCTCTGTCTGCAGTGATGTAGACTGTCTTATGGAACTGCATATTCATCTGAGACTGTGATGTGGGATGGTGGGCCTGTGTGCCTAGTCACCGTCCCCATAATCCCTGGAAGCCTGGGGAATTTGACCCTCCTTGCAACTCCACATGGTGGTATGAGAAGCCACCACGCCAAGTGCAGTCACACTAGGCTACAGGATGTCTGGCCTTTGCAGGGAGCACTGTTCCTACCTAACCACTGGCTGCCACATCTAGAACCCCTCAGAAAAATAAGAACTATGAGCCAAGTGGCTCAGGGATCCCTTGGGGGCTTTGATCAATGGAGAGTCTTCCTGGGGGGGTGGTGTCACAGTTTGAGGGTTCCAAGCACCTTCATGAGCATCTCAGAGTTTGCCCACGAAAACTAAGCTGAACCTTTACAGACTGGACTAATAGCAATTCCAGTAGCTCAGCCTTTTGGTGTTCCTTCTCTTCTCCCCTTACTCTAGAAAAGCAGGTGTTTCCTGGTAGTAAGATAGGGGTAGGTAGACACAATCACTCATTCACTCCAAGTATGTTACACATGTAGACACGCTCTCTTGAGGCTTTGCGGAGGCTGGGAAGTAGCATTTCCATCTCTGGGATCTGGCTCAGGCAGGCACTACCCCTGTGGTTTTCCATCAGTGTGGGATTTCATGCTGCAGCTCCGGGCACAGAGGTGGGCATGCCTCACGGCGCATGGGGAAGGGGGCCTGCCGGGTGCTGACCATAGCCCCTTCCTGCCCTCAGATACTGGTGACATGATCGAGATGCAGGGCTTTGGGCCTGGCCTGGCAGCCTGGCACCTGGAGCCCCTGTGCAGCCAGGGCTCTTCCTGCCTCTCCTGCTCCTTCCGCAGCTCCCCATATGCAACCCCTAGCCAATGTAACTGCATCCCTGACAGGTGAGTAAATGGGGCCCGGAATACTAGCTTCTTATTCCTGTATCCATCTATGTGTTTGTTCCTCTTTCCTTATAAATAGTGTCATTTGCATGACTGCTTATCATCTGGAATTGGCCAGAACTGAGTTTATGGTACCCATGTGACTTTGGCAATTCCTTAGTCTCCAGGAGCCTCTGTGTTTCTGAACCTCAGTTTCCTTACCTGTAAAATGGGAATAATACCATACCCTGCTCTGTAAGGCACTTGTGAGAACTGTGTAAATGCCTAGACTGGTGCCTCCTAGGGTAGAAACAGATGTTGCTATCAGGCTGCACCTTTGAGGACACTCAGCACCTATCAAGGCACCCGCTATGTGAAAGGACCACATGAACAGCCTCCGTATGGGCCATTTGCCAAGTGTCCTCCTTCACCTGTCATGTTATTTTTTAACCTGTTACTCCTGATGACCCTGAGGAGTTCATTTTCACATGAGGAATTAAGATTCATACAAAGTTTGATGCCCAAGATCCCTCCTTGGGTAGCTGGGGCTGGGGGCAGCAGTACTGAATGTGGATGCCAGGGATGGAAGCCTGTGACATGGCTTTTTGCTGTCGGTCCTTCTTCCTACCATGGTCCTTAAGCTCCAGCCTTCTGAACCACCGTGTTTCCACAGGTTGCCCCTCAGGCTGCTGTGTGAGAGCATGAAGAGGCAGATTGTGTCCCGGGCCTTCTATGGCTGTGAGTGTACGCTGAGGTGGGGCTGAGGGCTGGGGCTGGGGAGCACCTCTGTGATGGCTTCCTGGTTGCCCACTGCAGGGCTGGCCCACTGCCGCCACCTGTCCACAGTGCGGACCCATCTGTCAGCGCTTGTGCATCACAACATTATCCCACCCGACCGGCCCCCGGGGGCTTCAAGAGGCCTCACCAAGGATGTGTGGAGCAAGTATCAGAAGGACAAAAAGGTGCAACTTTGTGGTTCAGAGGCAGAGACCAAGCCAAGGGCTTGGGTGGGCAGGAGTTACATATAGCTGCATGCTCAGGCAGGTACTGGGAGCAACTTCTGTAGCCTAAATGGCATTTGCAGTAAAATACAATAGAGGATAGGGTTGACAGGCCAGGTCTGAGGGCCATGGAGTGACCCGTGTGATAACAGTTATGACCAAAGGTCTGTAGGGTAGGGGCCAGGCTGGGAATTCATTCTGCCTCTGTATTGCTCTTTGACCATCATTAGATCATTGCCCTTTCTAGCCTCTATTTCCTGCCCCATAAGTGGGCCAGCTATACCCTGGGGCACAGGAGGATGAAGCTCTGCCTAAACAGGGTTTTCCATGGGGTGGGCTCACCTGTCTGGGCCATGGTGACCATGGGGCCTGCACAGTCTTTCCCCCTGGGCCCTTCAGAACTACAAGGAGTTGGAGCTGCTGAGGCAGGTTTACTATGGAGGTGTGGAACATGAGATCCGCAAGGACGTCTGGCCCTTTCTGCTTGGCCACTACAAGTTTGGCATGAATAAGAAGGAGATGGAGCAGGTAAGGGAGCCTATTGCATGGGCCTAGGGAGATGGGGAACTGGGCCATGAGACTTCAGGGAGGGGGCCTCAGAAGCCTCAGCCCTTTTCTGGGTAGAAAGAAATGTGACAGAGGAAGATGGTAGCAGAGTCCCTGTGGTCCTCACCTGAGACCCCCACTCTAGGCTGTAGCTGTCCCAGCCCCTGAGGAGGAGACCCTGGTATACCCTCCCCCCACGGTCATGGTGTGGTCTGAGCACAGGTGGATGCAGCGGTGGCAGCAAGGTACCAGCAGGTGTTGGCAGAGTGGAAGGCCTGTGAGGTGGTGGTGAGGCAGCGGGAGCGGGAGGCTCACCCAGCCACGCTCACCAAGTTCTCCTCGGGCAGCAGCATTGACAGCCATGTGCAACGCCTCATCCACCGAGATTCCACCATCAGCAATGATGTAAGCCAGCAGTCTGGAGGGGTGGGGGACCTGGGATGGGGCCCAGGAGCCTTTGACGCCCCAGAGTCCTGAGCATCAACCCAACCTCTAATATTGACTGGCACAAGAGCCCTGGGAGGAAAGCATAATGTATTTGTGTGTCATTTTTTCAGCTGAGAAATGGCTAAGTGCTGTCCTGCTGCCCACTTCCCTGGGAGCTGTAGGAGCCAGATGAGATAACTCTGATAGTTCTCTGTGTTCAGTTTCACCAGACTAATGGGGAAAGATGGGTGTATTGGGATTTAGGGAAGCCTTTTCCTTATCTCCATGTAGAGAGAACTCAAGGCTATCAGCAGGCACCCTGTTCAATCCTGGATCCACTGCTGATGAAAAGAGTATCTCTGGGGGCTGGTGAGATGGCTCAGTGGTCTAAAGCACCTACTTAGAACAAGCTTAGCAAAGCACAGGGACCGCGGTTCAATCCCCCAGCACCACATGCCAGCCAGCCCCACCCCCTGGTGGGCTGAGCTGGCCACACACACACACACACACACACACACACACACACACACACACATAAATAAATAAAAAAAAAGAGTATCTCTGGATAAGAACTTTCTATATATGGCCTGTATTCTCTTATCTACTCTCAAGCCTCTGAATTCAGAGGCTACATAAAGAATTCTTGTCCAGAGGACAGAAACATTTGGAGCAGTCATGCTGGTGTGCACCGGCAAGGTCCTCCTGCCCCTGTGACATTTTCTGTCTCCTTGGAGAAGTGACTTCAGAGCTAGTTCCAAGCATCAGTGGGTAGGTTTTCCTTGCATTATCTCCGCCCATAGAATGGAACACCTCATCCCCTTTTTAAGGTACTGGGGCTTGAACTCAGGGCCTTCATACTAAGCTATGTCTAACCTTCCCTCTTTTTATTTTTTTATTTTTTTATTTTATTTTTTTTTGATTTTGAAAAGGTCTCATTAAGTTGCTAAGTTGCCCAAGCTGGACTCCTTCTGATCCTTCTTGTGCTCCCTCTGCTTCAGCCTTTCCTAGAGTGCTAGGATTACAGCATGTGCCTCTATTCTGAGGCTCTTGATTATTTCAGAATTGTATTCTTACCCAGCACTTCAGGTTTCTTGCCCAGAGTGAAAAATTACTTTGAGCAACCTTTCCTACATAGACCAGTTAGGAAAAAACAATTGCAATACATGCCTTATTTTCCCCTTGACTTGTCCATGGTAGTGGACTTATTCCACTCAGCAGAATGTTTCCTTTTACTTCTAACTTCTCTGTAGTTTGTCTGAAGGGTACCATAACTAAGTACTTCGGCTCTACAAGTTTCTTTTTTTGCCCTGCTGAACACTCAGTACCAAAGATATGAAATAACTTGCTCTTCCTAAAATCTCTACCCTGTCCCCTGTCCCCAATAGTGCCCCAGCAGTCCATCAAGACCTGAGGACAGCTTTCCTGGGCTCATTATCTAAGGCTTTGTAGAATGACAGTCCACACTGACTATGGGTGTGAGAGCTTTGGCTCCTTTTTCTGTACAGCAGCCACAGAAAGCCCTGTAGTACATCACATGATGCTGGACTGGATAGGGCTGAAGATGTTTCTCTCTTTACCAAAGCCTTATTTCTTCCACTTGTTTAGCTGGGTCTGATGCCAGCTTGGCAGCCTTGCTGAGTGCCGTGGGTGGGAATAGGGGTGTGAAGAAAATTCTTTGTCCCAGCTCCATTCCAACCCAGGAAGGAGGCAGGGACTTTAGGGAAGTCCCAGAGTACAGCTAAGAGCCGCCATCTGTTCACTCCCACCAGGTGTTTATCTCTGTGGATGATCTGGAGACCCCAGGGCCCCAGGCCTCTGAAGATGCCAGACCAAAGCCCGAGCAAGAACCAGGAGTTGGGACTCTCGGCACTGCCATGGTGGAGCAACAGCAGTCAGTGGAGTTTGACTCTCCAGACTCAGGGCTGCCATCCTCTCGAAATTACTCTGTGGCCTCAGGCATCCAGTCCAGCCTAGATGAGGGCCAGAGTGTGGTTTTTGAGGAGGATGGCGGTGGAGAGGAAGGCTCTGAAGGGCTGGCTTCTGCAGCCCACACTATTTCTGAGCCCCAAGATCCCAGCCAGGAGAAGTCTCTACAGGCCAATGAGCTGGAGGCAGACGGGCAGCTGGCAGCTGTGTGTGCTACGGCCTACACTGTATGTGGATATCCCCCTAGCCCTGTTCCCAGAGGCTCTCCTGACATGATGACGCTTGGGGACAGGCTGCAGGGTGGCAGGGTGCGCTCTCCCAGAGGGAATACCAGGCCCATCTTGCAGCATCCCCAGAGCACTCTTAAGAGTACCCTGGGTTCCTTATTTGGCTGCCTTTCTTTATTGGGGAAACCACCTCCCATCTGCATCCAGGGAGGGCTTGCCAGCCTCACTGCTGAGGGTTATCCACTCTTCCAGATAGAATTACTGGACACTGTGGCCTTAAATCTGCATCGCATAGACAAGGATGTGCAGAGATGTGACCGCAACTACTGGTACTTCACACCCCCCAATCTTGAGAGGCTCAGAGACATCATGTGCAGGTGCCAGTCTTGGGGATGGGCGGGCTCAGAATAGGAGGCAGGAACCCCCCCATTGCTCTGTGAAAGATCCTATCCAGCAGCTACCCTGCTATGCACACAATTCATGTGACACCCTGTCAGGACAACTTTCCCAGTAGTACCCCTCATCCCACCCTACTGCATTCCCAGAAGTCTTTTGGCTCTCTGCTCTAGCCACACTTCAGGAAGCCTTACCTGTTTTTACTCCCCTGCCCCTTGTGCCAAGCTGTGATTGCTGCTTGTCGCTTTCTCTGAGGCCCTGAGTACCTCGGGGGCAAGGACCATGGTAATAACCCACTGTCTCAGGGCAGAATGCATAGTAAATGTTTTAGTGTCTTGGAAAGAATGACTTTAGGTACCAGGCTACTCTAGGGGCCTTCTCTGCAGGGATCCCTGCAGGGAGGAGAGGATGGTGCGCAGCCACAGTGACTGTCCCTGGCATTTCAGCTACGTGTGGGAGCATCTGGACATGGGCTACGTGCAAGGCATGTGTGACCTGCTGGCCCCGCTCTTGGTCATCCTCGACAATGGTGAGCGGTGGAGAATGGAAGTCCCCAAAATGAAGTTGGGTTTGGGTGACAGACTGGAAAAAGAAGGTGGCTAGGTCTGGGAGGGGCGAACATAAGCCCCATCTCCTAGCCTCACTCCTGTCTTCGTGTAGATCAGCTGGCGTACAGCTGTTTTAGCCACCTCATGAAAAGGATGAGCCAGAACTTCCCCAATGGGGGCGCCATGGACACCCACTTTGCCAACATGCGGTCCCTCATCCAGGTGAGGTCTGCAGCCACATGACTGCTGGGCTTGTCTGTCAGCCACGTGGAGGCCAGGGAGTAGTTCCAGTAATGTCCTTTATATACAACCTTAATACCTTTTCACTTTAAAAACTGTTGTTATCCATGTTACAAATCAAGGAGCATGAGTGTGATTGTGAGTGGTAATGCAACACCCAGGAACTTGTACAGTTCCAAAAAGAATGCAGACCAGAGAGATAGGGGTGGCAGTAGGGTTAACAACACCTCCCCCGAAGACCTGGGCAGCAGGGGGCACCCCGGCCCTACTAAGTGTGGTGGGCAAAGGTGACAGACAGGCAGCGTCAGGTTGGTCTCCCTCTTCCCACATGAGATCCTGGACTCAGAGTTGTTTGAACTGATGCATCAGAATGGAGACTACACCCACTTCTATTTCTGTTACCGCTGGTTCCTGCTGGACTTTAAGAGAGGTAAGAAGTGTGTTAGTTGACAAGGCTGGGTTGGGACAGTGCGATATCCCTCTTTCCCTTAACTGCATGTTACAATGCACTGGGAGCTCTGAAAAACTTCCAGTGCTGTTCCCTACACAGCCCCAGACTTGCTGCCTGGGGTCATATGTTCTTTTTAGAATACTCTGTATTTTGTTTTGTCTGATTTCATTTTGTTTGAGGTTCTAGAGGTTGAACCCAGGGGCTTCACACTAAGCTACATCCCCAGTCCATTTTTATTTTGAAATAATATCACCAAGTCATTAAATTGCTTAAACTAAGCTCAAACTTGGTATCCTCCTGGCTCAGCCTCTCAGAGCACTGCTATTACAGGTCTGGATCATCATGCCTGGCTCCTTTTGCTTTTTTTAATGGTACTGTGGATAGAGCCCAGACACTCTGGATGCTAAGCAGGTGCTGTGCCCCTGAACTGTACCTGTGGCATGGCGCATGTTCGTGAAAGGATGTGAAGTGATTCTGTGGTCCAGCCAGAATTCATAATTGCTACCATAATAGGTGATGGTGGGTAAACATTTTTTGAGGGAGGACTTTTTTTTTTTTGGCGAAACTGGGGATTGAACTCAGGCCCTTGTGCTTGCCAAGCAAGCGCTTATTCTACTGAGCCATTTCCCTGTCCCTGAGGGAGGACTTTTTTCAAACCAAATTTTCCCTAAGCACAACTCTTTGTTTTTTTTTTTTAAAAAAAAAAAAGGGTCTAAGGGCTGGAGAGATGGCTCAGTGGCAAGCGCAAGGGCCTGAGTTCAGTCCCCAGTTCGGCCCAAAAAAAAGAGTTGCCCTGGGGCAGTGCCAACACGGGATCTGTAGGAACCAAAGAGAAATAGGCAGAAATAACCAAAGAGAAGGGCAGGGCCTTCATCTAGAGTACAGAACATCTTTTTTTTTTTTTTTTTTTTTTTTTTGGTGTTGGATTTTTGTTTTGAGATGTCACTTTTGTTTGGAAATAAGATCACACTTGTGGCTGCCCCTGAATACTCTAGGTAGCTCAAGCTGGTTTCAAATTTGCAGTGATTCTCCTGCCTCCAACCCCCCAAGTGCTGGATTTCAGGCATGTACCACCACACCTGGCTAGAACACCCATTCTTGACCTAGGCTGTATGCAGTGAGGAGAGTTCTACATCCTCGCTGCCAGAGCTCTGTCGCCCACCTGGCTCCATCCAGAGACCTGTGGGCAGCCAGGCTCAACCTGAGTGCCAGTCCTGTGCCTGGGACTGGTGAACATCCCTCCTTGCCATCCCCAGAGCTGCTGTATGAGGACGTGTTTGCTGTGTGGGAGGTGATCTGGGCAGCCAGGCATATCTCATCAGAGCACTTTGTGCTGTTCATCGCTCTGGCTCTGGTGGAGGCCTACCGAGGGATTATCCGTGACAACAATATGGACTTCACTGACATCATCAAGTTCTTCAATGGTATGAGCTGGTCCACCCATCCTGACTGCAACACTGGAGGTGTGGGGACCTCCACTCCTGGCTTGGGCAGACTTGGAGGGTTCTCAAGAATACCAGGGTTGTTTCTCTGTAGGCAAAGTATCAAGAGCCCAGTAGGTAGAAACAACCAGAGTAGTCAGCCTCAGGGCCCCTCCCCACCCTACTGCTCTCTCTGGGCCTCCTCAAAATTATCTGTTGTTTCCCCTAGAGCGGGCTGAGCATCACGATGCCCAGGAGATCCTGCGGATTGCCCGGGACCTGGTCCAAAAGGTGCAGATGCTCATAGAGAACAAGTGAGTGCTGTGGCTGGGACCAGGAGCACAGAGAAAAAGCCTGGGCAGCAGGCCGGCTTGGGCTTAAGCAGGAAAAAGTTCAAGGGCACTGAAGCCCAGACTGCTCCAACCCCAGATGACCCTGTCTGTCCAGTTGTGTTTTAACAAAGTGATTGTGAGCCTGGGATCTGACTCCTGGCAATGCTGGTCCTGTGGGGCATGTCAGGCCAGGAAGCCCTCAGATCAGTGCTGTGATGGGAGGGGTCGACTTTAGGAAGCAGCTGCCTTGGGGGCAACTACTCTGTTCCCCTCAAACAACTGGGAATAGCCCCACTGCCACCTGCATCCTCAGCCTGGACTGTTCTCCAATGCTTCTCTCAAGCCAACCTGGGGCCTGTAAGGCTAGCAGGGGCTATGGTGGCCTAGGCCCTGCCCAGTAAGAGGCATCAGGCAAGGGGTTCTGTGCTGTATCTCCTGAGAGCCCCTTTATACGTTGCTCATTCGGGAATGAATCCTGGGAGCCAGGAACCTGAGTCATGCTCCAGGCCCTCCTGAGATTCAAGGGCAGTTGGATGTAGCCTTGGGTGGGAACGACCCACCTCCGCAGCACTGACACTGCCTCTGGCTACCTGAGGTAGCACCTTGTGCTTGCCTCACTGCACAGTACACAATGTGTGTGGGTACAGTGTCACTGTCACCAACCTGCCCTTGTTTTACACATTAGATGCACCCCAGAAACTGCATAAATGACACTTTGTCAGTTGGGTGCACTCTTCCATAGCTCAGCTGGTAGAGTGGAGAACTGTGGACCCGACACCATCAGTTCAGTGACTTGGAATGCAGTGGGGGTGCTTGCTCCTCTTGGGAACCCAGATTGATTCTGTGGGAGCTAGTCCTGTCACAGCCTCCTCTCAGGGACAGACCTCTGAGCTTTGGGAAGCCTATTGCCTGTCCCTGGCATCTGCTAAGTTCCTAAGAGCAGAGAGTTGGGGGAGGCTTGTATCTCCCTCATTTGTCTCTGGTGAGAAGCAAGCCTAGCCCTACCTTCCACTGGGGACCCAGAATCCCCTTGGAGGAACAACATTTGCAAGGGTGTCAGGACGGCCTCAGCTCCTGACCCAAAGCCTAGGCATGCTGCTTGCTGTCATCCTGTCTCTGTACCCCCGTATGTGATAGGCTGTTCCCCTGGGACCTGGAAGCTGGGCTTTTGACCTGCCCGGCAGTCACCAAGATATGCAGACTTCCTGCCTTTGAGAAACATGAGCAAGGGGCCAGCAGCCCTTTTGCATCCAGCACATTCCTCCCAGTCCACCTCTGTCCAGGCACCGCATGGCCTGTTTGGGAGCCAGCCACTCTACTGCCAGCCCCTATCATCCACGAGTCCTTGGCCTCCCAAGCACAGGTGGCTATTGTGTGCCTGCCTTAGTGACTCTGGTTTTGTGAGGAGCAGAGTGTACTTTTTTTTGCCTCAGAAACTATACTCCAATGTAACAGACCAATAAACAGCATTTGGCATTGCTTGAGGCTCCGAGGCATGCTTGTTTGTAGCACTGACACTGCATGTTGAGGTACTGTGTTGTGTACTGAGGAATTCTATTCACTCCACAACCAAACACAAGGGGGTCCAACTCCAAAGGCATTGATGGCAAACAAAACCAAAGTTTCTAGGCTAGACAGTGTGGCTGGTCAGGGAGTTGAGGGGTGAAAGACCTCAGGTACTCAGTGCTAGGGGGGAGGGGCTCACCTCAGAACCGTGATTCCTCTCAATTGGCCCCCCACTTAGGGCTGGTGAGATAGCTCAGTGGACTAAGTGCCTGCTTAGGCAAGCACAGGGACTGACAGGGATTTGGTTTTAATTTATTTATGTGTGTGGCCAGCTCTGCCCACCAGGGCTGGCCCCAGCCCCGGAAGTGACGAGCCAGTGACTTGAGTCTGTAATCCCAACACTGAAGAGGCTGAAAACACAAGGATCACTATAGGAATCTGAGCTGCATAGAGAGACCATGTACCAAATGTTTGAAAAAAAAAAAAATAGTTGGTTCACTTGCCTGCTCTCTGACCTGCAGTGAAGAGCTGAGCCTTGACTTGGAACAAGAGGAGCTTCCCAGCCCCTCTCCATCTTCTAGGCACATCCTCCCCTCTGGCTGTGGTTCCCATTCCCTAAGCAGTCTTTTGAGATACCTGAGTCAGGTTGGGCTCTGTAGTAGGAGGAAGGACCCGGTTGCAAAAATAGGTCACCTCCTCTCCTGCCTTCACCCCAGCGTGCCACTGGTCACATCATTGGCTCTAGGCAGACAACTCTAGTCCTACACCACATTTTCTGGCTCTAGGGGACATGCTTTCTCAACACGGGGGCCTGTTGACAACTCGGTACTGTAGCCTATGGCCCTAGTAGGCTGGCCTGGGATATTAGGATAGAACACACATTGGTGGCAGAAACCTGCTGATTCAAGGAGCTCTGAGGTCGGGATTCAATAAACCCCTGAAGAACACTTCATCACTTCACTGGTTCCATAGCTCAGAGGAATCAGGTTTTGTTTAGCTGTGAGCACAAGGAAGAAATTTCAAAGGCCTGGGTAAACTAGGAACAAGTGTTATGGGACTTACAGCACTACAGGGAATCCCACAGCCAAGTTCATAGGGCAGCTGAGGCAGGGGCAATTGTCTTACAGGTAGCAAGCAGTAGTAAGCATGGTGGGCACTGGAAGCACCACCTTGATGGGGACACACCCCAGAAAGTGAGTCCTTACAGAACAGGGTGATAAATGAAAGTGACCAGATTCATCCTCTGGATTTCTATTTCGTGTTAGCCTGCCCACAGGCTGCTCCTGCAGGTTCCAACTGTGCCTGGGTGGTGTCCTTTTAAGTACACAGAAGAGGTCTGTGCCTGCCCAGAAGCTCTAAGCTCAGCCCTCAGATAATGCTGGGTCATCATTGTGACACTAGGGTCTTTGTCCATGTCTACAGTGATGGGTACAACAGCAGTGGTCTTAAGTGGACACTCAGAAAGGGTCCTCCCTACCCCTAATCTTTCCTGTCAATGTCACTAACTGGCCAGTGGATGTGACCCGGCTCTTCCTAGTGCTTCCAGCAGAGGGAGCCCAAATCTCACGAGTGAAAAGGGCTGATGTGCTGATGGGTCCCTGGGAGGGGTTTGACATGGGATCTTCCTTAAATCTAGCCCTAATTCAGACAATAAGATTTGTGTCCACCACTACTATCCTTCAAGGGAAACCTGTGATGCCCATCCCAAGAGGCAGTCGGTTCTCTTCAGGAACTGAGGTAGAAGAGAAGCCAGATTTCTCTATAACCAGGCTCCACTAACTGCTCCCTCACACTGTTCACGCCCACCCAGCCTGCTAAGGGGCTAGGCTGGGGAGACAAAACGCAGCTATGGAACAGTGCTCTTCCAGGCCCAGCTGAGAACACGGGTGCCAGGCCTTTGACTTCCAGTTTTGTCCCCTTCCTTGAAAGGACAACTTTCTGGGACCAGGGAGATAGCTCAGTAGCTTTTAAGCACCTGCCTAGCAAGCGCAAGGTCCTGAGTCGATCCCTAGTACTGCGGGGACGGTCATACAGGCCAACTTTCTGGAGGCAGGTGTGGTGGCAGGAGAGACTGAGGCAGGATGATCACCATGAGTTCAAAGCCAGTCTAGGCTACAAAGTGAGTTTAAGGCAAGCCTAAATAACATAGCAAGATCCTGTCTCAAATAAATAAATAAATAAATAAATAAATAAATAATAAAAATCAAACAAGGGCCAGCCTGATAGCTCAGTGGACTAAAGCACCTGCTTAGGCAGAGCACAGCAGCCAGGGTTCAATCCCCAGCGTGCTGTGCTGGTCCCACTGCAGGGCACACGGAGACAGCAACTGAGACTGGGCATGGTGGTGCGCACCTGTAATCCCAGCACTTGGGAGGCTGAAAACAGAAGCATCACTAGGAATCCAATTTACATAGTGAGACCCTGGACCCTGTTCTAAATATAGGAAAAAAAAAAAAAAAGACAGGATAGCTTTTTGGACAAACACCCCCCATCCCCACCCCACTTTGCTGCTTGCCATGACTGCAACCCCCAAAGTGTTTTTTTCCAAGCCCTGTCCTTTGCACTGTCCCTGGCAGGGTCCAACAAGGGTCCCAAGTGCTAGAGGGCAAATTCTGCCTCGAGGTGAGATCTGACTAGCTCTCACAAGGCCCCAGGCAACCGTGTGATTTTAACAAGCCACCTCAAACCTGCTTCGTTATCAGCCAAAATGGGCTAGTTCTTGGCTTATTTACTCCACTGGGCTGTTAAAAGATGAAACAAGATAATGTTTGTAGAAATTGTTTGAGGAAGTATAAAGCTTTGCAAGCACATAAGACCAGAACTAGTCTCTGAGCTTGAGCCACAGGGATCAGAGGAAGGCGGTGTGAAGTCTTTCCCTAAAACTTTCTGCCTGTGTCCCCCAAATATCCTGGACTAAGGACAGGCTGGCTGCTGCTTTTCCCAATAAAATGACCACCCCTCAAAAAAAAAAAAAAAAAAAAAA
>NW_004524648.1:939568-946140 GCF_000260255.1 Octodon degus | reverse complement strand
AAAAATAAAAATAAAACCAATAAAATGACCCAAGTGCTGCAGGATTACAGCTCCATTTCAGATTTCAGTGCAGGTTTATTTCAGCTTTATATTTTATTCCAGGCAAGTGCTTATTACATGGATAGTATTCATGTCTCAATACCTAAAGTCTTGGAGCATGAACAGCCACTAGAATACAGTTCAATAGTAAAAATACAATATGTACAAAATTATGGTTTTTTTTTTTTTTTTTCCCACACAGCAGATGTATCCAAACACATAAAAATCTCTACAGTCTGGGGTCGCTACAGTTTATATTTCAGGAAACGAAGACACAGTGACCGAGTCCTCACTGTAAACAAGGGCCACCTCTTTGGGGGTCGGGGATGGGACCCTGGGATGGGGGGAGAAGCAGCTGTTTTCAGAGAGCAGGGGTTTTGGTGACCCGTTACACTCCAGGCATCCCTGCCCTTCTTTGGCCCCCCAAGGAACCACCCTCCCCCCCCTCCCCGAGGTAAAGACTCCCAGCCAGTGAGCCACTCTGAACACCAAAGGTTAAGTACAAGCATGAGAGGTAAGGTTGTGTGTGTCTGTCTGTCCATCCCAGGCTGGAAGGGCTAGGGAGGGAAGGGCCAGGCGATCCCATAGGGTGAGGACAGATAATGGTCCTAACAGCTCTCATAGGGGAGATGCCCAAGGGAGGGCTGGGAGGTGGCTGCCCAAGTGGGCACACAGCATCACAGCGTTCACAAACAACAAAAACAACAGCAACAACACCCATCGTCACCAATCTGGACATAGTCATTCGGCACTAGATTTGGATGCCCCCGCTGGGGGCCAGGGCATGGGGGAAGAGTAGGTGGATGATGAGGTATCTGTGCGGCCTGAGGGCGACTGGCCAACACGGTGGTTTGAACTCTGGAACTGGCCTCAGGACGCAGGGAGAGGTGGGGGGGGCAGTTTCCCCAAAGTGCTCTGACTGCCGGCACCAGACTGCTTTCCATTGTCACAAGGACAGTGAAACCGGCCCCAGAGCCAAGGTGTCAGTGGAGGTGGCTGCAGCTACAGGAAGGCAGCCAGCATGGGGGTCTGAGGTTGTTGGGCTGGGGCAGCACAGTGGAGACCTAATCTCAGGTTGCCCTTTCCCCACCTCAGGAGAGACAGACATCCCCTGGGAAGTCTCCAGAACAGGGAGCTCTTAGGCCTGAAGGAGTCCTTATTTCAAGAGAATGTGTTCAAGGCCTTTGCCGGCCTCCTTAGTGCCTGCCAGCAGGGCACTCCAGAGGATGCGGAGTTTTTCCCCTCCTGGTCCCCTCGCCTCCCCCCTAAAAGTGCAAACTCCACATCTAGAACACTGGTGTCCTCCCCCTACATTGAAAGGCCATATGTGAGTGTCCAGTGGGGAGCTGAATGTGCATGCGTGCGTGTAACTGAGTGTCTGACACAAGGCCACTTGTAATAAATATCCACATAAAAAGCCAAAGCAGTCTGCAGAGGCAAGGACCATAGCGCTTCCCGGGACAGGACCTCTCACTTCTACCCCAAGCTCAGCCCAGTCCTTGGCCCTGGTAAGGTCCTTTCCTCACACCAAGGAGAGACCCTAAAACATGCTCACTACAGAAATGGGTATCTGGGGAAGGTGGTGACACAAGCAGAGCACGAGGCACCCCTCTTGCCAACCCCCCACTTTGGCCCACCCCATTTCTACAGATGTTTAGGGAGAGCTCAGGGATTCTGCCCAACACTGGCATCTTAACTCCTCATGTCTCAACAATGTGTCTTCCCAGCTTTTGGGACCAGGACCAGTTGCTGGTCCCAGCCTCCAAGCTGGAGGACAGGGGTCCATGGCCTCATTCCTTAGGAAATGAGCCACACAGCAGACATAGGGGAACCAGGAGATTGAACACCAGGTGGCACCTCCTTACTACCTTGGAGAGGTGAAATGACAAGCCTAAAGACTAGGACAGAGTTCCAGAGCAGTGCTCCTCCCAAGCCAGGCTGCAGGAACAGTTGGGAAACATGATAGCCAAGCCCCACCTTCCTGAGCTCCAGCCTCAGCCTGCCCTCAGGAGGCCAAGAGTCCAGCAGCAGGGGTTGGGAAGCTTGGCAACAGCTTGGGGTTTGTTTATTGTTCATAGAGAACTGTTTTTAAGTAGTTTCTACTGTAACAAATCACAGTGACTGTGCAGGCCTGGGCAGACCAGCCACCTCTTGGGATCTGTCACCAGCACTCATAAGCAGGCCCTCATCAACCCCATCTCCACCTAGCCTTCTAGCCAAGTGGCTTCTGTTGTGTCCCCTGCTCCCCATCCAAAGGCCTAGAACGCTGAGGCTGGAGAGGGAAGGCCTGGGGGCAATCAGTCACCTCACCAGACACAGCAATAGCAGCAGCAGCAGCAGCAGCACAGGAAGGCGGGCAGGGCAGGGAGAAGCCAGGGAACATGACACCACTTCGCACTGATTTCAGGGTACAGGATAGGGAGGCAGGAGCGGCAATGGAGCTGGCACCAGGTTGGACAGGTGGCACGTCCACGAGCGTCTTCATCAGTCATTCTTATTAAGTCCTGGTGTGGCAGGGTAGCCTTCTGCCTGCACCCAACTCCCTGGGGGGCCGCCTCCCTCCCCTGGCTCAGAGTCTCTGCACCCCCTTCCCCTAGGAGGCCTGGGGGTGGTGTGGGTGGGGCGGGCATGGGCCTGGCTGGAATGTGTGGAGCTGGTGGGTGGGAGACTGGGGGACAGGTGCCCCCTCCTGCCCCCACTGGGGGCCTCTGAGTGGCCCATCCTCAAGCCAGCTTGAGCGTGCTGACTGGAAAGGAGGGCATAGTGACCATTGTCACAGGGTTGAGCACTGTCTGGCCCACCAGCTGGGGGTGGTGCACCACCTGGGCCCCCACAGCTGGCTTTGCCATGACGGTGGCTGGGGGACCCAGCCCAGCCGTGCCATTCACTTGCTGGTGTGAGAGTGTGTGGGCAATGTGGCTCACCGCCACAGGCTGGCTCACTGCCACAGGCTGCGGGTACAAGGGTAGCTGTGAGCCGAGGTGGGCCACATGGTTGAGGGTGGCAGGGTGCACGGTGATGTGGCCAATGGGGGGCGTGGCAGGTGCCAGCTGCACAGCAGGGCTGGGGGCTGAGGGGGCAATGTGGGCGATATGCTTGCCACCCGGCCCCTGCAGAACATGGTTCACAGTCTGGATGACTGAGGCGTGGGTGGTAGCTGTGTGGGCAATGACTGTGGAGCCACCCCCAGCTGTGGCCACCAGATGAGCAGGAGCTGGAACCAGTGTCTGGGCTGGGGTGGCCGGAGGGGGAGGAGGAGCTGGCAGAGGGGTCTTCTGCTGCGGAGGCTGCTGCTGCACGGGCAGATGGGCAGGAGACAGCGCCACTGGGTGCGGGTGCGGGTGGGGAGGCAGAGGCGTTGGGGCAGCGCTGGGGGGAGGCAGAGCAGACTTCAGCAGCTCCGGCGGGGGCCGATGGCTCAGCTTGGGTGGGCCCACGCCTGCGCGGTCCTCCTCCATGTCCTCATCTACGTTGTCCTCACCCTCTGTGGGAAACATGGGCCGGGAGCATGCTGGAAGGGCTTGGGTACAAGTGGTCAGAGGCACAGGGCCTGGGGACTGGGCAGGGGATGTATTTTCTAGCAGGCAAAAACCCAGACAAGGGACAATGGCCCAGGGACAAAATCCACAGTAGGGATAACCCCTGAGAATGGTGGGAGGAGTGTAGGGGCCAGGGCTCACCAGAGGCTGTTGAGGTGGAAGCCTGGTCATCCTCAGGCTGGCCTGTCTGCCGGAGCACACGGTCAATCTCCAGCACATCCATCCACTGGCTAAGCTCATGTTTGAGCTCTGCCAGCCGCTGCTGTGTGGCGATCTTCTCCCGTGCTAGCCGTTCCATCTCATGCTCGTACTCCTTCTCCTTCCTCTTCAGGGACTGGGGAACAGGACAGGGACAACAGGACACTGTGAAAAGCAGTAGCCCCTCAGACCTCAGATCTCATCCCCCGCCTGCCAGCCCACGTAGAAGGTGGTGACTAGGGCAGGGGACCACGGGACACTTGACAGAGGCTGCTGGAGATCATGTCTGCCTCCGCCCCATCGCTCTGCCCAGAGAGGGCTGGTACCCTAGGCATGGTGGGCTCCTAGGCAGCGGCACAGATCCAAGCTAGTCCCGACCTTGGTCCTGAGGGCTTCACCATCTCAGGGGAAGAGACTGCCCCATCTCTCTTCACAGCCTTCTATCTTCTGGCCTCCTCACCTCCAAGGTCTCTCCCACCCTTCACTCCACTCCAGTCACCAACATCCTAGGTGTCCTTCCTTGCAATCTATTCTCCAAAGAACCCCGAACAATCCTGCGCTTCTCTCTACCTCACTATTCACCTGTCCCAGCCTGGGAGATAGCTCAGGAGAGTAAGCGCTTGCCTGGCAAGCACAAGGTCCTGAGTTCAATCTCTGGTACCTCAAAAAACAAACAAACATGGGCTGGTGAGATGACTTAGTGGTCTAAAGCACCTACTTAGAACAAGCTAAGCAAAAGCACAGGGACCGCGGTTCAATCCCCAGCACCACATGCCAGCCAGCCCCGCCCCCTGGTGGGCTGAGCTGGCCACAAACACACACACACACAAAATAAATAAATTAATTAATTAAAAAAAAAAAAAAGAAAGCCAACATTTAAAAAAACAAAAAACCCAAAAAACCCCACAAAACTATTCACCTGTCGTTATGGTAAGAACATCATAGGAAGACAACCCACGTGACTGTGACAGCATCCATTCCTCCTCTTCTCCATGACCTGCCTTCATCACTTTCGCAGCAGCTGCTGGCTTTGCACCCTGTTCTGACATCCTGGCTAGCCCCATGGCACCTACCTGTGCTGCCTATCAGCTACCACAGTGACACCACTCCCTACCCAACACCTTGGCACAGACTCCCCAGCATGAACTCCCAACCGTGGAACGTGGCCCACTGTCCAGTAGGCAATGAATTCAACGCACTCACTGACTCTAACTAAGCGCCCCTGGAGAAGCTTCTGTCTTCATCCACAAGTTTCAGGTCAGCCCATCCTACCACACAGTGTCACCCACTTCCCCAAGAAAACAGAGGCTCTTTTTATCCTTACTGCAATCTTCCTTTCCTCTTCCTGACCACGATAACCTTCTACCTGTCAGGTGCGAACCCCGCAGGTAGGCTCGTGCGGAGTGCTGGTCTCACACTGGGCATCACGCTCATTTCCCCTCTGACAGGCTCAGCAGCAGCTCTAAAAGGCCAACTCCAGTCTCACCTCTCAGCTCCTCTCCACACAAGTCCTGACTGAAACCTGAGAAGCCCAACTCTTGTACATCTCACAGACCTTCCTGTGGCAGCTCTCCTCCCCTACTAACGCTCCCCTCTCTCAATGCGCCCAGGAGGGCCTAGCTTCTAAGCCTGCCAGTTATGTCCAGATGCAGAGTCCACAGGCTCTTCACAGTCCAAACTCCGACCTGTCTTAGTTTTTCTTCTTGGAACCCTGTCTGCCCTGGTGCTCACACTAGGATCCTCTCGCCTTCGTCTCTGGGTCTTAAGTACTCCTGCTCCAAGCCTTCATTGGCCACCTCCTCAGTGCTTCCTTGGTCTGCTGCCTCAGAACACATCTTAGCACCTGTACTACACACTTAACCATGAAGCAAGAGACTCAGACGGGGCTTAGTCAGACATTGGCTTGTACAACCACAAAACTGTCTCATGGGTATGTTCTCATTCTGTCCAGGTCAACACACACTGACCTTCTCTACCCTGAAGGTAAGGACTGCTCTACAGTTAATTTATACCCCTGACCCTAGCAGCAACCAGGACCCTAGCCGGGTACCACCTCCTGGTGAGTGTGCCAGGCCCCACCTCTTTCTGTCTCTCCAGTCTCTCCTTCCCAGTAACAAGAATCACAAGGACTCTGAAGCAGCTTTTCTTTTTTTTTTTTTTTGGAGCTTTTCTTAAGTGGGCAATACTTTCAATCCCAACCGCCTGCTAGGCCACTACTCACACTTTTCCAGCAGCCCCAAACTCTGTGTATTTCTGACCTAACCAGTGAGACACCATAAACAATTAGCACCTGGGACACATAATGCAGACAGAGCCATGAGCTGTGACACCATGAGCCCTGACACATGTGACACCAATCCAAGACCACACATGGCCCCCTTTTAGCATTCTAGTGTTGAGTTTAACCTGCTTTTCTTATTTCTACTACAGAAAGCAGGAAAGACTTTCCTTCACCTTACGCACATATACCTGTGTGCTTCCTATCTGGCTCATGACATCAGATGAGGCAATATCAGTAACAGGCCCCTGGTGACTCAGCTCGGTGGCCAGGGGCTGGAAGGACCATCCTGAACTCTACTCACTTGCAGTGAAGCTACATTTTTTTCTTTTTAAATACAAAATAAGGGCTGGCAAAATAACTCAGTGGACTAATGCCTGCTTAGGTAAGCACAGGGACTGGGGTTCAATCCCCAGCACAGGTGGCGCTGGCCAGCCTAAGATTCAGCATGGTGGTGCATGCCTATAATCCCAGTGCTAGGGAGGCTGAAAACAGGAGGCTCACCATGAGTCCAAGCT
>NW_004524648.1:921963-938213 GCF_000260255.1 Octodon degus | reverse complement strand
CCTCACATATGCTAGGCACACGTTTCACTCACCGAGCAATGCCACTAGCCCACCCAAGTGTGTGCCTACTCTGCCGTATCTGTCTGCTTCACTGGGGCTTTCTTCAAGTCCTTTACCACCTCCAAAAAAGGCTATAAAGTCCAGCTGGGGACTGCTGGCTTCCCATCGCCTCCTCTCAACACAATACGAATGTCCTCAACCTGCAATGCTTTCTCCAGGACTAGATTTTCACCTAATGCCCACTGTTCCCCATCTCTCTGCTTTGGCAATGCTCCTAACCACCTTTTACTTTCAAAAATATATATTTGTTCCTACTAGAGAAACTCCGGCCTGTGTAGGGCTCTGTCCTCCACTTTGCCTCATTCATCCTAACTTACCCTACAGGCTTCATTTTGAAAATCCCTTCCTTAGCAACAATTTTCCTAATCTCCCAAAACAGATTCCTCCCCGCTATGTAGTTCAGGCTGGCCTTGAACTCTCGGTGATTCTCACCTCCGCCTCCTGAGCGCTGTGGCTACAGGTGTGCGCCATCACACCTAGTTTCTTTTTTTTAAACATTTATTTACTTATTTATTGTGTGTGTGTGTGTGTGTGTGTGTGTGTGTGGCCAGCTCAGCCCACCAGGGGGCGGGACTGGCTGGCATGTGGTGCTGGGGGATTGAACCGCGGTCCCTGTGCTTTGCCAAGCTTGTTCCAAGTAGGTGCTTTAGACCACTGAGCCATCCCGGCAGCCCACACCTAGTTTCAAAACAGATTTTGCCACCCCTTTTTCATGAGTTCACCTGACCCAGGTCTCTGTATATTCTCATGTTAACAATCTGTGAGGAGACCAAACCTAGCAGGACAGAAGCCCACCCCTTTCTTTGCTCTCCACTTTATCCTCAGAGGCAGACCCAGAACCTAGCTGAAAGTACTTGAAAGAATAAACCAACAAGCGATCGTAAGTTGAGAGTTTTTGCTTTCATTAGCAGCACTCAAACAAGCATTCCTTACAGCCAGCCTGGGATTGCTTCTACTCGCTACTCACACCAGTTCTGGTCCTAAGGGGACTCTGCTGCTCCCTCTGAATCTGTTGGACTTATTATTATTATTATTATTATTATTTTAATTTATGTATTTGGTACAGGGTCTTACTATACAGCTCGAACTCAATGATCCTCGTGTTTTCAGCCTCCCCTGTGCTGGGATTGCAGGCATGCGCCACCAGGCCTGGACTGGGTCACAGGCTCCGAGCTCCAGGGGGCGGAGCCAGCAGGTTTCTGACTTACTTTCAAATCCACCTGTTACACAAGGCTCCCACTCCCAAGCATGAAACTATAAAGAGGAACCTGCCATTCCATCCTTCCTACTTCTCAATAATTCCTATTAAGTTAATGCTTAGACTGCTGCAAATTACTTGTACAAAAAAACCTCAATCATCCTAACATCCCTATGGCACTGCTTTTCCTATTTAGCATCATCAAATACAGGAGAAAACTGATATTCATAAAAAATGTCACAGCACAGCCACAGCGATTTGTTAAGGAAGTTGTGTGGTTAATGATAAATAAAAATTACACTTAAGCTTAAACTCAACAAAAATATTCTGAAAGTACAAGCCTGCTCTCTTTCGCCAGACTCAGCGGGACCCTCTGCAACCCGAGCTAGGTTCACTGGGGACCCAAACAAGGTCCCGCCCCTCTCGGCGCACGCGAGCACCCACGCCGGCCGGCTTTGCTGCGTCACTTGTCGCGGACCGCACCCTCCCTTCGGGTGCCCAGAAGCCCCGCCCCATGCTCAGCAGAGCCAATCCACGCACCCGACTCCGCCACTCCGGCTGCCGGGAAGCGGCCTGGAGGTACGCCAGCTCCCTCTCCTAGGCTCAGGAGGGCGGGCGGAAGGGCGCGCGTTTGTGGGAGGCGCGAAGGGAGCTGCCGGCTGGCGCAGTCAAGCAGTACCTCCGCCAGCCAGTGAGTCGGGCTCCAGTTACTTTAAGGCTATGACCTTGGCTGTCGAGGCCAAGGGGGTGTGGTAGCACACCGTCGACTACCTTCACCACTCCACTCCTTTCATTGAGGATGTGATGCTGCCCAGCCCCCCAAAGCTTCTCGAGAGAGCAGAGGGACACCCAGCCGAGGCTCACCCCGCCCCGCGCAGCTGAGCCCTAAGTCCCTCCCATTACCCCAACGGTTTGCAGTCGCCTGCGGAAGCCGAGCGTGACCACCCCCCCTCCCAGCACGCGGAGACCTCGGCTGTTTCCAAGGAAACCGAAACCGAGAGCCGCCATGGCAACTGTCTTATCTGGCAGCCCCCAACCTGCAGCCCAATCTGCAGCTCCGAACCAGTGCCCAAAGGGTGGAAACACAGCTACGTGGGTTCCCTAAAAACGGGGGCCCCTTTAATTAACTCCGGTGGAAGAAATGCATGTTTTAAGATTCAGTGACCTCAGGATTATCAGACCGCCGCATTTTCCAAGCCCCCAAACGCAGGGTCACAGTGCGTTAATGAGCGCGCCGAAAACTCTTATCCTTCAACGGTAAAAGTAGGGTGCTTAACCTGCGCGCCAGTGTGGATGTGAGGTCACACCCAGGATTCCCTCCATCCCCCTCAACTAGCCACTGGGCCAAATCCGGTTCCCGCCCAGACTCAGGGCGGGGAGGCGCCGGACGCGCCCGCCAGCAGCACTCTTCTCACCAGCTGAGTGCTAATACGGGCAAGGCGACGGTGGGTGTCAGGCACCGGGGCTGCCCCTGAACCTAGAGCAAGAGCCTCTGCATCTCGCGGACACAGCGGGCCGCGTGGACACACCGCAAGGCGGGGGAGGGGAGGGGAGGGGAGGGCCGGGAAGCGCCCGGGAGCCCAGCGCTGCCGCCCTCCTGCGCACGCGCGCTTTTCCGCCCGCCCCCTCCTGGGCTGGGAGCCCCGCTGACGTCAGCTGGGCCATGTGCTCAGCGCCCGCGTGGAGGCGGGCGGGGGAGCCAGCGAGTGCGGGAGGGCGGGGTGTAGCCGCGAGAGGAAAGGTCTACGGAGCAAGGAAGAAGCGGGCGCTGCGGCCATCCTAGAACCGCTCTCAGCTGCTTAATCCCTCCCCCATCCATACCTGGATGTACCGCAGCGCGGTCCGCAGCACACTCAGATTCGAGGTCTTCTTGTCGTCCACGTTGGGGATGTTGCGCTTCAGGGTCTCAAAGCATTCCTTCAGATGGGCCCTCCTGGGGACAGGGAGTGAGCGCTGGTCAGCCAGCACCCAAGAAGGCAGCGCTGGTGGCAAGGAGGGGAGGTCAAAGGGGAACTCTGGGGGATCAAAGGGGAGGGGGAGCACCAGGCACAGGTGGGCAGGCCCAGGGTCACACACTCATGCGCACACACACCTGTTTTTCTCCAATTTGTTGTGGACTTCTCTGGTTCCGATCCTGAAATCCAGACAAGACAGGAGGCTCAGGGTGGGCGTGATTAGGCTGCCATCCTGATCCCCAGCCACACCCACCCCAACACCACAGGCTTTTAGTCTCCAATATTCTGTCTGTGGAAGCAGCAATGAGATGTTCACCCTGTTCAAAGCCTCACCTACTCCTTGCAAGGCACATCCTCTATAACCTTCAATCCCACATGACCAACTGTGAGGAGACAAGTGACCTAGGACTCAGAAGTCCCCTACCCAAGAGACCCATAATCCCAACACTGCCCAATGGCCTGGAAATGCAGTAAGCATGCTAGCCTTGGAGGGAGGGGTCAGAGGTCATAAAAGCCTGAAAACAGCAGTGGCCATTCATTCCCGGAAGAGAAACAGGCTGTGTGTGGGGTCCAAACAGAAGAGGCACTCCTGAGCTGGGCAGGACATGTTACATAGGAGACCGGCTCTTGCGCACACACGGCCCCAGGTTTAGACAGTTCTCTCCATCCCACCAGTTTCAACTCTACCACATCCCACTCACCCCCCAGGCCTCTTCTTCTGTTCGCTGGACTTGATTTCTTCCGCTGGTGCCAACTTCAGCGTCCCAAGAGTAGGCGGGGGTGGCTGCTGGGGCGCCAACTGAGGCTGGACTCCCGGGTGTGGCGCTATAGTCAGGATAGGTGTGGGAAGGGGCTGCAGAGGCTTGGGGCTACCAGTGGTACCAACAGTGGTCTTCGAGTCCGGCAAGAGGGGAGCCGGAGTGGGCACCTGAGGCCTGGTAGGTAGCGAGGCAGGTTCCTTAATGCTGAGTCCAGGGTTGCCGACCAGGGCTGGCTGCCGAGGTGCCAGGGGCAGAGGCTGAGCTGAAGGGGGCAGTGGTGGGGGAGGGGGCAGCGGCTGGGGGGAATTGGTCACTACAGGAATAGGAATGACAGTCAGTGGGGTGGGAGTGGCAAGTGGGGGCGGGGGTGCTGGTGGGGGTGCAGGGGGAGATAGGGGCAGGGGTGGTGCCTCAATCCGGGGTTCTTCCAAGGGCAGGGCATGTGCCAGCCTGGCCTTCTTCTGCTCCTGCTCCCGCTCCCTTTCCAAACGAAGACGCTCCTGCTCCTCTATGCAGAGAGAATACAATGGAGAGTCTCAGGGGGGCTAACAGGCCTGGGCCTTTGCTTTACCTTTTCTGATCCTAAACCATCCTCTCATGCTATCCTACTCAGCACTCAGTGACACTCCTGCCCGGCTGAGATGGAACACACAAGCGACCTATGCACTGGGTCAGTTCATGCCCAGGAAGCAGTAGTGCACCAAGAAAGCAGGCCTGGCCCCTGCCAATGGGGAGCTCACAGCCCCATCGGACGGGGTAGAACAAAACACACCAGGGGACACCAGACCAAGCTGGAGGAAGGATGGGGGACCACAGAAAGGCAGGGCAGCAGCAGTGACAGGCCCAGCAACCTACAGCTTGCGGGAAGAAGGGCTAATGTGCAGGAGTCTGAAGTAAGGGCTTGAGGAGCCGAGGGACAGATGAGCAGGCCAGAGAGTGGAGAGCGGTATAGGGGCCAGACCCTGAAAGACTGCTGCATGGGGATGGTGACAGGTCAGTTTCTATGGAAGGCCTTCCTTCCATCATTGGTATCAAGCATCTTCTGAAGTAAAGGCAGTACTTTCATTTCACAGATGCAATAAATAAGCTGAGAGAGACAACGTGATTTATTGAGAATCACACAGCAAGTCTCAACACCTAGCCAGTGCTTGGTCCTTGCTATATAAGTTCACTATGTGTCTCCTCACATTTGCACACCCTGGATCCTCACAAAAGCCCCATGTCATGGGCGAGGTAGGAGATCACTTTACTTCATGCCGGGAGCTTCTTCATTCCTAAGCTGAATCTTTTTTTCTCTTTTCTTTTTCTTTTTTTTTTGGGGGGGGGGTTGTTAACCAGGGATCAAACTCAGGACCTTGTGCTTGCCAGGCAAGTGCTTATTCTAGGCTGAATCTTAAGAACTCTGATTTCTTCAGGGACCATTCAACACACTTGCCCCAGCTCATGTTTAAGACTAATTTCTCTCCCTCTCAAACTCTACTCCCAAATACCACCACCAGCAGAAACTAGAAGGAAGGCAGGTTGGGTTCCCTAGAAGAGACCATTCAAAGCCAAGGACTCAGGCCACCTGTACCCATCCCTTCCTTCAGTATCTCTGCTGAAAGCCCAGCAGGAAGGTGAGAGGGTCTCTCACCCCAAGTTCCCTCCTCATCCCTTCACTGTTGGGTTTTCTCCCAGGCCCCAACTGGGAGAGGTGATCAACCAGCCCTCTTTCCCCCCCCCCATTCACCACTGTCCCAACACAGCTGACAGCACCGGCTGGCAGACACGCCCCAAGGGACAAATCTACCCTAGGGGGGAAGGGAAACCCTTCCACCTTCCTACTCCCCACCCCCACCCTAGTCTCACAGCCCCAGGGCCCTCTAGCCAATCAACAGCTCCACAGCAGGACTGGCCAGCTCCTAGCCCCTCCCCGGGTGGGGGAAGAGGCCAAGGAGGAAGTTGAGGGGAAGCGCTCAGAGGTTTCCCAGCAGCCAGAGTTCAGGGTTGCCAGGCAGTGGGCCTCTTCCTATATCCCCTGCCCTTCAGGAAAAGGAGCTGCCAGGCGAGCACCAGCCTGCTCCAATGAGGAGAGCCCTTGTTTTCCCAGGCCCCTCCCTGCCAGCACTGGTTTACAGCACCAGAGAAAACCAGCTAGATCCTTTGCAGCGTCCCCCAAAACAGTAGCAAAGAAACCTACTGAGTTCCAGCCAGAGCCCTGTCAAGCCCAGCCTGGGCTATCTATCGGCAGTCTATCCTTCCTAGACAAGGCCCAACAAAACTCCCATCTCCACTCCTTTCATTTACAAACTCATTATCTTGGGGCAAATGTTCCACTGGCAGAAGAAATCCAAACTGAAGGCAAACCTGTATTTCATAAGAATCCCACCCCCGCTTGGTACTGAAGATCAAACTCAGGACCTTGTGCTTGCCAGGCAGGTTCCTACCCCACTGAGCTATCTCCCTGGCCCCAACTCATATTTCAAAGCAAGTCTAAAGCTCACCAAGAAAATGGCAGACTTCTCCTTTTCCCTTTCTTCCAGAGAACCAGGCAGATGCACCATACAGGTGTCAGAAAGGACTCTGTGAAATGGCCAAGGTTTACCACACCTGGATCTGCCTGAGAAACCTTGAGAAGGCTTCCCTAGGCCACAGCCAGCTTGCAGAGCTTCCTGCCTCTTCCTTCCAGCTCCCATTCATGTCCCACCCAGCAGGGACCCTCCCTCACCAGTGCACTGGAAGCAGGAAGCACACCGGTGGTGGCTGAGGCCTCCTTCAGGAACTGTTGTATTGAGGCTTTCTAAAAGATGTCCTGCATGCTCACAGGTGTGTGCCTTCTCACATACAGGCACAGGCATCTACCCAGATGCTTCCCCAAAAAATTCAGCATGGCCTTCTAAGTGTTCCAGGGCCCACGGTATTCTGAGGTCTTTTTTTCATGGCCCAGCAAACCAGCAGGCACAGGGTTGTTGGTTGAGGGGTCCATATTAGGTAGTCTCAAGAGTATATAGGAACTCTCCCCTTTTACATGAACCAAAAAGCTTTGCATGTAAGGCAGATAGATGCAGGACACAATGTCGTCAGGGTATCTGGATAATCCAGCCAGATCTCTCCAGTTCAGATAGAGTCCAATTCATGTCACCTCCATCAATGCTGGGCTTAGGCCAGGTCCTCCTACTGAGCACCAGAATGGCTTTGTCCTTATAGCCTTGGCTCACACACACACACACACACACACACACACACACACGCTCACAGGCACACACATCCTCAGGTTCATTATGTAAGCAAACTGGATTAGGTCAGGAAACCTGCCCTTAAGGTTGAAAGGGACAATGGACAAGAAGATTCCTGTTTCAAGCAGGGTGTGGGAGCACAGGTCTGTAATCCCAGCACTCGGGAAGCTGAGGCAGGAGGATCAATGTGAGTTCGAGAGCAGGCTGGGCTATAAAGTGAGTCCAAGGCCAGCCTGAACTGCATAGCAAGACCCTGTCTCAAAAAGACACACACACACACACACACACACACACACACACACACATTCCTGTTGAAAGCTGGTCATCAAGTAAACAACCTAAGTTTTAGTCAGCAGGTTCACTTCCCATCCTTATTGCTTCCATTCTTCCTGCTTCAGGGCAGAGGACTGAACTTCAAGGGGGAAAAGAAAGTGAGTCCTGAAGATTCAACTGCTGGGGACAAGTCTGGCCATCTGGATACATGAATTCTTTGGCTTTCCTGCGCTCACTCATCCCCTAAAATGCCCTGATCCAGTATCAAGAAACCCACTGAGCAGCTCAACTTGCCCTGACCTAGTTCTTACCACTTTAGGGAGGGGCAGGGTTCTGCAACTTTTTGTGAGAGTTTTTCTCAGTTTCTGAGCAGAGCTACACCCCCTCCCCCCATTTTACAATCTGATCAGGGCTTGCTTAATTGTGTATGCATGGAAGGCATGACAGTGGTGGTCTTCTCTCCTTCCCCATATGGTCATACAGGCTTCAAGAAAAGTGAGGGTGAAACCATGGAGTGCTCCCTGGAGGCAAGGGCCGAGTCAGTCCTGTTCACCTGGAGCATAGTGCCTGGTACACAGCTGGGATGCACCCGGCACTTTTTGTGTTGATGATGGTAGCAGGTGACACAGTCTCTCCACCACTAGGACCACAGAAGGATATTATGGGTCACCACAAGCACAGTCCATTGTTGACCCTGCTCTGGACCTCAAAGGTTTGGGAAGGTGTATGGGGGCGGATGTCCCAGCGCACTAATTCTGTAAACCCCTAGCATTTGGGTCTTGAATATCTCCAGTGACTCCTGACCTTGAGGCCGGTAGGTTGCTTCTACTGGGCCTGCGGACTGCTCTGCTCCCGCCCTTGCCGGCTGCGCTCCGCTCAGCTCTGTTCCACTCCAATCCTCCCCGCCCACCGTGGCAGCGACGGCGGCAGCAGCAGCCGCACAAGCTGCAGGAGCGCGCGCCGGCGCGCACACAGAACACACTACTACCTCCTGCATGACTCATCATTGAAGCAACAATAGGCAGAGAGAAAGGAAAGGAGGGCGAAGCACTCTCTACCACAACCGACCCAGCGGAGGGGCTTGGGGTGGGGGAACTGTACGCAAGCACAAGAATCCACAGAAACTGCATACTACTGGTCCAAGACTGAGGCCCTCACAGCAGAGGGGAAAGCTGGAGTCTTTCAGCTCAGCCTTCTTTTTGCAGCACCCTGAAGCTAGGACCACCATCAAGGGCGCACGGGGATAGGAAGCATTAAAATGCTTGTGATCTGACAGTGCCAAAGTTTGCTCCTTCTCAGACCAGCTCATTCCACAGTGTGACAGGGGACACAACAAGACCTGGTGAAAACAGGTTTTTTGTTGTTTTGTTTTTTTTTTGGAGGGGGGTTCAGTAGGCAGATGTGAACTCTAAATGTCCTTTCACTCTGAGACTCTGAGGCTTTCCTTGCCTAAGGATTATACAGGGAGATTCAGGTGAAAACCAAAAGGTGAGCGCAGCTCCTCTTCCCCAGGGCAAAGGCTCTCCCCAGTAGAAGCCAGGGCCCAACCCTAGGCAAAGCCCCCGGCCAGCCCCGCCCAGGCTCCGCCTCCAGCCCGGCGCTAGCCTTCGGGGAGGGGCCCGGCAGAGCAGTCCCCAGCGGGAGTGTCCCCCGTGCACGTGGTCGGGGGCGGGACCTGTCCACGTCACCACCCGGTGTAACCAACGGGCTTGGAACGCATGCACACGCAACATTCCAGCCCAGAGCGGGTTTGGAACGCGCAGACACGCCACATTCCACACCAGCTAAAGCGGGGCGCTTGGAGGGGGGTCGCAAGGCTGTCCCCAGCGACCCGCGGGCCGTCTCGCAGACACCAATCTCCCCAGCTTTTACCCAAACCCCTGACGCGCGACCCAGCCCAGCCCTGGGAGGCGGGGTCAGGCGGGGCTGGCCAGGATCATAAGACACGCGATGTCATTTCATTCTGCAAAGGCCGCCTCCGCCCCAAGCGGCGCGTAGATCTGCCAGGAGCGCCCCCCGCACCCTCCCGCCGGGGCAGGGGAAGCCGGAGAACTGTTCGGCGTAGAGTAATCCCCACCCCCACTTTGTTACACACACGCCCACTCGTGTGCGGTACACACGTCCGTGTACACGTCCGTGCATCCGCTCTCCCCGAGGCACCCATCACACACTCCCCCCCGTGCACACACGCACGCACACGCGGGTCTACCACCCCCACGCAATACCATCCTTCACCCCACCCCCCGGCTTACATCTTCAGAGTTACTAAGGGTGCCGCCGGCCCACGCGAAAGGAGCCCCCAGTCGAAGGTGCACAGGGGTGCTAAGCAGCTGGGTTGCGCCCGCAGGACCATGGTCCCTAGCTGCATGTTAATGAATTCATTAATTATTTTAACTGCCCACATCATTCTTCCCGGGCGGAGGCTCTTTCAGAGAGCTGTACACAGCGCAGCTTTTCAGGCCGCCAAGAAAGAGGGTCTGCCTGCGGTCTCGCGTGGGTTCAGGGGCTAGGGTCACTCGCCTCCCCTTCCCCCTGCCCCAGGGGCCCAGCCCGGCCGCTCACCACGTGCTCTCTGTTGTTGCTGTGCTTGCCATTCCAGGAAGCGGGCCGCCTCCAGTAGCGTCTCTATGCTCATCGCGCTGAGAGCGGCCGGGGGCGCGCCGGGGCCGAGGCTGCGGCCCGCGAGCCAGGCACAGGTCAGGCTGGCGAGCGGGCAGGAGGGAGGGATCACCTCCGGGGGGCGACAGGGCTGGGCGGCGCGGCGCACTCCACAGGAAAGAACGGGGGGAGCACGGGCAGAAAAATCAATGTCTCCCAAAATATTTGCAAAATACAAATTTGCAAATTGAAAAAAAACTGATGCAAAAAAAAGGCGGCACTGCTTTCTTCCTTCCCCTCCCTCTCTTGCTCCCTTCTGATGCCTCCCGCCCCGCGGCCCCCAAGAGTCCCGCCGACAAGAAAGGGCTTTGCAACAAGATGGCGAGGAGGCACCGACACACACAACAAGGGAAGGAGCCGCGCTGCCCCCGGCCGCCGCCCCCGCTACTACACCGGGGCCGCAGCCAAAGCCCGGACCGGAGCCCCCGCCCGCAGGGCCCCGGCGTCTCGAGAAGGGAGGGGCGGGGTCGCGCGCAGACTGGCTCCGCCCACTACAGAGGGCGCCGCCGCGCGCGCGCACACGTGGCCTGGGTGGGGGTGGGAGATGTTGAAGCCAGGTTTGTTCGCTGCGTTTCCTCTTTCCCGCGTCGCCCCGCCCCGTTTGCGAGCCACTAGTTGAGCAAAGGGTGCATGCACGGGTCATTCACGACAAAAATCTGTACTGCAGGAGGGAAAGATCGAAAATTCAAAACAATTTAACTTAGCCCAGATAAAGATATTCCAGTTTGGGGAAACTTTACAATGGACTGGCCTGATTCTAGGTCTCTGTTCCCCACCCACCCGCGACCTAAATCCCGCAACCACCCCGCTGTCGCAATTCCCCCGGGATCCGCCCCGGGGCGGAGCTGATGGCTGCAGGCTTGCAAAGATCGGGCGTTGGAAGCGGAGTAGTGATCCGGCTCCGTGTTTTGTCTCCATTCCTCCCCCCGCAGTGCGTTCGCATCCTATTAGGCTACGTCACCAGGCCGCGGGCCAATGGACGGGCAGGACAACACGGCATGGAGCGGCTCCACATGGACACCCCGCGCCGCCAGCCTTCTGTTTAAAGGGCCAGTGTTTGCCGGGTCACAGCGGGTTCGGATGGGGCCACTGGGTGAACGTCGGGTGAGACGCCTAAAGGGGAATCCCGCAGTTGTACTATAGCCTGCCCTCTACTATTCACCACTCTCCATTTAAAACTACGTCTTTCTCTTCCCTACCCCTAAATTCTTGTCTTTGTTCACACGTGTCTGATACGAGTAGAGATTCCGACTGCACTACACAGCACAGGCCACTCTGCTCTGGGGCCGGGGCAGTGGCGGTCAAGGCTTACCTTCCCTAGCCTAGGCCAAGGGGGCGTGGCCCAAATCAAGAACAACAACGTGGAGGGCGGAAGCGGGCCCTCCCGGCCGGGCGTCCGAGGCCGCGGGCGGGGCTCGGGGTGGGGTCGCTGCGTCTAGCTGTAACCGCGCTCTCCCAGGGGCCCGCCCGCCCGCCTCTTCCTGGCGCTAGTGTTTAGGTGCGCCAGGCGCGCAACTAGAAACTTAAGACCTTTAAGGTCAGCCTGCAGAGGTCCTCTTACTTCGCTTGTAAGAAAACTGAAGCTCAGAGACAGCAAGGGACTTGTCTAAGATCATTCAGTACTCCAGCTGTTCTTTGCCCCTTGAAGAGGAGCATTTATCCCTGATCCCAGGATAACTTTGATGTTAGTTTTGAAGCAGAGCCCAGGATTAGAAATCAAGGAGGAACATGGAACCGCGAGGCAGGAAAGGGTCTGACCACTTGACACACTGTGATATGGGGCAACAAAAACTGCCTGAAACCCAACCATAGTGTTCTGCCTCTTTGCTGGAGGCCACATCATCACTGGTAGGGTTGGCAGTGACAGATACAGGCCGGCTGAAAGCATATTTGGGGCACCCAGGAGCATATCCACTTCTGCTGTCACAACCTGACCCAGAGGATGTTAGGGCAGCAGGTTCTTTGGTTAACCCTGAGAGTAGGGCGATGTAAGCGGTTTCTGGATCCTGGAATCTGGGCTTCACCATTACACAGTGCCAAAGCAATTCGAGGAAAAGCGCCAGGAGCGTGAAAATCCTAACGCTTGCTGGCTTTGTCACTTTCCTTTGAAGGCATCATAGTGCATTTGCCTCCTAGGCAAAGAAACCCTTCACAGAAGATCCCAGCAATCAAAAACTTCACACACATCATCTAATCTTGGCACATATAATGCTCAAGCATCTGGAACTGTGCAGGGAGAAAGACAAATGTCTGGGTGCCACTGATTTAGCTTATGATTACAGTGGGCCAAAGGTAGATTAGAACACAATAGTTCTCCATGGCATGAGGTCTTTTTCCTAGGAAGGCATGTGTGCTGGCCCTGACATTGCTTACTTTGTTTGCCACTTGTTTCCTGGTGTGGTTGGGCATGGCCCATTCTGTACAAGAGAAAATGGGGAAACTTAAAAGGCAATATATAGGCAGATGGGGGGGGCACTACACATCAAAATATGTAAATTCCATGCAAAATTTCATTTTGCTTAGAGTTGGCATCATAGAATTTAGCTTAGAGTGCTATGTACAGCCTGTGCTTGCCTTCCTGAGGTAGTCATGGCACCCATAAAGCCCTGCAGTTTTTCCTACAGGGTGAAATCCAATTTTCTTGACTCTGTCAGGAACCAGCTCTTATCATTCAATAGGCACTCTGAGAAGCCATATTCTGAAGACAGTTCTCTTTTAGGGGTGAGGAAACAGGAGATAAAAGTGGAGTGTTCCCTAGTGTGGTGGAGGCTGAGGCAGGAGGACTGCTGGCAATTTGAGGAGTCTGCACTACATACATGTCTCAAAAAAAAAAAAAAAAGGATGAACACAGATTTGAACGCTGGCCTTTCCTTTGTTCCCAATACCCCATCTGCTCCAGAGCTTAGTGGTGATGCTTGCTATTTAAAACAAACAGCCTTACTGGCTTCACATGATCATCTGTTTATTTGGGTCATATGGGGACAGCAGCCAGGAGATGTTAGGCAAAAGCAAAGGTTTAAAAAGGAGGCTTTTACTTGGCTAATAGTTTCTTACAGACCCTGAAAATGCCCAAACAATTTCTCATCGATGAATCAACGTTTCTCTTAGTTTAGGAATGGACAGCAGGAGTGGGAGACAGGTATGGGGAAGGGGAGAAGTCAAAGATAGTGTGAATAGGGCTATTTAACACTTTAGCCCCAGCTTCCTGCCCCAAACTAATGGAATCAGGGTAGAAGTTGACAAAAGAGTTTTCATCCAAGGGAAGAGAAGCTTTTCTGATGTTTTAGCACAAAGCTTGGCAGGTGTGTGGAATAATCCCAAGGCTAACCATCACCAAGCAGTTTTCCTAAAGTCACTATATGGCTTCTATGTACTTGGCGCCACTGAGGCAAGAGAAAACCTGTTATCTACCTCTGTGCATCTTCTTATAGGAGGGTTTCTATTTACAGTCATCTTTCTCCTGTCTCATGTATCCCCCACTCAGCTCAAATAAGCTGCACTGGAGAATTTCCTTAGTCTTTCTACCCCTGCCCTACTCACCTCAACAAAGTACTACAGGTACAGCTCTAAGAGCTGTAGGAAAATCAAGTCCCTGACTCCTTCCATGTGATGACATGGGGAAAACTGAAGCTGAAGTACAGCTATCTCCTCTATAACCCAGAACATGCTCCAGCCCTTCAGATCTGACTTCTCATCTTTTGCTAGTGGCTTTAGGGTACTTTTCACCCATCATAATTACACAAAACTGAAGGAAGACAGTCAGGTGTGGGATAATAAGGGATGAGGGGAGGGGAAAGAGAAAGGGACAGATGACTGCTACCCTCAGGGACACACCGACATGCATTTAACAAGTATTTATTGTAAGCCTAACATAGCTAGGTATCCTAGTAATCAAGGTCAAAAGACCTTTGGCAAACCAGAGTTGAATAAAAGGTCACAGGACAGAATTCATCCCCACAGGCATACTGGGAAAGGTTAATTTGTGCTCTACCAACATGCCAGATGTAGGACAAGAGACAAGAGGTGGTACAACTACATTACAACCAGTAAGGATACCTGGCATACTCACTGCAATTCCCCAGGTTTATCAAGAAGTAGAAAGAAATTAAGTGGGCCTAAGGGTGGGATTAACCAACTGAAGCTGACTCACTAGAAGACCAGAAAAAATAAACAGGATTGTGAATTTCTATGACAGGGGTGTACCCTTCAGGGCACCTACCCAATCATAAGTGAAATGGGCTCCCCAGAGCCAGAAGTACCCACAGAAAACCTCAACCCCACATACCCCATTGTTAGAGGACCTCTCTGGAACCCACCAAACAGGTCTGATCAAGTTCCCCCTTGCCAAGCAGGTAACTTTTCTCTCTTCATTACCTCACAAAAAGTCAAAGCTGGAAGAATTGTGATCACCTACTCTGACCTCCCAAGAGAAGGTGTTTCATGGAAGGTCACAAAGCCGTATAGGTGAGAAATGGCCTGTTCTTCTTTTGACTGTGTAAGCCAGTCCCAGCCTGGGAAAAAGAGGTCAGTGTGGGGTCCAGAGTCCCTGAAAGCCTCACAGAAATGAGGAAAATGGGGAGTGAGCTCCTCCCCTCCTGGTTAGACAGGACAATCATTAACTTAGTGGTGCTCCATAAATGAGCTTAGTCTTGGAATCTAGAAGCTAGGTGACCTCAGTGGACACTGCTGTGCCTCAGGAGTTGAGAGCCTCTAATAGTGCTGGAAAAGTGGTCACTCTTTACTTCTGCTTGTCTAGCCTGGAAGGGTGACTGGGGGAAAGGGACACATTTTTATTCAGGCACCCACCCTGGGCGTGGACACTGAGTAATAAAGAAAAAAATGCAGTTCAGAAGCAAAGAGGGAGGAGCCACATACTCTGGGCTTTTTCTGAGAAACCAGAGGGGAGCCAAGCTATGCAGAGGTGGGGGCTGTGAACGCCAGTGGGCCAGAAAGAAGATGATGCAGCAGAAAGGCACAAGGGGAAGGACAAGGGCTTCTGACATTCCTTTGAAGGAAAAAAGAGATGGCTTCCTGAGAGTAAATTAATTCAGGTCAAGGGAGTGGATCTGGGCAGTTATGAGTAAAGAGAGGCGGAGTCCAGTACAATGTGAGTCAGGAGCCAGCTGGATCACTGGGGTGGAGATGTCAGTGATAGGGAAGGCCCCTCCCAAGGCAGACTGCTGGAATGCTGTCAGTGTCCCACAGAAAGGACTAAAGTCTACTGCCCAACAACCCAAACTCATTCCTAAAAGTCAGGTAACAAGCACAGGTCTCGCAAACTCAAGATTGGCTGCTGAGGTCCAGGCAGCACCCTGCCACAAAGCAGACCTGGAGCCAGGGTTTGGCGTCATGGGCACTACCATATCCCTACTGGGGCCTCAGGCCCATTGGGAGAATCTCTACTGGACAGTGCTGGGGACATTGTGCAGAGCCTTAGGTGCCAGCTTGCGTTTCTCCTACTTCTAGGCTTATGGCTAGGAGAATACTTACCCCAACCCCTTGTTTAGCCTACTTCCTGTCTCCATCAGGGACACCTCAGGCAGGAGTGCTAATGCTTAGCAGCCATCTCCCTGAATTTCCTCTGTGACAGCTCTGAAACACTGGCTAAACAAAGACCCTCCTCAGGCCTGGCCTCTTCATTCATGAAAGATTCCTCAGGTGCTGACTGTAAAACAAGAACAGTAGCCACCTAAGCAAGCATTTCTTCACCCTAGGGTAGTAAAGTTCTCTACCCATAAAAGCAAAGAAAATGTATAGCGTGATAGATTTGATTACCTCTAGAATTTCCAAACTTTTTTTTTTTTTAAGCAGAACCAGGAATTGAACTCAGGCCCCAAGCTCTTATTCTACTGAGCCATCTCCCCTGCCCCAAAACTTTTTTTCTTTTTTTTTTTTTTTTTGCAGAACCAGGGATTGAACTTAGACCCTTGCACTTGCCAGGGAAGTGCTTATTCCACTGAGCCATCTCACCAGACCCATTTTTAAATAATTTAAAAAGAGGAAAAGAAAAATGATAAAATGGAGTGAAGTCTTGATAACATGTGGTTTATGTAGTTCAGTAAGAAAAAAAACACTTGGATAGAAAAGTGGGGCCAATAAAAAATAAATATAAAAAAAAAAAAAAAAGAAA
>NW_004524648.1:920733-921863 GCF_000260255.1 Octodon degus | reverse complement strand
GAGATAGCTCAGCAGACTAAGCACCTACTTAAGCAAGCACAGGGACCAGGTTTGATTCCTGGCACCACATGCCACACCAGCCCTGCCCCTGGGGCATGGTGACCCAGTGACCAAGTCCAGTGGGTGCACACCTGTAATTCCAGTGCTGCAGAGGCTGAAAACAGGAGGATCACTACAAGTCTGAGCTGCGTAGTAAGACCCTGTACCAAAAACATTAAAAAAAAAAAAAAAATGGATACACAAATCTAAAATTTATAAAACAATAAAGACATGAAATAATATACATATTATCAGTACCACAATAAAATCCAAACAGTGGAATAATTTCTTACCCACCAATTAATATATAATTTTTAACAATTAGCCTCAGCTTCATCCTCAACGGCTTGCTGTTTCTTGTTGCCAAGCCATGAGCTCTTTTCCTGTCTTCCCCCTCTGCCAAGCCACCCATCCTTGCAGCCAGCTGACCGTGGACTGAAACCTAGGCAGACTATGAGCTAAAATAAACCATTCCTCCTTTAAAAAAGAAATCAGCCTCACAGCACTATCAAAGGTATGGCACAAATAAAAACCATAGAAATGTAAGCTAGCACAACCTTTTTTTAGTGAGAAAAATGGCAATATATGGGAAGAACCTTACAAAAATATCCTTGACCTCAGTAATTCTTACACAAATTTATCCTAAGGCAAGAAAAATGCAGTTTTTATACAAACTTTATATCAGTGTTAAAACAGTGAAAACCTTTTTAGCAGTTCTAAATTTCTAGCTAGGAACAATAGTTTGTGAGGTAATACTCACAATATAGTCACAATATATTATAGCACGTAAGTAAACAGGGTTAATACATGAAAATATTAAGTGGTCATCTTTTGGGCAGTGTGATCACTGGTAATTTTTATTTTCACAAGTTTTTTCAATAGATCTTAGTTTTATAATCAGAAAAAGTTATCACAATATACTGCTAATTGCAAGATTAGAAAAGACCCCACATTTACTATTTTAAAAATATGCATAGAAAAATACTAAAACCAGCAACAAAATGTAAAATAATTTTAGTACTGAAATTATAGGTATTTAATATTGATTTATACTTTTTTTTTTTGAGAGAGAGAGGCTCTTGCTATGTAGT
>NW_004524648.1:918220-920553 GCF_000260255.1 Octodon degus | reverse complement strand
CCTAGACTGGCCTCAAACTCAAGGCAGTCCTCCTGCCTTAGTTCCCCAAGTGCTGCAATTACAGGTGTGCACCATCATACCCAGCCTATTTTTAAAAAGTTTTAATAATGACAATATGTTACTTTTGTAGTCACGAGAGGGCAAAGGTTGGCCTGTGCTTCAGCAGGAAGAGTTGCCCATTCTTCAGGACCCCAAGGTGCTTGATCAATCCCACCTGTGTCCACAGTTCTATTCCACATCCTACCCTCTGCTCTAAAAGCTCCCTCAAAGCAAGTTTCTTTACCTTGTCTCTCACCCAAGATCAGTAAATCTGCTCCTCCTGCTACCTCATCCTGAAGCTCTTTAGAAATCAAAGCTATTCTTCGTCTAGTTAGCCCATTAGACTTGACCACATTAAGGCAGTGTCACTATGGAGGGAAAGGTTGGGCCAGCTTGGTCAGTCTCTAAGGGGACACTGACAGGGGTTGGTGGAAGATGTCTGTCCTGTGTAGCAAAGGAGAGAGAAGCACAGAGATGTCTCTTCTGGGCAGCTGAGTGGGTGATGATGGAGAACAGAGGAGAAGCAGGTAGACAGTTGAGTTAGACATAGGTTGGACACAGCTGGGTTAGTACATGGTGGAAATTCAGTACAGGTCTGGATTTGGGCACAGTATTTGGGTAAGCAACAGCTGATGTAATAGGTTTGGATGATATCAGTCAGAAATGGAAGAAAAGCACAAATGAAACTCACAGTAGGACCAGGGAGATAGCTCAGGAGCATAAGCGCCTGCCTGGCAAGTGCAAAGTCCCAAGTTTGATCCCTGGTAACTCAACAAAACAAAACAAACCAAACCCCCTCACAATTCTTGTGATTCTTTGCCTGTAAGAGATGAAAAGGCATCAGAGGCTGAAGGGAATGAGAGTTAGGAAAGGTAGAGACAATTCTGCACACCCAGTGGTAGCAAAAGCCACAGACTGATGGTTCACTTTTTTTAACCAGTGATTTCACTATCAAGATTTAGCTATGTACACTTTTCATAAATCTGGATTTTTGTCTTTCCTCAAAATAATCAGAAGATCCAGCAACCCAGCACATATTTTAGTATGCCAGTAAATACTAGAAATTGAATAAAAGCTACTTCCTTTTAGTTAGGATGCGAACTCCTCCCCCTCTTGCCTGGCTCCTGGCATAGAAGATGAAGCACTGTTTCTCTTGTGAATGAAAAAGTCCTCATTTTTCCTAGTCCCAAGCACACCACAATGCCAATCAGTTGGGCCCCTAAAGCCCCAAAACATCTGCCCACTTGGTCAGAGGGCAGACACTGTGGCACAAATCTGAAGGAGGCTCCTACATAACACCAGACTACAGCTCTCCCTCTCCCAGCAAGAGACTCTGAGCCTCCCAATGGCAAATCTCTGGGTCCTGCAGGGGTCCCGTTCAGCCCAGCTTGGTGGACAGCACACTCTTCATGGACACCACGGCAGCAGTTCAAGGTGTCATTTTCCTGGGAACGGACATGCTCCTGCAGCCAGACAAGTCCCCCAGGTGGAAATGTCCTGGCTCTCCTCCCAGACTTCCAGGCCACACTCCCTGAGAAGATCCACAGGCTCTACCTGAGAAAAGATTTGCTGATTCTTCTACCAATGTCATCTTCTCCAGCAAGCTCAGAAAGCACATGAGTTTTTGTCTTTTTGAGACAGAGTCTCACTATGCACTTCGGGCTGACCTTGAGCTCACTTTGTAGCCCAGGCTGGTCTCGAACTCACAACGATCCTCTTGTCTCAGCCTCCCGAATGCTGGGATTACAGGTGTGCACCACCATGCCTAGTTCACATCAGTTTTGTTCTGTAAATGAGCATTTGGAGCTGCATTAAAAAAAAAAAAAAAAAAAAAAAAAAAAACCCACAAAAACAAACTAAGCCTCCCTTTCATTATTATACAATTATGTATTGTCAAAGAGTCATTACCTAATTATCAGTTCTTTCACACTGATTCTGGTCCAACATGTGCTTTCACTAGACATTTTATTTTGTGGTTTCATTAACTACTTAATTATCTGTACTTTTGCCAAAAACAAGATTCTGTAAATATTTGGCAGCATAAATTAAATAATTATAAGTAATTTCACTTACTAAATCTTACTCATTGATCACAGGCTATAAAAATAACCTTACCTTAAAACGCTAAACTGGGCTGGTGAGATGGCTCAGTGGTCTAAAGCATCTACTTAGAACAAGCTAAGGGAAGCAAAGCATGGGGCTGGAGAGATGGCTCAGTGGTCTAAAGCACCTACTTGAAACAAGCTTGGCAAAGCACAGGGACCGCGGTTCGATCCCCAGCACCACGTGCCAGC
>NW_004524648.1:915411-917292 GCF_000260255.1 Octodon degus | reverse complement strand
AGACCACTGAGCCATCTCTCCAGCCCATAAATAAATATATTAAAAAAAAAAAATAAAACGCTAAACTGTGAAGTCAGGTAAAATGTACCCTTTCCCTTCCTTCCTTCCTTCCTTCCTTCCTTCCTTCCTTCCTTCCTGTCTGTCTTTCTTAGTTACCAGGAACCAAACTCAGGACCTTGAGTTTGCCAGGCAAGAGCTTGTGCTACTCAGCTATGTCCCTGGCCCAAACATACGATTTTTATCTTCCCCATGTTAGGTAATTCCATAGAGGTGGGTCAAATGAGAGTGAAAGTACATCTCCACCTTAAATGCAGTACTTTTGTCACAATTCTGAAATTTAGCAAAATCTTCTAGTCCTGGGTTCTTGAACTGGAGTTCAAATCCTATCACCATATGTTCTCTCTGTGAATAACTTTAGAGCACATAACTTAAAATATGAGCCTTGTATTTTGGGGGGTTTTTGGACAGAAAAGAGAGTCCCAATATATAATTTAGGCTGTGTCAAATTCACTGTGAGACCCACAGTGCCTTGAACTCTCACCAATCCTGTCTCAACCTCCCAGTGCTGGAATTGCACACGTTTACCACCACACCCAGCTCTGAGCCTTCCTCAGCTGCCACACAGGGACAACAGAGCACCTTAGTGAGACAACCTATGCCAAAAGTGGCCAGTCAGTGATCAGTTCCCACTAACAAGGAACTACACCTGCAACTATTTACTCGAGGTCTTGGCCTTTTCATTTGAGCCCACTGGTAGACTTTCTGACTAGAAATCAAAAACTCCAAGCAGAATAAAGACACCAGCAAGCTGTCAGGCCTGTTCTGCTCATGCACTGCCCAAGAGGCCGAGTCCTCTTACTGAAGACTTCCTCTCACTCTGAGGAAGACCTCAGCTTTACACGAGGAAGTTCAATGAGATTGCTGTATTGTACATAAGGAATAGAAACACAGTATGACCTAGGGCTGATGAACTGCCCACTCTCCCAACTTTTACTCCCCTAGGGTGGCTGGAAAAGCACCTGGTTGCTATGTCCTCTGCCCCTTTCTGAGCATCACACCCAGGCCAATCCTGCTGAATGCCACATCTTCTGTCTCTGATCCCTGTTCCTGAAGCACACCCGTGATCCTCCACTTCCCTCTGAACACAATGGCCCGATGTTTCTGTTTGGACAGAGGCTGGCAGATAGACTACACCTTGCAGGGCATTTGGAGGGGCAAGGTCTCCACACAGTCACAACAGAGTTTTCCGCAGTAAAAGCACAGTCTCCGAAAGGAGGCATTAGCAGTTCCAACCAGCAATTAAAAAAATAAACTGCTGTTTTAGTCATTTGGGTGAGTCACAGCAGAGAAGCCGAGTATCTTCCCTGAGCACAGCAGGGACTCCTGGGTGTGTGTGTTTTGAGCAGCGCGGGCACCCAACTCCACGCCCCAGCGGGGCTCTCTAATACAACACTGGTATTCACACAGGACATGGATTTGGGACAGTCAGAAAGGTTTCAAAACCATCAATTCTCTGCTCAGGGAAGGAAAAGCCAATCCATCCTATTAATGAGCAGGACAGGATTTTACTGAGGTTACTGCCCATTCCACAAAATCTTCTGAATGCTACTTCCCTCAAAACATCTTGGCTTCCCCTCTTCCTCGGGGCACCTTGACATGGCATCTCTGAAGCTTTCCTTCTTCTGAAGGGCCCCTTAGTTTTCTAAACTGCACCTCCTTCTCCCTAATGAGTAAATCTATTGGGTGAGATCGATGACAACACTTGATCCAGTGTCACTAACAAAGGCTAGATGGAACTTCTTGAGCCCACAAAAATTCCAGGGTTAGTACTCCTCGTGTTTATGTGTGTGTGTGTGTGTGTGTGTGTGTGTGTGTGTGTGT
>NW_004524648.1:914247-915206 GCF_000260255.1 Octodon degus | reverse complement strand
AGCAACCTGAGCCTGACGGCTTTGTTGAAGGAGCCACTTAACGAACTGAGCTAAGGGGCAGGCCCCCTCCTTAGAAGAAATAAGAACCAGCTAAGCCGCATAAAGAGGACCCTTACCAACTTTGGAGGGGTGCTTGAGACAGGGTCTCGATATGTAGTCCAAGCTAGCCTTGAACTTGCAGCAATTTTCCTGTCTCAGTGTCCTGAATGCTCAAATTACAAGCACATGTCATCATGCCTTGGTTGATTTAAAAAAAAAAAAAATATGTTCATGTTAGGTAGACAACCAGATAAAATTCAAAACAATCAACAACGACACCAAAAATCCCTTCTTTCTTGGAGCTTATTTATTCTGCAATATAAAGCTTTTTTAGAAGTTACTGTTTTAAAGTCCTAAAGTCTCTCTCCAGTATCCCCTTTAACTAGATACTAATAAAAAGCTGACCCAAAAGCAACTAAACCAAGGTAAATGTATTTTAGTATATGAAGACAAACAGAAAAAAAAAAAAATCCAACCACAAGAAAATATTAAAAGTTAGAAAGGGGTTTTATTTGATAAAGACCATGGATAGTATTTTTGTTTATTTTTCAAAATTTTTTAGAAAATGTACTTATTTATATAAAAATATTTATCTGTGTAGCAACTGGATCTTCCAAGAAAATACTATGGACACAAATTTATCAATTCGCACATTGAAGTGAAGGTGCTGGATAAAAAGGCTGAAAGCTCCCCCATGTGGCTAGAGAGGGAAATGCTGGAGAATCCACTTTCCTTAGTTAAAAGGCCTTGGATTTTCCACAGGCTTTGTTTGCCTCTATTGGTATTAACATTCCTGCAAGAGCTTATAAGCTGTTGTGCTCACGTGGTAAGCTTTGATTTCTGTCAAGTAAAAGAGGGTTTTCATGCTTTTAAAAACATATACTAGGGGCTGGGATATAGCTCACTAGCACAGCACCTGC
>NW_004524648.1:907802-914147 GCF_000260255.1 Octodon degus | reverse complement strand
ATATATCACTGCATAGTGAGACCCTGTCTCAAAATGACCAAAACAACAGACAAACAAACAAACAAAAACCCCACCAACACAAGCCCTCAAAATTAACTGACTCTCCGCCAAAAACTGCCAACCCTGGCAGGCTGTGAGGCAAAGCTCTGGTGTAAGGAACAGCTAGGCAGGGACATGGGGTGAAGAAATCAAACTGAAGGAAAGAGTCCAAAGAACAAAAGCTGCTTTAGTTCACTTCAGCAAACAAGCTCAGCTTCTGTTCCCATTTTAGCTATTAAGGGATCAGAAGCCAATTCCAAGGACCAGGATAGAATTTAAGGTAATACTATGAAGATTTTTTTTTTTTTTTTTTTTTCCCAGAACTGGGGGTTGAACTCAGGCCCTTGCACTGGCAAGCGCTTATTCTACTGAGCCATCTCCCCGGTCCCAATACTATGCAGATTTGACTTCATACCAACCCACCAACATGAATTTGGCCTCCAGACACTTATGGAAAGGGTCACTCAATACTGGTCAGAAACCTAGTTCTTTGAAGTAAAAAAAAAAAAAAAAAGTTCATTTCACCATAGCAGAGGTGTACATTATCACACTATATGATTATAAAGAATATGCATAACCAAAACAATTTTAGATATCCTTTTATAATCTTTTCGATGTCTTCCCTTACAAATATAGTTTTACAAATAATTCTCAGAGAAGGAAATACAAAGAAGGCACTCATGTCTCTCTAGTTTTTCAAAGACCAGACACCACCCTTGTTACATCTTTTTTTTAAATCTTTTTTTTTTTTTTTAAAATATGGAACGCTTCACGAATTTGCGTGTCATCCTTGCGCAGGGGCCATGCTAATCTTCTCTGTATCGTTCCAATTTTAGTATATATGCTGCCGAAGCGAGCACAAAAAAACTTAAATCTTAACACCTACTTAAAATCTTAACACCTACAAAAACTGCAGGACACAAAAGTGTTACCCAAGGACTAAAACAACAGACACGGACACACCTTTTCTCTCTCCAGATACAGAGTATTCCCTATGAACCAGAGTTGAACAAAGGCCAGTACTGTGCCTGAAAGACATCCCGAATAGGTGCTGTCATGACATGGAAGCAGACATTAAATGAAAACATGAGCAATATACTGACTGTACCAAGTAAAATCAAAGTTCACTGCACACACTCACATCCCATGATTAGACAGACTAGGAGGAAAGACAAATGCCAACAGTGCTTGAGTGTTAGGGAAGGCTGCGACTAGCTAGGGGTGATTCTGCCATCATTTTTGGCTTTCATCTTTCAATGATCCTAAAATTCCATCAGAAAGACTATGACTGGACACAGCATACTATTCAACTGTGATGCACATCACCCTAAGTAGAATAGGAGGTCACGGGCCTGTGAGGGAGCAGGGGTGGGCACAAGTAATCCAAGGCCTTGGATGAGATCTTGGTTCTGTGTGACCCTAGGCATTGGTTTCCTCCTCCTGTTAAGCAAATAGCTGGATAAGAATAGTGGTTCTTTATCCCTTCCTTAGTAGGTATCTGAGTCCTACTTCTTTCTCACTGACTCTCCCTAAGGGAAAAACAAAAGCAAAACACGTATGTTCTGAGAAGTTTTAGAAATAATTCCAGGAAGCTTATGGATCTTTTAAGATTCAGGACCAGTTTAGGGACACTGATTAAAATGCTCTTCCCCAGCTCCAGCCCCACAACCACAGGATGGCAAATGATTTTCATTCTTTGTGTCTGTATGAAGGGTCTCATACAGCTGCCACTAAAATATGACACAATCATCAGCTTTTTGCCTAACCAACAGCCACCTCGCAAAAGCACAACCTAACTACTAAGGCTCAGACTCCTTAATACAGAGCTCTGGCACTAAATGGAACGTTGAGTTTAAGGAGAACTCTAGGCTGCTAGTACACAATCAAACTGTGCAAGTCAGACACAGCAGATTGAGAGCCATTTTCAGAGGTGTCTGTTGCATCCTGGTGTTTCAATTAGATGCTTATACTGATGAATTGTTTACACTAGCCTCAGGATTCTCCAATGCATACAAGGAATTAAAAGGAAAGCCACAAAAAGCAACAAATTATCTGGCACCAGGTAAGCAACAAATTACCTGGCACCAGGCAAGGCTCTCTTGTTTTTGTTGCTTGTTTTCTGAGACAGGGTCTCACTAAGTCCAGGCTAGGCTAGAATTCACCCTATAGCCCAGGCTGGCCTCAAACTCATAGTGATCCTCCCACCTCAGACTATCAAGTACTGATATTACAAGCATATGCCACCAAACCTGGCTCCAGGCAAGAATTTAAGTTACCTACCCCACAAAGTACCCTTTGCTTTCTTATTTCTATCATTAATCACCATCCCCACTCAAAGCCAAGAAAATGTTTTCCCCAACCCGAGTCAAACAGGATTGACAGTTTTAGTTCTGAAAATTCTTATATTAAAAATAAACTCTACTTCACACACTGAAAATAAAAACACATAAGTAAAACTGCTACAAAATACCAGTAATTTTGACAAATTAGAGATAAGGTGTGTTCTGTTGTATCTTAGTCACGTCTTGGAGTTTTGCTTATGTAATTCTGCTTCTGAAATATGTAACATCAAAACAGTCACAAATCAGGAATGTGCAGAGTCCGGTGGGGGGGGGGGAGAGGTCCCCAGATGGGCCTTCCTTCCTAACTTCACTAAGGCTTCTCTCTTGACACTGTTACAGCCCACCATGAGGCTGACTCCTTTCTGGGGACTTGAATGCAGTTAATCAATCACATGTGCTCAGAGTGAGCAGGTTCATCTTCAGGAAGACTTGAAAAAAAGGCCCTTGGGTGTCTCTGCCTGCCCTGTCTTACTGCCTCTGTTGGAGGACAAGAGTGCCACTGCTCCTTACTGCCAACACTTGGGGACAGAGACCAGAATGCTCTGGGCAGTACTGACCCAGGGCAGATGTGCTGTGTCCCTCTGCCTTCACAGAATCAGTCCAAAGCAATGCTTCAGCTTTGAATTCCTCCTGAGTTCACTGACAGCTTTGTTTTGGGCAATGATTAGTTCTTCCTGAACTACCCTACCTCAATTCCTTGTAACAGCAACAACGAAAAAAGACAAAATAAAACAAAATGGCAGCAGAGGGGGATGGTTTAAGTGGATTAATCAGTTTCTATTTTTTAAGATAATTTCACACAATGTCACTTCTGGGCCAGTGATGAAATTATTCTTGCCACCCACAGGCTATTCCAAAGCAAGCTGTTGTGTTTTTTGGGGATGCTGGGGATTGAACTCAGGGCTTCCTGCATACTAAGCACATACATTAGCACTGAGCCACCCTCAGCCCCATACAGACACTGAACCGTACAAGAAGTTTGGAGTTAACTAGCAACAAGTCTGAAAATTTGGTTACGTATATAGGTACAAAGCTGGTTCATCAAATCCCTGTTCTGACCCTCAACCCAATGCATTTCAACTAAGGCATCATCCACTTCCTTCTTGACATTTATCAAACACTTAAATAGGTACTGTGCACCTCCTCCTTGGAGATGCTTCCCCTTGTCAGCCTCGGGGCTGCTGAACTGCTCAGATGCCTCTCGGTCCTGGGCGCCATTGCTAGAGCCCTTACAACTTTCTATAACCTCTGTCCCTCCCTTTCCCTCACTCATTTCATCCTCCAGGGGTTCTGGGGCTTCCTCCTGGGACAATGACTCCTGGCTTGGGCAGTGGCCCCCAACAGTGGCAGACTCGTCTTCCTGTGGAGCAGGGCCACACAGGGTACTCTCCTGGGGGGCCAGGGCCACATCTTGGCTACTGCCCGACTCTTTGGGGGTGGCCTTCTTCTCCTCCAAGGCCTGGATGACATCCTCAGGAGCTCGAGGCACCTCTCTCAGCTGTCTCACTCGTTCTCTTTTCTTCCTCCTTAAATGAATCCAGGAGTTTTCTATGGCTGTCAGGAAAAGGCTAACTTCCTCTTTTCCACAGGGAACTCGTTTATGCTGGACCTATGTGGAAGAAAGAGTTTTATAGGAAATAATTTTTCCTTTTTTACCAAATATCCTTCAAAAAAGAGAAAGAGGCAGGAAGAAAAAGAAAAAAATAAGAGAGAAGAAAAGAAAGAAAAACGAGTACTTCAAAAATGTGCTTCACAGGTACCTTCAGATCCGTGAGAATTTTTTCTATCCATGTTGTCACACCCACAATGCCTTCCGCTGTCTCAGAGCCCAAAGATGATGCTTTGAGAGATAACTCTTTCATCACAGACTCCAGCACTACAAACGTAATGGGCTTCCTTGGCTTCTCTAATTTTCTTCGTTTACTTGGTGGTGACTAAAAGAAAAAATACATCATGGAGAAGAGAAAGAAGTTATCTAAATAATAAAAATCCATGCATTATAATGGACTCAACTAGGGGGGAAATTTTCACAACTTCTGCTTCCAATCACAGAGCACTATAAACACAAAGGCAATTAATTGCACATTATTTCCAAAGCTGAAAGCAACCCTGAAAGATTTTACAAAAGGGAAGACTAAGACATAGAGAGGAGGGCCGGCCAGTTAGCTCAACAGACTAAAGTGCCTGCTTAGGCAGAACACTGTAATCCCAGTGCTTGGGAGGCTGAAAACAGGAGAATCACTATGAGTCCGATCTGTGTAGTAAGATCCTGGAGACCCTGTCCTACAATAAAAAAAAAAAAAGAGAGAGAGAGTGTGTGATCCCATTTCAAGATTACATAGCCACACATCTCACATTCACACAGCTGGTAACGGTGGTTGTTGTTTTTGTACTGGGAATTGAACTTAGGACCTTACACTTTCCAGGCAGACACTGTTCCATTGAGCTCTATCCTCAGGGTTGGGATTAGAACATAAAACCCAAGTTCTTTTCAAATATACCATGCTGCCTCTGTCTCAGCAATTAGTACCAAAATCTTCCAATTGCTGAATGCCCTTATTTGTCTATTGTGCCCAAAGCAGGCCTACAGAAGTATCGAGTTCATGACAACTCAAAGCTCTTGGGGGGTACAATGCTCTGAATGGTGTAAAATCACTAACCTTTAGTTTTAGTTTGGGCTTATACTTGCTGAAGCTTGAAATACAGCAGCCAGTGAGCTACAGCTTGTGAAATCACATGCTAGGAATGACCAGGGCTGCTGACATCACATGAGTAGACGAGAACTGCTGAATCTTGGCTGGTGAGTACCCAGAGGACACAGTACTGATGAGAACACTGAAAGCAGGTGCCATGAAAATCCAGACTGTTATCGTCTATTCTTTCTCAAGCTCGGAAGGTGAATTGCACCCTACCCACTAGAGGGACTCAAGTTCCATCTGAACAACCAAATGGCATCCTTGTACAATTTATTTCTTTAAAGTAAAAATTTTCTAACTTTCACCTTTTTTAAAAAATGACTATTGACTAAGTTCACATACATTGTTTTATTTGTTTTTATTTTTATTTTTTGGCGGAATTGGAGATTGAACTCAGGCCCTTGCGCTTGCCAGGCAAGCACTTATTCTACTGAGCTATCTCCCTGGCCCTACATACATACATTGTTTTAAAAGATAATTTTTTGTTTTGTTTTGTTTTGTTTTTGGAACCAGGGATTGAAGAACTCAGGCCCTTGCACTTGCCAGGGAAGCGCTTATTCCATTGAGCCACCTCCCCGGCCCCCTAAAAGATAGTTGTAGTTGGTGACAAAATTAAAACTTCTGAAAATTAAGATCATGCTAAGGTTGGAGCAAACTAAGCAGGCAGAAATAAAAAGGAAAAAGACCTAAAAAGAGAAAACACTAGTCAAGTTTGAAGCTTTGGGATCAGAGGATCCCCACAACTGCAGCTGCTAAGAGCACATGCACATACTCAGCAAGCTCCAATTACTCCAATTACTGGAGGCCTGGAAACAGCTCACCAGCAGCCTCACGCACAGAATCAAATAGCAATTTACCCTTATCCAAGAACCTTTTAAAGTAATAACATAAAATTTTTTTCTTAAAAAATAATACATTTTCTCTTCTTCTTTATCCCCATTCTCTTGCTGAAGTGTTAGGAATGGAGCTCGAGCCTCATATTTCATGAATGTTAGACAAGCATTAGGCCACTGAACTACACCTCCAGTTTTACATTTTCTCTGTACCAGAAATTAACGAACAATAACAACAAAATTAAAGATTACAAAAGCACAAGATTAGAAGACTAAAACCAACGAGTGTATATATATATATGTTAGAATCTGGTTACACACTGTAGTGAACACCTAAGACTTGTCTAAGCCTAAACTTGTTCAATTATTTCAGAAAAGATGAGACAAAATTCTTTAAAAATATTTATTTAAAAAAAAATAAAAAATAAATAAAAA
>NW_004524648.1:895135-906635 GCF_000260255.1 Octodon degus | reverse complement strand
TAAATAAATAAATATTTTATTTATTTTTATTTTTTGTATTTTTTAGGGAAGGGTCTACAGGGTGTTCAGGGTCTCACTACTAGACGGGACTCATAGCGATCTGTCTGTTTACAGCCTCCAAAGAGCTGGGATTACAGGCATGGGTGCTATACCACACCCAGTCTCAACTGCTGTCTCAGTGTGGGGGGGTGGGAGTGGAGGTTGGGGGGGCTGGGGGGTGGTGCAAGGCTGGCATGGCTCCTACACCTGCTTGCAGGTGCTTTAATCTGCTGGGCTATATGGCAAGCCCTAAAAAAATAAATAAATAAAGCCACTTATAGCAGATATGGTTTTTTGCTATATTTTGGTGAGTGTGTATGTGTGTGTGTGTGAGAGAGAGAGAGAGAAAGAGAGAGAGAGAGAGAGAGAGAGAGAGAGAGAGAGAGAGAGAGAGAGAGTAGTACTGGGTTTGAACTGCAAAGTACTATACTACTGAGCTACATTCCTACCCCTTTTTATTTTTTGAGACAGCATTGCTAAAGTGCTCAGGCAGGAACAATCCACCTGTCTCAGCCTCCCTAAGTGCTGGGATTATAGATATATGGCATTATACCCAGTTTATTTTTTGTGGAACTGGGGATTGAACTCAAGCCCTTGCGCTTGTCAGGCAAGTGCTTATTCTACTGAGCTATCTCCCCAGCCCCTCTATACCCAGTTTATAAAAATATTTATTTATTTATTTATTCATTTATGGTACTGGGGATTGAACTGAGGACCCTGTGCTTGCCAGGCAACATAAAAATCTTTAAAAAAAAGATTTCCAAGGACCAGGGATGCTGTTCAGAAGAACAGCTCCCACCTGGCAAGTACAAGGCTCTGAGTTTGATTTCTGGGACCAAAAAAAAAAAAGGCTTCCAAAAATATATCAGAACAGAAACAGAATTATGGCAACTGAAACTATCTAATGTTAATAAACCAGGCTGGGGAGACAGCTCAGTGGCATAAGTGCCTGCCTGGTAAGCACAAGGTCCCGAGTTCAATCCCCAGTACCACACACACACAAAAATAAAACAAAACAAAAAAACGTGTTTTGGGGCCAGGGAGATAGCTCAGTAGAATAAGCACTTGCCTGGCAAGTGCAGGGTCCTGAGTTCAATCCCCGGTACTACAATAAATAAATAAATAAATAAATAAATTTAATAAACTAAGCCACAAATGTAAAAGTAATGTTTTTATCTAGTACTACCTAATAGCACTTTCTGTGACGATGGAAATGTTCCATATCTCCATTGTCTGACATGGCAACTTCTATTAAGCATTTGAAATATAGCAAATGGAAAAAGAAAAAATATAGCAAATGAGACTGAGCAATTAAATTTTGACTTTTAATTTTTTTTTTTTTTAAGCCATGCTATAGAATAAACCAAGAGTCTCTCTCTCTCTCTTTTTTTTTTTTTTTTTTTTGTGGTACTGGGTATTGAACTCAGGACCCTGCAAGTGATTTTACCATTGAGTCACACCTCTCCTTTTAACTATATTTTGAGACAGGTCCTCACTAAATTGCCTGGGCTGGTGTGAAGCTTCATCCGCCTGCCTCAGCCTCTCAATTTTATTCACTTTTAATTTAAGGCATAATGCATGCCCATTGGCTCTCACATGGACAGCACAGATAAAGAGAGTCTGGAAGAAGCCACCAGGAAACAGAAGCCACTGAAGTTTTTCTCTGGTGACTGAAACAGTGTGACGCTGCTTTTCCATAAAATTTTCTGCACTGTATGATATGTAACTTTCTGTATCTATTACTCAGATAAAAATAAAGGGCAGGGAATATAGTTCAGTGGTAGGACATATGCCTAGCATGCACAACGCCCCAGGTTCAACCTCTAATCTTGCAACAAAAATTTTTCAATTTAATTTTAGAAGAGATAGCTGGGCATGGTGGTGCACACATGCCTATTGTAATCCTAGCATTGGGAGGCTGAGGCAGGATGATCACAATGAGTCTGAGGCCAGCCTGGGCCACACAGAGTTCAAAGAAGCCTGAACTACAAAGTGAGACCCTGTCTCAAATAAAACAAAACAGGGGCTGGGGAGTAGCTCAGCAGAATAAGTGCTTGCCTGGCAAGCGCACGGTCCTGAGTTCAATCCCTGGTATCACCAAAAATAAAAATAAAAAATAAAACAAAAGAAAGCACAAAACACACACACACACACACACACACACACACACACACACACACAGAACCTTGAAGTTCATTCTCAAAACTGGTAACAGTGATTAACACTAGATAAGTTTATAGTGATATTTCCTTCCTTCTTTTAAAACAAAAGTATCTTGAAGGAAAAGGAGTAGAAAAAAAAGGAAAACAAATTATAGTTTAGATACCTGTTTTGGCAAATGTTTGCTATATGCCAACTTCCACATACTGCTAAAAAAACTACAGGATAATGAAAGAATGTATAGTTCCTACTCTTATAGAACCTAGAAATTAATAGATGAATCAAAATGTCTGTGGCATAACCTATAAATCAGTAAGGGTAACTTTTAAGTAAATTTTTACATACATCAGTATGCCTGCCATCTCCTTAGTCACCTTGGAGAGCTATTTATGACAATTCTTTACAAGCCAGGCAATAGTTTAACAGTGCTCAGCTATTAAAAAAAAAAAAAAAAAAAAAAATCAGAGCCAGGATAGTAGCACATTATCTATAATCCTAACACTTGGGAGGCTGAGACAGGAGGATTTCTGTAAGTTCACACCCAGCCTGGGCCCTATAGTGAGTTGAAGGCAGCCTGAACAACACAGCCAGATGCTATCACAAGCAAACAAACCCACTTTTCAAAAGCACAAACATACTCCACCTTGGATAGCATTCAAAATAAATTATGTGGGAAAAAAAAAAAAAACAACAACAACTATATGGGCCAGGCATGCTGGGATATATCTGTAATTCCACAACTCTGGGCTGAGAGGCTAAGGCAGGAGAATTACAAGTTTAAGTCCAGCATGGGCAGCTTTACAAAACCAATCTGAAATTAGAAATGCAAGAAAGAATTCAGGATCTAGTGTCAAGCAAAGGCTCTGGGTTCAAATCTCAGAATTAAAAAGAGCAGCTATGGGGCTTCTGACAGTAATTTAAACTGGGCATGATGGCACCTGCCTGTAATGCCAGGCATGGGAGGCTGAGACAGGAGCACTGCTATAAGTTCAAGGCCAGCTTGAATTGCATAGTGAGGCCTTGTCTCAATTGAATGAATAAAAGAATGAATGAGTGCATGCATGCACTAAGCTCGCAAGGAAAACTGCTTTAGGAATTAAAAACGAAAAACAAAAACCTAGAAGAAATAAGCAAAATAAAAAATTCCTGTAAACCTGAAAACTGATAAAGTGAGATCAGCAGTGGCTAAAATGAGAGTGGGATTAAAGCAGCTGCAAGCAGGTGCATGGGCCAGGGGTTCAATCCCTGGGCCTGCTGTGCTGGCCCCGCCCCTGGGATGTGCTGAGAAAGCAATTGAGACTTGGGTGTGGTGGCCTGTAATCCCAGCTCATGGGAGGCTGCAAATAGGCGGATCACTAGTTCAGTCTAGTCTAGTAGTGAGACCCTGAACACCCTGTAGACCCTTCCCTAAAAGAATACTAAATAAATAAATAAAATAAAATAAAATGAGAGTGAGGCCCAAAGTTCCAACCTGATGAATGCCCCCAACTGGCAACCCCGGGGCACCTACTCGGAATCCCTCAGCTACCTGTAACTGGCTCAAAAACCTGTGCAACAGTAAGCAGAACACAGTGAGGAGATCCAAGCACTGACACCCACAACCCTCAAAGTTACCTCCTTAATTTGATCCCTCTCCTCCATCTGGTCTCTAAAACGACTTCTGGTTATTATTCCCTAGACAGGAAAATCCCAGGCTAATGGAAAATGCCTTGAACACATGAATTTTTTAAACCAAAATTCCTGGGCAATGCTCATACCAAGAGTATACAGTTTATTTACTACAGCCAAAACCTCTGTATTTTTAACGTGTCAAACTTCCTTAAAGCAGGAAAGCAAAGCTAAAATAATGCCTAGAGCAATTAGAGAATTGGAACAAAGAGGCTTTCTAAGCAACTACTAGAATCCTGTAAAGAACAGTCCTCACAATATGCTTCCCATATTATCAGCCAGAAATGATGGCACAAAAATTCTATCAACACAAAGACCTGTCTTTTTGATGCTAAAATAAATCCAGACAATGGCAATGGGCTTAGTGTAGGCCCTTGAATTATCACTGAATTAGAATTTTTCAGCATTCAGCACCAACAAATGTCAGTAGGCCTGAGATATGTGAAAACATAAGTTGCTATAGTAACTTGCACTTTACCCTAAAATGGTAAGGGTGCGGGTACGGAAGTAGGTCAATATTTCTGCTTAACTAGTTTTATTCCTTAGTTGCCTCTCCTTATCTAAACCAGAATCTTCTTCCCCATCTGAAGAGGAGCAAAAATGGGGAAAAACAACAGGGGGCTTTTCAAAAAAGAAGAGAGTGGGAGAAGTCTATATAGATGGAAGAAGAATGCTATCAAAACCTTACCAATCTCATGAGTAACCTGGGACTACCCCCAGGGAAAGCAGTTGCTGATCTAGAGCACCAGTGCTAAGAAACTGTTGCTGGGTTACTACAAATCAGAAACTGCCATTTTCGCTTCGCAGTTTAAGGGCATCTAATGGAACACTTGGGAATGCATTAACAGCTTGGGGTGGCAATCATGGCGGGGAAGGGGAAATACTCTAGCGTGGGAGAAATCTGAGGTCCTAGCCAGAGGCACTCTTTCCTGGTTAGAATCAAGGAACACAACTACTGGATTCACTAGAAGACTGGAGATGGGCTAAGGGATTCCTTTTCAGAATAGCTGATTTTGCCCACATGCAAACAGCGCTCTCTGCACCTGGCCATGTGATGGCTACTAATCCAAGAAGCTACCATCAGGCAAATGGTCTGAGCTGGTGTGCACAGTGCCAGAGCTCATTATCAGTTCTTCCAGCTGCAGTGCCAACAACAAAGGTGGGACGCAGGCTAAGCAAAAAGCATTTGGAACCAGGTGCTGCTCTATTTTTCTGCAGCTGTTCATGTCTGCACAGGGATAATGCAGGGGGCATTAGTAACAATTTTCACCATGTGGTATGAAGGTCTCAGTATTCTCAAAGACAATAGAAAAGATAATCCTTTAAGGGGGTCATAAAAGCAGAGACATCCTTTCTTTTTTCTTTATGTTTTGAGACAGGGCTTTGCTATGCAGTTCAGGCTGTCCTTGAACTCACTATATGGCCCAAGTTGCCTATGTCAGCCTCCCAAGTGCTGGGCTTACAGGTGCTGCTTTTAACTTCTAGGGTACTAAATTCTAAGTACCCTATTGCACTGTCCAGATGTAAGCCTAGACTAGACTCCCAAAGGAACTACTCAGCAGCCTATCTCCTAGAGTACAGGAGGATACTTTCAGTCTCTAATTTGAGCTTGTGTTTTCAAAAACAAGGCAGTGGCTGTAAATTGTAACCAGTGCTTCTACAGGGGGAAGGAGAGAGACACAGCAACATCCAAGGTGGCTGTAGAAACCAAGAACCGCTAAGACCTAGGAAAAACAGCTCTTAGGGCAAGCTGGGTGCTTGGATTGAGAAGGAAAACTTGCAGTATCAGGCCATGAGCCTCCATGAATACTGTGGAAAGAAAGAACACATGCTAAGCAGCTGTACACAAGCTTACAGTGGGTGGCCTTACACAACAAAGTCTGCCAGATGTGGTGGACATGCCTATAATCCAGTACTGGGCAAACACACACACACACACACACACACAGGATGGGGAGCAGAGGTGGAGAGGGAGGGGAAGGAGGGGGAAAGGAGGGGGAAGGTGAGCAGGAGGGGAAGGGGAAGGGGAAGAAGAGATGAGAGGGGAAAAGAGGAGGAGGACAGGAAGGGAGGGGGAGGAAAGAGGGAGGGGAGGAAGAGGGGAAGAGAAGGAGAAGGGAGAGAAGTAAGGGGAGGGGAGAAAGGAGGAGGGAGAGCCAAAGAAGCCAGCCACTCAGAGAGGGAAATGTGAGTACAGAGATGCTATTCTCTCTTTTTTTAAAATTTATTTATTTATTTATTTGTGTGTGTGTGTGTGGCCAGCTCAGTCCACCAGGGGGCGGACTGGCTGGCATGTGGTGCTGGGGGGTTGAACCGTGGTCCCTGTGCTTTGCCAAGCTTGTTCCAAGTAGGTGCCTTAGACCACTGAGTCATCTCACCAGCCCCGAGATGCTATTCTCTTACCACTTCCCAGCACAGACCAGAAAACCATTCAGCCTAGCAGGCTCAGAGGTAGTTTTTCTTTTATACACAATCACATGGAAGACAGACAGATGCTGTGAACAAATCGTTTGCATTTGCTTTTTTATTCCAGCATACAAAGCAGAGAGAACAGGTTAATCCTCCATCATTTACCTTTAAAACTGGTCAATATTTTATTTATTTATTTATTCATTTATTTATATTTATGTGTGTATGTGTGTGTGGCCAGCTCAGCCCTCCTGGGGGCGGGGCTGGCTGGCATGTGGTGCTGGGAATTGAACCGCGGTCCCTGTGCTTTGCTAAGCTTGTTCTAAGTAGGTGCTTTAGACCACTGAGCCATCTCACCAGCCCTAAAACTGGTCAATATTTTAGTGCTAATTTTATAGGCAAAAAAAGAACCCTCCACTTGAATGATCCGTGTTAACACATCAAAAAACTGCAAGGGCCTGCGAGATAGCTCAGCAGACTAAGTGCCTGCTTAGGCAAGCGCAGGGACCGGGGTTCAATCCCCCATACTGCATGCTACACTGGTTCTGCCCCTGGATGTGCTGAGCGGGCTACAGAGTCCTGGCAGGCATGATGGTGCACACCTTTATAATCCCAGTGCTGGGGAGGCTGAAAACAGGAGGATCACTATGAGTTGAAGCTGCATTGTGAGACCCTGTATAAAATACATAAATTTGAAAACAGAAAAACAAAAAACTGCAACTATAGTGCTAAGGATACAACTCAGTGGGCAGGGCATTTGTTTGCCCTATCACCTGTGCGGACTTGAGCTCAGGCCCCAATACTGGAGGCAAAGAGGTAGAGAGACAGTGGCAGACAGCCAGCTAGAGACCCAAAACTTCTAAATTCACCAGGAACATCAAGAAGCAGGGAAAGGGCCGGGAGTTAGCTCAGTGGAATAGGCGCTTGCCTGGCAAGCGCAAGGTCCTGAGTTCAATCCCTGGTACCGCAAAAAAACAGAGGCAAGGAAAGAAAAGCAGCAGGGGTAAAGAAAAAGAAACAGACTTTAATTTCAATTCCTGAGGAATGTCCACTAGAATAATTATACCTGCAAAGTATTCCTATCAGCCATGTTACCTGCACTTTCCTAAAAGAATCATTGCATTTCCAAAAATCCAGAGAAGAAAGCTACACAACTATCACAGGCAGCCTTCTAGGAATGTGTCTTATTTACAACTACTTCCCACTTTCCTTGAGGACAAACCTCAGGAAAATGAAACAATACAGAATTAGTTAATCTGTGACCTAATAAAACCCACCATGTGCTGGCATTCGAAGAAGCCAAAACAAAGGCTCTACTTACTGGTACTGTGACATTATCATAAAAACTCCAAGCTAAGGCCCATCTCATGGTCCGACCTTGACAGAACTCAGTGAAGGTGACTTTAGGAACCTGAAACCAACAAATACAGTGTCTCATTAATCTGAAGTCATGCTGGTATTTCTGGTTACTACCTCCTATTAAATTATGTTAGATTTTTTAAATTAGTTAAAAATATTATTTAAAAAGCAGTTGTAGGGGCCGGGGAGATGGCTCAGTGGAATACCACTTCCCTGGCAAGCGCAAGGGCCTGAGTTCAATCCCTGGTTCCGCCAAAAAAGAAGCAGTTGTACACAGTTAATAATCAACGAAAATAAAAATTTTTTCTCCTGTAAAACATTGAGAATTTATAACTGTAACTCAAAAGTTCAAACAGAAAAAACACCTAAAATTGCTCTTTGGAGAATCATTTATAAAATGATTCAACTTGTTTTTATGTTCCTTTTTAATAAACAGAGCCAACCAAAGCCTGGATATACACAGCCATGCAATCTATCACATTTTGGGAAAGAAAAAGGAATTATTTTTACAATCTTACCAAGAAATAGTTTTTTCTTTCTTGGCAGAACCAGGGATTGAACTCAGGCCCTTGCACTTGCCAGGCAAGTGCTTATTCTACTGAGCCATCTCCCCGGCCCCCAAGAAATAGTGTTTGGGTAAAACAGGATGAGTACAGGGTCTAGGAGAAAAGTGATCAGAAACTTGGTTTTCACTCAGTGGTAGAGCACTGGGGAGAGAGCAACAGACAGAGACACAGATAAAGAGAGATACAGGCAGATAATAAGACAGGCAGGCAGGCAGGCAGGCAGGCAGGCAGGCAGGCAGGCAGGCAGAGATAGAGACAGAAAAAGAGAAACAGACTTGGTTTCTACCACTGACCTTCTTTACTGAAAGGCATCGCCTACTTGTGCCAAACACCACACATTAGGAAGGAAGTGGTGCAGGGAGGATTTATTTTCAATCTGTCTTTAAAAACAGGATCAAGGGGCAAATGATCTGGAGAGTTAGCCTAGTGGGAGGTACAGTGGACTACAGCAGCACTGTGTTTCTAACTGATTTTAACTAGCTGTGTGCCCAAAGCAAGCTCCTCAACCTCTCTAGCCTTTAGTTTCTGAACTTATAAAAAGTCAGATGTGAGGTCTGTGGTAGACACCATGTTTTGAGGGATTGTTTTGTTTTGAGCCAGGGTCTCACTATGGTATAAAGTTCAGGATGGTCTTGAACACACTATGCACCCTAGGCTGGCCTCAAACGCACAGTAATTTTTCTGCCTTGGCTTCTTAAATCCTAAGATTATAGGTGTATGCTACAATATCTGGCTGACATCATGATTTTTGATTTCTGATTTTCTCTCTCATGTTCTGTTCATCCTGTTTCTTCTGTTATAATTTCATACGTCTTAATAACATATAAAGTCCCTCTTAACCCTAAAATTACAGATTTGTCTGAGACAGGGTCTCACTATACAGTTCAGTCTGGCCTTGAACTCACTATGTAACCCAGGCTGGCCTCAAAATCTCAGTAATCCTCCCACCTCTGCCTGAGTGCTGGGATTACACGTGGTTGTCACCATGGCCAGTTTTACTTTTTTTTTGACATGTCTCTGAGATGCTGGGAAATGAACCCAGAGCCTCCATCACAGAATTTATTTATTTATTTATTTATTTATTTATTTATTTATTTATTTTCTAGTACCAACAGTCTTTATTGGTTGCCAAGGTCACATGAAGGAGAATTCAGTAAATCCAGCTCCCAGGCCGGTGTCCCCAGACCTCCTTGACGCGGTGCTCCGAGAGCCACAGAAATTTTTTTAAAAGAAAATAAGTACAAAAATAAAAAAACAAACAAACACTATATTCAGAATTTTTTTTTTTTAATATTTATTTGTTTATTTATTTGTGTGTGTGCGTGTATGTGGCCAGCTCAGCCCACCAGGGGGCGGGGGCTGGCTGGCATGTGGTGCTGGGGATTGAACCGTGGTCCCTGTGTTTTGCTTAGCTTAGCTTGTTCTAAGTAGGTGCTTTAGACCACTGAGCCATCTCACCAGCCCCTATATTCAGAATTTTTGAGAAAATTCTATACTCAAATTTATTATCAAAAGTCATCACACCAGCTGGACATGGTGGCCCATGTACATAATCCTAGCACTCAAGCGGCTGAAGGAGGTTTGCCAAAAGTTTGAGATCAACCTGGGCTACACAGTGAATTCAAGCCTAGCCTGAACTACACAGTAAAACCTGGTCTTAAAACCAAAACCAAACAAAAAACACAAAAATCAAAAATAAGTCACCATAGCAGGAATGATAATGACCAAGTCCTACCCCTTGGATGCGAAGCTCTTCCTTCAGAGGAGCCAGGCTGCACTTCTTTCCTAGCATGCAGCTGTACCACCTAGGAAAGAAATCAGGCAAATGAATCCTTTACATGATGATATTTATTTTTATTTTATTTATTTATTTATTTATCTATTTATTTATTTTGTATTTTGGGGAAGGGTCTACAGTGTGTTTAGGGCCTCACTACTAGATCAGACTCATAGTGATCCACCTGTTTACAGCTTCCCAAGAGCTGGGGTTACAGGTGTACACCACCACTCCTGTCTCAATTGCTGTCTCAGTGTGCCCCGGAGGTGTGGCCGGCATGGCAGGCCTGGGGACTGAACCCGGGGCCCCTGCAACCTCTTTGCAGGAGCTTTAATTTGCTGAGCTCTTTGGCCAGCCTACATGGTGATATTTCAAAACAGGTTTACTCAGGCAGCAGGGCACAGTGGTGAACACCTGTAATGCCTGCAATATGGGAGGCTGAGGAAGGAGTATCAAGTTTAAGTGTAGCCTGGACAATTTTGCAATTTAATAATACCCTCTAAGAAAAAGTTTAAATTAGCATCATTCAAGTGAACAAAATGAGAACAGTAGCAAATAAATACTGAGTTAAATCACAAGTGATAACAACAAGAGCTGTATATAATGTATTTAGAGAAAGGCTAAATCTAGTAATAGAAAACAAGCCCAAAGCAACTTAGAAGAACAAAATTCTATTTAGCCTGGCCAGTCCTCCAGGGCTGTTCATATTTGGAAAGAGAATAAAGGAGACAGGTCTTATCTGTCATCCTTAGAATGAAAGCCATTTAGCTTTAGAAGTTAGTAAATAAATGACAACCAGCACCACAAAAAATGTACAAACACTGACTCTATTAAGATAATTTGTGAAAACCTGCCTATATTTGTATTGTTCTGACTTGCAAATTATTTTACTTAGAACAAATAATGAAATCATTTTTTTTCTATAATACATACAAGTGCAGAAAAGTAAGTGTGGAGAAAATTAGCTGAAACTGGCTGAAAGTTAAAGGAACAAAATCTACTTCTTCAGACTCTTCTAAAGTTTGCAAAATATTTGGTTTAATCTGTGTAGGATCAACTTGTTCAGAAATCACCCTTCTTCTATAAACAACTAGAAAACAGAATATATGAAACAACCATTTTTCAGACAGTGGGCAACTGGTAGCACAGACCTATAGTCTAAGAGAGAAACAAAGTGATGCCTACAATTGCAACATTTACTGCTAGAAGGAAATTTTCAGTATTTCTAGGCCAGAGTAAAGAAACTCAAACACAGCACTGAAGTCTTGCTGTGTTGATGAGATTGCAATTAGAATTGAGAAAAGTGAGCTGGTCAGAGAGCTCCGCGGGTTAAAGCACCTGCACAGGCACTCAGGGCCTGCCTAGCCGGCCCTGCCCCCTGGGCACACTGAGACAGTGAATGAGACTGGGCTGGTGGCATGCACTTGTAATCCCAGTGCTTGAGAGGCTGAAAACAGGAAGGATCACTACAAGTCCGATCTGTGTAGTGAGACCCTGTACTAAATACATTAAAAACAAAAAA
>NW_004524648.1:888193-894636 GCF_000260255.1 Octodon degus | reverse complement strand
AAAAAAAAAAAAAAAAAGATTGAAAAAAAAGTTTGAGATAGAACTTTGCTATATATTTCAGGCTGTCCTTGAAGTCCCTATGTAGCCCAGGTTAGCCTTGAACTTGTAATGATCCTTCTGCCTCAGCCTCCCAAGTGCTGGGATTGCAGTTGCACACCATAACTCTCAGCTACAAAAAATTTTTTTTACAAAACATTAAGACACAGTTTTGTTATTATATAGCCTAGGATAGCCTCATATTAGAGATGTTTCTGCCTCAGCCTCACAAGTACTGGTATTACAGTCATGTACTGTTCTGCCCAGCTTAAAAAAAAAAAAAAAGCTAACTCAAGAAAAAAAGAAAACTGGGAAGATGAGGAAGATTGCTGCTTTGAGCCCAGCTCACACAACTTAGCAACTTAATGAGACCACTTCTCAAAACAAAATATAAAAAAGGGTGCGGGCCCTGGGTTGGGTTCAGTTGATTGTGCACAGACGTAGGTATCATCACAGATCCCAGAGGCATTAAAAGAAATTTCACAACTAAATGAAACAAATAATTTTAAAAACATTACCAAACATGCAGAAAGAAACATTAAATAGTTCTAAGTCAATTAAAGAAAATAAATTTATATTAAAAACCTTCCCAGACCAAGCCATTTCATTGGTGAATTCTAGTAAACACTTTAGGAAGAAATAATACTGATTTTATATAAATTAGTCCAAAAACTTTAAGAGCAGCTAATACTTCCTAATTCATTCTACTTTTTTTTTTTTTGGTGGAACTGGGGATTGAACTCAGGCCCTTGTGCTTGCCAGGGAAGCACTTAGTCCACTGAGCCATCTCCCAGGCCCCCAATTCATTCTATAAGAATAACATTACACCTACTATTGAGGCTGAGATAGGAGGATCATATGAGCCGGGAGTCTGGAACCATTCTCCACAACATATAAATGAGGTCACTATGTTGATTGTTTAGGTTAATTAAGACCTTTCCTTGGGGCCAGGGAGATGGCTCAGTGGAATAAGTGCTTCCCTGGCAAGCGCAAGGGTCTGAGGTCAATCCCCGGTTCTGCCAAAAAAAGAAAAAGAAAAAAAAAGACCTTTCCTTTAAAGCTAGCATTCCTAAAACTGGCTATATACATGCAAAAGACTGAGTCTAGACTCATAATCTCACACCATAAATTAAACTAAAGTCAAAATGGCTCAAAGGTCTAAATATTAAAACAACCTGCTACAGGACTGAGAAGATGGCTCAGTAGAATAAGCGCTTGCCTGGCAAGCACAAGGACCTGAGTTCAATCCCTGGTTCAGAAAACAAAAACAAAAACAAAAACAAATAAAAAACAAAACAATAAAAAAAAAACTGCTAGAAGATGAAATAGATAAAACTCTTAATAACATAGGAGTAGGCAAGGACTTGCTTATTTACTTACTTTTAAAGAGAGTACAAATTAGAATTAAAACAAAAAATTACAAGTGATACAGATTTTCACTTAAAGTAATATGAATTTCAGTTATTTGTTGTAATACATAGTGCTGTCTTCTAACCAGTTATTCATATTACCAGCAAAGACTTTCTGAACAGAATGCTAACTGTACAAGAAATTACACAATGAACAAAAGGGACATCGAGTTTAAAACCTGCACAGGGAAAAAACAAACAACTGAGTGAAAGACAATGAGAAAGTTTTGTCAGTTATTCTTTAGAGAACTAATATCTAGAATATGTAAAGAACACAATTAAGAATCCTAAACATCAAAAAATGAGCAACTGAAATGAACAAATAATTTTCAGGAGAATAAGTACAAATGGTCAATAAATTTGTGAAAAGATGCTCAATATCTCCGGCCAATAAGGAAAGGCCAATTATGCTGGTATGGCAGTATACGCCTGTAATCCTAGCACTCAGAAGGCTGAGGCAGGAGGACTGTTACACGTTTAAGGCCTGCCTGGACTACATAGTGAATTCAGAGCCAGCCTGAACTACAAAGCAAGACCTTATTTCAAGAAAAAAAATAAACTGCTGACTTCTGCTGGTCTACTGAAAGCAGCAGGGGCCGGGGAGATCGCTCAGTGGAATAAGCGCTTCCCTGGCAAGTGCAGGGGCCAAAATTCAATCCTCGGTTCCACCAAAAAAAAAAAAGGAAGGAAAGAGCAGTTAATGCTTAAGTTTTTTCTTTCTCTTTCCTTTTTAATTTTTTGTAACTTTTTTTGACCAATTTTGCAGCTTATATCTGGCAATCTGAACTAATTTGAAGACAACAATATGTAATATGGCAACCATTGTTGAATTTCTATCATTTTGTTTAGTGAAATTTTGTATTGTTCCTAATTTTTTTTACTATTATTCTCTTCTTTTTTTATTTCTTTTTTCTGTATTTTGGGGAAGGGCCTACAGGGTGCTTAGAGTCTCCCTACTAGATCGGACTAGTAGTGATTCTCCTGTTGACAGCCTCCCAAGTGCTGGGATTACAGGTGGGCACCACCATGCCCAGTCTCCATGCCCAGTCTCGCTCACTTTAATCCGCTGAGCTATTTGGCCGGCCCTATTATTCTCTTAAAAAAAAAAGTTAAAAACAAACAAACAGGTAATAGGAAGCAGGGATTAAGTCTTCTGCAAATGAGAAAGGGACCAAGAGATGAAGGAGTGAGGGGGAAGGGGAATGAAATGAATTTAAATGTTAACATGTACCAATTCCCCATGAGGAATGTAATATTTACGTACAGCAAACATACTAATAATAAAAAAATGAAATAAAATAAACTAGCATTCCTGGATTTAAGATTAAGGTCAGAGCCACCAGAAGCCAAGAAATTACATAAAAAAGAAAATGATGTAAATGAAAGAAAGCAAATATTGAGGCCAAGTATTGATGGTAATTGTTAAATGTCATTGGTGCATGTCATAAACTTATGGATTACTTCTTTTAACTTAAGCTCAAAACTGAATTGCACTGCAGATTTTAGTGATTTAATTTAATCAAGATGCTTTCTCCAAGTTATATTTCTTACTGCAAATGCAGAACTAACTAGACACATTAGGAATCCTGTTATAGCTTCCTGTTTAACAGTGCTTACCCATGAGATCCTCGCTACTCTCAGCAGGCATCTTGTGACAGCTCATCAAAACGCAAGTAGGAAAAGGAGAAAAAGGCAGCCCTTGTTACTCAAGAGACTGCGAACCCATTACACGATTTTAATGATGAGAGGAGCACTCTACTCATTACAGCATTTAGGAATTCCTCAGAGATGGTAGGTTTCAAGAAAAATTATTTTGTTATAATTTCAAACCTATAAGAAGAGTTGTAAGGTTAGTGCCAAAGACTCCAGAATATGCTTCAGCCAGATACACCAATGAACATGTTCCCCCATGTACTTGTTTTATGTGTTTTCCTAAACTGAGTTAGCTATTGACTTCATCTTAGCCCTTCAGCCCTCATGTTTTGGTGGGTACATTTTATAGATAAGCGTTCTCTTTGGTAACCACAGAAAAACAGGCCAAGTGAAAAAAATTAATATCCATATACTCCATATTTAGATTACCTATATATTTTTTTTCAGAACCAAGGATTGAACTCAGGCCCTTGCGCTTGCCAGGGAAGCACTTATTCCACTGAGCCATCTCCCTGGCCCCTAGATTGCCTATATTTTTTACCCTGATGTAAGATTTAATCTATGATTGTGCAATGTACCTGTCTCTTCAGTCTCCCTCTATCTGAAGTCCTTTGTTTTATTCTTTGAGACAGGGTCTCACCAAATAGTTCAGGCTGGCCTTGAACTCACTATGCAGTTCAGGATGACTTCAAACTCACAGCAATCCTCCTGCCTCAGCCTCCCAAGTCCTGCGATTACAGGTGTGCCAGAATTACAGGCATGTGCCTGCCACCACCCTTAGCTTTCTTTTGTCTTTCTTTACTTTCATGACTTTAATGTTTTTGAAAACTAGTTTTTGCAAAATCCCTCAATTTGGTCTCTGTGAAGTTTCTACAAAGTTAGATTCAGGGCACACAATTCTGCAGAAGTGCTACTGTATCTTCTAGGTGCATCATATGAGATAGAGGATCGCTTGGGCAAGGTATTGGCTCTAGCTTCTCCATTCTAAATTTCCCAGGGTTATCTTTTTAATTATATGTAATTTGAGAAGAGACACTTTGAAAACTATGTAAATACTTTATTCTCTTTGTGTGTGTGCTGGCTATCAGTTTCAGGTCTCACATATGCTAAGCATTCACTATCTCTGAAGTACACTTCTGGTCAGTATCCTGTTCCTTAAATTTTCCATTGTTAATTCTTGTACAAATTAGTATGATGATTGCAAAATGGAGATTTTTTTTTTTTTTTTGCCCTAACTTTATGCTTTCTGGATTTTTCACTGGAATGCTATGCTAAAGGATAAAATTTAACTACATCCCTTATGTATCTTCATTTATTTTTTTCACTGGCCTATAAAATATTATTCTTTTTTCTTTAAACAGCTTCTCTTGCTGACCTTGAAATCACTTTGTAGCCCAGGCTGGTCTCAAACCCATGGCAATCCTCCTGCCTCAGCCTCCCAAGTGCTGGGATTACAGATATACACCACTACATCTGGCTTATCATTCATTTTGAAACTCATATGTCTCAGATTTGGCTTCTATTAGTTTCCATGTCCTTCTGACATGTCCTTTTTTGAGTACCTCCTTACCATCTCATCCTATGGAATATCCCATCCTGATCTTACATTTATATAGACCCAACTATGGAATTAACTATTTCTAAAAGCAACACTATAAAACCTTTTTTCCTTAAGCCAAATGTTAAATTGAAATGTAATAAAGATGGCCATGAACCTACTACAAAAACTCTGTTGCCTATAAAATAAATAAATAATCTGAATAAATTTTCCTAGATATTCACTAGAATTGCTTCCTGATCTTCTGGCTAAGATCAAGTATAGATATTCACTAAAGCAGGCTGGGTATCTTCTTGATCTCAAAATATACCATTTATACTGTCATAAAGTCCAAATATACATAGCTAAAAATAAACTTTTATCTTATGTTATTAATAAGTGATTATTCAGACATTTTTACATAAGAAATACATTGTCAAGAGTTTCTCTAAAGCAGTGAAACCTAAGCTTTTTAATTTATTATTCTTTTTAGACTCCCAATGTATTCATTTGTTGATTGTAACTCTCTTCTTTGATCACCTAGAGCACAATAAATCAAGACTACCTCTGTAGATACAAATACCACAGAAGTTGATGCAGCAGGCTCACCATGGCTGAAGCCACGGCATCTAACCCTTTATCCCAAAGATCTTAAAGGAAATCACATCAATAGTTAACACGGGACTTAAATTAAGCATGTTACTTATGCCAAAAGGATGAAAATCATACAACTTAACTCATTTAAAAAAAGTAGCCTCTTGTTTTTCAGGGTACTTTTCCTTAGTGTGAAGGAAAAATCAAAATAGCATTTGCCCCCTATGGAGCTCACAACTGGGAATTGCTTCTTCAATGTTTTAATTGCAAAACACCACACTAACTGGAGAACAAGCTGGTATACCATCTGTCCTCTGATTTCTCTACCTTTATATCTGTATAGGGAGTCAAGGGCCACATTTCTTTGCAATGATACAATCACAAAAAATTTATATGCAAGTGTACTTTGGAATCTATCAGAGGTGATGAAATCAGAGGTCAAAGACAGACTTCCATAACAGTCCTACCAGATAGCACTTCAGTAAGAAATAAAGTGGCCCACTTTTTATAATAGTAAAAATGAAATCTAAACAAACAACAATAAATAATTAGTTAATTGCTAGGTGTGGTGGCACATACCTCTAATCAGCACTTTGCAACTATGAGGCAGGAGAACTACAAGTTTTTGTTTTTGTTTTGTCTTTTTGAGACAAGGTATCCTTACACACTTCAGGTTGGCCTTGAGCTCACTTTGTAGGCCAGGCTGCTCTCAAACTAACAATAATCCAAGAACTGCAAATTTTAGCCAAGCCTGAGCAACTGAGACTCTGTCTCAAAAAAAAAAAAAAAAGGGGGGGGGTAAAGATACAGTAGTTTAATGCAAAAGCTCTGTTTTTGATCTCTAGTAGTACTTTAAAAAAATATAGGTTGAGGATGTAGCGTAGTGGCACAGCATCTGCCTGGCAAATGCAAGGTTTTAAGTTTGATTCCTGGTACCAATAAATAATAAATAAACAAACCTAAAAAACAAATGAGCTGTTGTCAGGCTTTATTTATTTTGTGATACCAGGGATTGAAGCCAGGACCTTCCACTTGCGAGGCAGGTGCTTATGCCACCCCCAGTCCCTAAACTTGTTTTTCTTCAGGTACTGGGGATCAAATTCAAGACCGTGCATTTGCCAGGCAGGCGCTCATGCCACTGAGCTACATTCCCGACTGCCAGACTATTTCAAATGACCTCTGTGCACACCATTACATATTCTTTTTTTTTTTTT
>NW_004524648.1:881171-888068 GCF_000260255.1 Octodon degus | reverse complement strand
TCCCTGTGTTTTGCTTAGCTTAGCTTGTTCTAAGTAGGTGCTTTAGACCACTGAGCCATCTCACCAGCCCCACCATTACATATTCTTATACACACACATGGAATTTTAAAATATTAAGTTAAAACAAAGCAAAAGACAAAATTATTTGTAACAGTTACAACTACATGAATCATAAAAGGAAAGAATTAAAATTGACACCCAAAATAAACTAGCACTTCCATCAGTGTTACAATCAATGCTTTCTCCATTTTCTAATCTTCTGTACATGTGACAACATTGATTCAGAGATAGAAAATTATAAAAAAGTAACATTATCTAATACTTTCAATCTAATACTTTTACAGCACATTGTACTCTATGTGTTATGGGGCCAAGGGTATAGATCAGCTCCATGGCACCTGCCTGGCATGTGTGAGGTCCTGAGTTCAATTCCTGGTACCAGGAATAAATAAATAAATAAATTTGTCATGAAATCCCACCTAACTCTTCTAACTGTAAGATATTATACCAAACTCATATAAATAAGGAAAATAAAGTAACTTACCATTTTATAAAGACACATAAAAGACCACAGCAGAACCGAGTATTTTTTAGTTAGATAATTAACTAAGTGCTCAATTACAAAATCAAAATTTTTTTCTGCAACCATTACTTACAACACCCCAAGGATTAGGATATAGCTCAGCAGTATGACACCTGCTTGAAGCATGACAACCTGAATTCAATTGCCTGTATCAAAAACAGTAACATCCCACTACTAAATAGGCACCTAGTTTAAAGCAGAAAGGAGAAGGTAAGCTCTACCTTAAAAAATATCAACGTACGTATAACACTTCCTTTTAATATGATAGGCACTTAAATCTACAAAATTCCTAGAACAATCAAGAGGTAAGGCTGCCGCTGCTCCTCCCTTTTTTGCTCTTGCTGTTTTGCTATTTTCTGCTGCCATGAACTGCTGCCTTTTGCCATGTACCACCTTATCTTCGAGCCAGCCAAGTATGGACTGAAACCTCCACAAACTGTGAGCTAAATAAACCTTCCCTTCCTTTAAAAAGGAGGGAAAAAAAGTTAAAATGACCCTATTTAACATTCTGCATCATTAATTATATCAAATATGTATTCACTTAATTCTATAACTATCTTTTGAGGTATGAGGTAGCTACTACTATGTCATTTTACCAATAAGAAACGAAACTTTCTGGGGCTGGAGAGATGGCTCAGTGGTCTAAAGCACCTACTTGGAACAAGCTTGGCAAAGCACAGGGACCACGGTTCAATCCTCCAGCACCACATGCCAGCCAGCCACGCCCCCTGGTGGGCTGAGCTGGCCACACACATACACATACACACACACACACACACACACACACACTAAATGTTAAAATAAAAAAAAAATGCTAAAAAAAGAAACGAAACTTTCAAAACTAAATCAAAGAATCATATTCTAGAAGCCAAGACTGTTATCTTTGCTATCTAATCCCAAATATATAGATTTTACCCAAATCAAAGACCTAGTTACTATCTGACAAGGAGTGGGAACCAAAAGGAAAATTCAAAAAAGAGAAAGATTGGATGAAACCAACATCAAACTGGTGCTTTGTAAACTGCAGTTTTTTGGGTATTTTTGTATTTTAATAAGGATCTACAGGGTCTCACTACGTAGATCAGACTTGTAGTGATTCTCCTGTGTTCAGCTTCCCGAACAGCTGGAATTACAGGCACACGCCACCACACCCAGTCTCAACTGCCATCGCAGCATGTCCTGGGGCAGGGCCAACATGCTTTTAATCCACTGAGCTATTTGGCCGGCCCCAGATTCTTTGGCTTCTGAAAGGTCATAAATAATTTTATGTTCTTCCCAAAGAGCATCACATACAGACCTAAAACCATATAAGTCAAGAGAAATCTGATAAAGAAAGTCTAATAGCCGGATATGGTGGCACATGCCTTTACGTCCAGCACTTGGGACAGAGTCAGGAGAATCATTTCAAGTTCAAGATCAGCCTGGGCTACAAAGTCAGCTTACAGTCAGCCTGAATTACATTAACAAGACCCTGTCTCAAAAAGACAGAAAGAAAAAAAAAAAAAAGTCTAATAATTTACCCTGAAGGTGAGATGTGTGAGTCTCTAAAAAGAAAATGCTGGGCCAGGGAGATAGCTCAGTAGAATAAGTGCTTGCCTGGCAAGCACAGGGTCCTGAGTTCAATGTCCTGTACCACAAAAAAATAAATAAATAAAGTAAAATAAAATAAAAAGAAAATGCTAGTAAGTAAGCTTTAGTCACAGGCATAAAAAAGTTAAAGAAGGATGACAGCAATTGTAAATCTTGATCAACAATAGAAGTTCTGGGTTGGGAAGATAGCTCAGTGGCTTAAGTGCCTCCCTGGCAAAAGTAAGGTACTAAGTTCGATCCCCAGTACTAAAACAAACAAACAAACAAATAAACAATAAAAGGTCTATTTCTTTAGAAGTTCAACTGTAGCATGGACTTTGGATTAGACCTCAAGAGATCCAGGTTCTAGGCTTTAATGGTAAAAATAAAGAGGTTAGGGGCCAGCAAGATAGCTCAGCAGTCTAAGTTCCTGACTGGCAAGCATAAGGACCTGGGTTTAATATCTGGTACTGCATGCCATGCCAGCCCCACCCCCCCGGGCACACTGAGCTGGCCACCAAAACCAGGCATGGTGGTACACACCTGTAATCCCAGTGTTGGAGAGGCTGAAACAAGAGGATCACTACAAGTCTCAGCTGCGTAGTAAGACCCTGTATCAAATACATAAACTAACAAAAAAATAAAATAAAAATAAAGAGGCTGGATCTTTACCTCCTAGCTGTGGAATTCAAAACCACACTGCAACTGCTGCTGAGTATGAATTAGGTGAAACACACATCTTAAAGGGGTGGACAGGCACCTTGAGTGCCATCCTGAGATCAGCCCAATGAATTTAACTTACTTCACCCATTAATGTTGCAAAACTCGCTGTTTCTATACTTCAGGGAGAAGAAAAAAACACTGTAATAGGACAAGGAACACAAGTTAAGGCTAGATAGGACACTTGGTTTTAGTCTTTTATTTTATCATTATTATTTTCTTTATATTATTTATTTATTTGTGTGTATGTGTGTGTGTGTGTACCAGGGATTGAACTCAGGACTTTTATTTATTTTTTTTTGTTGTTGTTTTTGGCGGAACCGGGGATCGAACTCAGGCCCTTGTGCTTGCCAGGCAAGTGCTTATTCTACTGAGCTATCTCCCCAACCCTACTTACTTATTGAGACAGGGCCTAGCTATACTCCTTGAACTCGCAGGGATCCTCTTTCTTATTTTCTTACAGCTTTACAATATACAACTTTCACGGCATTCTAAAATTTGAGTCATACAGTGGTATAGACATGCTGCCAAGTATAAAAATATGAAGACATGAACTAGTAATATGAACAAATGTAAGTGGCTATAGTAGGGTATGAAACAGAAAGTAACATTTGTGAGCTATAATCGTTCACAAAATATTGCTCTATTCTCTTCTCAATGAAAATCACTTCACTCCTTCCCTTCTTCCCTTCTTGTGCCTCTCAACCTGTCTGAGTCCTGAGAGAGCAGACATCTGAGCCTTGTTTTTAAATAAATCATAACTGGGTAATGTTTCCTCTAAATGATTCAACTTCTAAATGGCATACAATTCAGACATGATGGGTCCTTACAATTTATTCTTCCTAACAAATTTATGCCTTTTATTCAATTTAGTGGCTGCCACAGGGTCAGCTGCAGACAAATTAGGAACATACTCAGTGAACTTCTATTCTTATCATGGTGTCCTTTTTTCCTAGGGTGGGGAAGGCACATGTGATCAAAAGCAGGATCTTAAATATGTTATGCAAATGTTTTACCACTGAATTATATCCCCAGGCCAAAGAGGTAATCCTTGAAAGCTCACTTTTTGTTAAAAAAAAAAAAACCAAAAAACAAAAAACTTTTATTTAGTTATTTGGTACAGGGTCTTGCTAGCTTAGACTCATAGTGATCCTTCTGTCTTAAACCTCCCCACTGATAGGATTACAGGCCTGTGCCACCACGCTCAGGGTTCCAGGGCCACATGGCACAAGGTACCGGGGATGGAACCTACATCTATGCACTTGCCAGGAAGGCACTTAAGAGTGCCGAGCTTTAGATCGCAGAGCAATCTCCCCCATCCGGAAACTCACTTTTGTAGTTCAAATGAACCTTTGGAAATAAAAGAAATTTACTATTTAAAATCCTCCTACAATTAACCCCAAGAATACTGCAATTGGGCCAGTGAAATGCATCAGCAGTCTAAAGCACCTGCTTAGGCAAGTGCAGGGATCAAGGTTTGATCCCTGGCACCAAATGCTGCACCAGCCCTGCCCCAAGGAGGGCCAATCAGGCCAGAAAAAAAAAAAAAAAAGAATACTATAACTGACAACAGCCATTGACAGTTCCCATTTTCCTATTTGGCTTCAGTCCCCTAAAAGCTAACCGACAATGAATGAAATGGCCACGTAGTCTGGTTACCTCTTTTTTTTTTTTTTTTTTTTTCAGAACTGGGGATTGAATTCAGGTCCTTGCGCTTGCCAGGTAAGTGCTTATTCCACTGAGCCATCTCCCCAGCCCCTGGTTACCTCTTTTTGGTACTCTTTATTTTCTTTAACTCAGATGTCCTCAGTACTCAGAATTACTTAAATCTCTTCATTCAACATACTCTAATGTATCTTTGGAGAATTAATTAAACCAAAAATATATTAAAACCTTTGGCTTCAGCAATGTATAGGTTTTCCAGGGCTGGAGAGATGGCTCAGTGGTCTAAAGCACCTACTTGAAACAAGCTTGGCAAAGCACAGGGACCACGGTTCGATCCCCAGCACCACATGCCAGCCAGCTCCGCCCCCTGGTGGGCTGAGCTGGCCACACACATACACACACAATAAATAAATGTAATAAATAAGCAATGTATAGGTTTTCTGAGAGGCAGGTCAGGAAAGAATCAAACTGCTTGGCCATAAACATTTAAATAAACTCATATTAACAAATCAAGGCACTTTTAAGGGCTAGGGATTTAGCTTAGTGGTAGAATGCTTGCCTAGAAAGCTGAAAGCCCTGGGTTTGGTCCTAAGCACCAAAAACACAAAATAAACCTCTCCTAAAAAACAATTCAGGGGCTGGGGAGATGGCTCAGCAGAATAAGCGCTTCCCTGGCAAGTGCAAGAGCCTGAGTTCAATTCCCGGTTCCGGGGGGGGAAAAAAAAAAATTCAAACACATACACACACACACACACAAATCAAGATACTTTTAATTTGGAAATCGGTCTTTTACAAAAATAAGCAGTTTTAAACAGCTATGATCCTAAAGGGGAAAAAAAAATTCTTTCCTACTCAGCAACTCTACTTCTGGTATCCACAAGATCTGAAAATAGTGTTCTGAAGGAATATTTCGTTGTTTTTTTTTTTTTTTTTTGTGACAGAACCGGGGATTGCTCAGGCCCTTGCAATTGCCAGGGAAGCACTTATTCCACTGAGCCATCTCCCCAGCCCAATATTTCTTTTTTTATTTGGTTGCTTTTGGCGTTTTTTTTGACACAGGGTCTGAGTATGAAATTCAAGTTGGCCTTGAGCTCCCTATGTAACCCAGACTGGCCTTGAATTCACTGGATCTTCATGCTTTAGACTCCTGAGTCCTGGGATTAAAAGCATGCACCACTACACCTGGACAATCTTGAAATATTAAGCTACGCAAAATAAGCTCATAAAAGGAAGAATATTGTATGAATCCATATATATACACAATACCTAGAATAGTCAAATTCACAGAGACAGAGTACAAAGGCTGGAGGAATGAAAAGCTGTTTAATAGATAACCAAGTTACAATTCTGGAAAACAAAGAGTTCTGCAGATTGGTTGTATACCAATGTGAATGTACTTAATACTACTGAAATACGACATTTAAAGAACTACTAAGATAGGGCTTGGGATATAAGTGTGATTCCCAGCACTGAAGAAAAAATTTAAAAACCTTCCCAAAGCTAAATAATAGGGCTGAAAGCTCTTTTAGCTTTGAACTACTACCATTATCTATCATGTCAACAGCATGTGGCAGGGTGCAAAGTCCAGCAAGACAAGCAGCTCTTTCTGAATACTCAGTGCCACTTAATGAAAGGTGTGTTGTCTGAAATAATTAGCTTCTTTAAAGGAATAGCTTTAACCTTGCTCTGGAACTGGTTAGCGATCTCGGTTTCCCTTCATTAAGTTCTTGACAGCTCAATGTCCTCACATCTGTCACTGTTTGGGAGACTGATTCCAAGAACATAAATTGCTTCAAGGACTAGGCAACAAATTAATTCTGGTTCACAGGACAGATTTGAACCCATCTGTTTTCTAATCAAAAGCCATATTTGAGTCAGTTTTGTTCCATCACAGGGCCAAACTAACAGGAGCAATATAATCATATGGTATTTTCATCCTTTCTATCTGTGTAGTATAAATGAGTACAGGAAACACACATCAATGAAATGCCCAAGAATATCCTCAGAAACTGGTTTTTCTAGAACGTAGAATTCACTAGTTTTTCAATCTCTGTCTCTTTTTAATCTTCAGACTTCATTAATTACTTTCCCTGAGTTCACAGTTTGTTTTTTTTTTTTTAGTTACACAGTTTTGATAGGAATTACAGAAAGGGTACAAATACTATGTTGTAGCAACCAACCTACCTTAATCTTTTTTTAAGTTGTAAACTGTCGTGGATGATCCTTTTAACAAACTCTAATTCACCACCTTCTGCCATGATTTCTGTGATACCTCCTGTATTTACAGAACTAGGTGGAGGTCTTCGAGAATTTCTAGAGTTTACTCCCTTTGCTTCCAATTGGTTGGCAAAAAAAGGAGG
>NW_004524648.1:866663-880785 GCF_000260255.1 Octodon degus | reverse complement strand
AATAAATAAATAAATAAATGTTTAAAAAAAAAATAAAAATCATAGACATATTTTAAATAATTGCATTCATGCAAATATTCCTTCCTAGAGACTTTATCTTCCATCTTCGTGAATAAATATTTAAAAAATTCTGCACACCACTGCCACTATAGTACATGTCTATAGTTTCAGCACTCTGGGAGGTAGAGGCAGGAGGGTCACAAACTCAAGGTCAGCCTGGGCAATTAGGCAATTTTTCTTCTTTACACAGCTCAGACTCTGACCTTCTTGTTCTCAGCCTCCCCAGTGTTGGAATCACAGGTATGCGCCACCATGCACGGTCTCCACACACCTGGGGGTGGGGGTGGCACAGAACGTGGTGCCTGGATCGAACTCCAGTCCCTGCATTTGCCTAAGCAGGTGCTTAGTCAGCTGCGCTATCTCGCCGGCCCTCAATTTAGCAACCTGTAAAATCTTGTCTTAAAATCTTAAGAAGTGTGTGGAAGGCTGAGAATATAGCTTAGCAGCTGAGTACAAAGGCTCTGGATTCAATCCCAAATTTGCAAAATAAATACATAAAATTTAAAAAATTAAAAATTCAACTGTTAATTTTTCATGTTTTCTGCTTTAATACCATACACAGAAAATCTACCTAATGATTAAATATTTACTTATGTTTTCCTCTAGTACTTCTACAGTTTTGCTTTTTATATTTAAAACCCATCCTTACCTCATATCACACAAAAAAATGGATTAAAATGCACCCAAGACTTAAATGTAAAAGTTAGAAATTATAAACCAGGCATGGTGGCAGTGGCATATACTTACAATCCTAGCATTCTAGGAGGATGAGGCAAGAGGATCACAAAATCAAGCTTAGCCCTGGGAACTTAGCAAGATGGTCTCAAAATAGAAAACAAAAAAGGGTGGGATACAGCTCAGTACAAAGATTCTGTGTTTAATCACTAGTGGTTACGGGTGGGGGGTTATACTTTCAGAATACAACATAAAATAAATCTTCATTACTTTGGATAGCGAATACTTTCTTAAGACACACCAAAAGCATAAGCTTCAATAACAAAGACTATAGGCTGGGCATGCTGGTGCACACCTGTAATCCCAGCACTCAGAGGCTGAGGCAGGAGGATCATCGTGAATTTGAGGCCAGCCTGAACTGCATAATGAAACCCTATCTTTAAAAGACAAAAAATGAAAGTGAGTGAGAGAGAAAAAAAGAAGATAAACAAACAAACAAACAGTGTTGATGGGGCTTCAGAGAATTGGAATACTTGAAGACTAACTACTGCTGCTAAACCTATAAAATGGTATAGCAACACTGGAAAAGAGTCTGGTGGCTTCTCAAATAATTAAACAGAATTACTAAAAGACCCAGCAGGTCTACTTCTGGTTATATACTTAAGATGACTGAAAACCTATGCCCACAGAAAGAGTTGTACACTAACATTTACATCACTATTCCTAGGAGCCCAAAAGTAGAAAAAATCTAGATGACTATCAACTGATAAACAGAAAAATGTGATGTGTCCACAGAATTGAATATTTGGCAACAAAGAGAAATAATGAATAATGTTGGGATAAGAAAGAGTTAATATAGAGACATGCTAAATAACCTGCAGAGCATGTGGGATGAGGAAAAAGAAAACAGGGCAGCCACAGCTGTGGAAGTAACCAAGAACACTTGGTACTCAAGGACACCCTGTTTTTGTGTCCTTGCTCCCAGATGCCTAGCAGGTTCTCACATATAGTATAGCCTAAACATTAATCTTGGACACATATGATGGGATCTTACATGTTCACCTAAAGTAACCCGAAGGCTGAGACTCAAGTTATATAAAAATAAAAGCCAAAGGCAGGATGGCAGCCTTTTTGCTCTAGCCCTTGCTTTGTTTGCACTGAGTGTCTGTGTACCTTTGTTTGCGGCCAGCACCCATGAGTCTTTCCCAAAAGAATAATAATACTAGTATATGCCATAGTATATACTAGAAACGATTCAATCTCCGGTCCCACATGCCGCACCAGCCCCACCCCTGGGGTGCAGTGAGCTGGCAACAGAGTCCAGGCATGCTACTACATGCCTGTAATCCCTGTGTCAGAAAGGCTGAAAACAGAAGGATTATTATAAGTCTGAGCTGCATAGTGAGACCCTGTACCAAATACATAAATGGGGGAAAAAATGTACATCAATTTTTTTTTTTTTTTTGTAGTACTGGGGATTGAACTCAGTATCAATCTTAATAAAAGTCAGTCAGTCAGTCAGTCAGTCAGTCACAAAAGGCCATATTTGTGTAACTGCATTTACATGATATGTCCAAACAGCTCAAATCTATAGAAACAGAAAATGGACTGCTCAATACTTAGCTCAATACTAGCGCAGGGTGCTAGGGACAAACCAGAACAAGTGGTTGCTAGATTCCTTTTTAGTATGATGAAAGTATTCACATTTCACTGTGCCAATGGTCATCCACCTCAGTGAATGTGTTAAAAATCATTAAATCCTATAATTTAGATGGGTGAAATTATATAGTATATTTATTTATTATTTTTTTAAAGATTTTTTAAAATTTTATTTGTGTGTGTGTGTGTGTGTGTGTGTGTGTGCGTGCGCGCGTGTACGCGGCCAGCTCAGCCCACCAGGGGGCAGGGCCAGCCGGCATGTGGTGCTGGGGGACCGAACCGCGGTCCCTGTGCTTTGCCAAGCCCGTTCCAAAAAAGGTGCTCTAGACCACTGAGCCATCCCACCAGCCCCTACATAGTATATTTATATACTACAGTTCAGTAACTTGGTTCAGTATTGCAGAAACTAGAGAAACCTGGAAAAGAGCTTCAGCTTTTATACACACTATGAATTCCATGATCAAATGGCCCTTGTGTTTGCCAGGCAAGCACTTATTCCACTGAGCTACCTGCCCAGCCCCTCAAATTGTTTCTGAAACTCAAATTACTACTGGATTTTTCAGATACATATTTGCTGCTAAGTCTTTTTATTTTTTTCACCAGAACTTAGGTTTGAACCCAGGCCTTCACACTGAGCTACTTCCCCACCTGCCCCCTCCCTAATTATTTTTTTAAAAAGGGTCTCACCAACTCACTAAATTCCTCTAACTGGGCTGAAACTTTTGATCCTCTTACCTTAGCCTCCCAAAATACTGTGATTAACCCTGGCATGCGTACCAGGTGCACATTACCACACCCAACTACTAAACCTGAATTGAGTTTTTAGGTACTTTAAATCAAAGCACCCTAAATGATACATCTTCCAAAATAAAAATTGCCTTTTGCTCTTATCTTTGGAAACAAGGCAAATAAATAGTCTATTACTTTAAAGGAGAATATATTTTACCTTTGCTTCCAATTGGTTGGCAAAAAAAGGAGGGTTGCACATGCAAAAGTCATAGATTATTTCAGATTCTTCTTTAAGAGCATCCATTAGGAGTGTCTTCTGTGGTACTTTTACCACTACAAGAGAGGAAAAAGAACTGTTCACTATTAATCCAATAGTGGTTTTAAAATATGCACATAAATTTCTTGACACTACACCTCTTCAAGAGGTGTACTTTATAATTTCCCTGCGAGTGTAGGCTTAACCTTGTGACTTAATTTTATCAGACTGAATATTTTGGAAATGACTGAGTGTCATGAAAGGTAGACTGGCTTTTCCTTGCTTTCTTATGAATAGCTGCTCTAGGAGAGGTCGACTTATATGGTGTAAGGACACTCTAGGACCCCACATGGCAATGAATTAAGATTTCATTGTAAAAATGGCCATGTGGGTGTGGCATCTTGGAAACAAATCTCTTTTCATTCACAAATCCTTCAAATGACAGCCATAGCTAACATCTTTTTTATGTGGCTAGTTCAGCTAGCCCTGGGGGTAGGGCTGGCACAGCATGTATTCCCTGTGATTGCCTAAGCTTGCCTAAGCAGGCGCTTTACTCCACTGAGCTTCTCACCAGCCCCCACAGCTAACATCTTGAGTATAACCTGAAAGACAGTAAACCCATCCACCCAAATTCTAATATATCCAAACTATGGAAGAACCATGTTTACTCTTTAAAGTTGTTGTATTTTAGAGTAATCTGTTATACAGTAATGGAGAATTAAACCAAATGAATCAATAACATTAATATTTTCCCATAAAATATGCTAAACATTACTAAGAAAAGCCGATTTCTTTCACAAAGAGACATAATAAAATCAATGGATGCAAAAAGATAAAAATCAATTATAAGGGGATTTGATTATTTCTACCAGAATGCTATAAACTAAAATTTAAAATAGTTTAATCAGCAATAGAGTTTCTCCCCTTTCAAAATCTTAGTGATTTGGTTACTTCATATACAGCAGATTTTAACTATTCAAGACAACTATAGGGCTGGTGAGATGGCTCAGTGGTCTAAAGCATCTACTTAGAACAAGCTTAGCAAAGCACAGGGATCGCCGTTCAATCCCCCAGCACCACATGCCAGCCAGCCCCGCCTCCTGGTGGGCTGAGCTGGACACACACACACACACACACACACACACACACACAAAATAAAAAAAAAAAAAAAAAGACAACTGTAGTCTGTAAAATTTCATGAACAATGAACTACCAAATACTGAACCACTGGATACTAGGGGAAATGAAGGCTTCATTAAATTCTCAGAAGACTCTGATGACAATGTGATTTCCCAATTAAGGACCTTATTTAATATACTTTGCTAATTGTTAAACACTGAATATAGGGCCAACAGCATAATAACTCAGGTATAAGTGAAGCTTATCTAACACATGTATTTTCTCTGTAATGTACATTGCAGCCTGTGTACAGGCTTGCAGTTTGTAACACAAGGCCATACTTTAACACTATGTTTAGGGACCATTTTATTTTATTTATTTATTCAGTGGCACCAGGGATCAAACTCAGGATATTATGCTTTCCAGGCAGGTGCTTACGCCACTGAGCTATCTCCCCAGCCCCAAGGAGCCATTTTAAATAGCAGAATCATCAAAATGCAAAAACTATGGCACTAAATAGATCATGAAAAGAATACTGTCATAATATGAAAGTGAAATAAAGCAGAGTGCTGCTTGGTTCAACCACAGCTGAGAACACAAACACATCAGGCATTTCAAAACTTGTGCCTCCAAAAAAAAAAGAATAGAAAGAAGGAAAGAAAGCAAAACAAAGCAAAGAGGAACTGGGTAAGGTGGTACATGCCTATAATCCCAGCATTCAGGAGGTTGAAACAGGAGGATCGCTAGGAATTTGAGATCATTCTGGGGACTACAAAGTGAGCACAAGACCAAACTCCATAGGGAGACCCCCTCAAAAAAAAAAAAAAGTTTTGAACTAGGCATGGTAGTACACACCTGTAATCTCTGAACACCAGAGGCTGAAACTGGAAGACTGCCAGTCTGAGGTCAGCCTAAGTTACACAGTGAGTTCAGGGCCAGTCTGAACTACACAGGGAAATCCTGTCTCAAAAAACAAAACAAAAATATGCCACTCACTCTACATTCATCTGTGAATGACAATGAAAGTAACATGAGTATTGATTTGGCAGTTAAAAATAAATTTTAGCTATCAACAAACCAATTCTAAAGGTTATACAGAGGTAGAAGACACAGACTAGTCAATACAATAAATATTGAAAGAATGAAGTCAGAGGGCTGCTACTACCAAACTTCAAGACTTAGTATAAAGCTACAATAATCAAGATGACGTGATATTACGAAAAAGATCAATGGAACAAAACAGAGAGCACAGAAATAGATCCACATAGAGTCAAAATAATTTTTGGAAGTGCTAGGGATTCAACCCATTGTTTCATGTATGCTAGACAAATATTCTACCAAAGTGATTGCTCTGGTCCTTGATGCAGCCATGCTAGAAGATAGTTTGATGGTCTCTTACAAAATTAAACATACCAAATTGTCCCTCAGTTAGAGAATAAACAAACTATGATACACCTAGAATGAGCATGATACACACCTATAATCTCAGCATTCAAGAGGCTGAAGCAGGAAGAACATGCAAGTTTGAGGCCACCCCAGGCTACATAGTGAGTTCAAGGCCACCCAGAGCTACACAACAAGATCCTGTCATGCCATGGATAAAATGCGAATGAATACTACTAAGTGAAAGATGCCAATCAAAAAAAGGCTACATAAATTGCATGACTCTAACTATACAGCATTCTGGAAAACACAATTTTATAGAGACAGTAGTTCTGTCAGTGTGGCCTGAAGATTGAAGAGGTGAAGTACAAAAGATTTTCAAGGTAGAAAGATGATATATACATCATTTTCATTTATCTAAAACCATGTAACATACAGCAACCAGAGTGAACATTAGTGTAAGCTGGCTATTAGTGATAATGACTGTCAGTTCTAACTGACATATCCCACTCTGGGGGAGGAGGCTGTGCCTACTGAGGGGCAAAGAGTACACAGAACTCTCTATAACTTTGATTTGGCCTTGTACTTAAAACTGATCTAAAAAATTAAATCTATTAAAATACACAAACAAAAAACACTTAAAATACAACAAATTTGTAAAAATGTATTCAAGAATATCTACTAAAATAAATCAGCAAGTAGGTAAATTCATAAATACAGAATTCACAAGTAATGAGGCTCAACTGTACTAATTTTCTTTCTGAGTTAATTTTGGTATCAAAACAGCAAACCCAATTACAATTTTTACAATGTGATAGATTTCTAAACAATTATCAACGTCTGTATATTAAAGCAAAAGATAATGAGAGGTCTTAAAAAGATTACTAAAGCTTGAAGAGTATTCTGTGATACTAACTTTTTTTGGCGGAACCAAGGATTGAACTCAGGCTCTTGTGCTTGCCAAGCAATCACTTACTCCACTGAGCTATCTCCCCGGCCCTGTGATACTAACCTTTTATGAGATCAGATAAGTTATTTTGTTCGACATTTTTCTTAGCATAGTTGAAACACATATCATCCACTTCTGTTGCAAGAAAATACCAGCCATTTAAGGTTGCTCCAAGTAAGGGATAGATGCAAGATGCCCCAGTACCTAGGAAAATACAAAACACATGCTATACACCATTGGGAGAGATGGGAATAATGACAAAACACTATTCTCAGAAATCTTTAACAGTTTTAACACCATAAATTAAAAGCAGGTACATACTGTAGTTACTAAATTCTCTATTTGTTTCATGTATGTTAGTCTTATATCATAATCAGACTCAAACTTCCTAAAGGACAGAAATCTTGCAGTTCTCTTTTGTGTTTTCTGTTTTACAGGAGGCTTAAGGTAGTCAAGTTGGTTTACAAACCCAGTGCTTTACATAATGTACACTCAGCAAAGGGCTTTACCACTGAGTTACAACCCCAGCCCACCTTTTTCTGTTTCCTATAAAGTGAGGTACACATAATTTGAAGTCAAGTTACACATTCCTGATTATCTAAAAATGGTGAAAACTCGATTTAACTTAATTTACAAAAAGTATTTTATTTTCTTGCAGTGCTTAGGATTAAGTCCAGGATCTTAGGCATACTTGATAAATGGTCTACCACTCAGATAAGTCCCCAGCCCCTTTTTAATAGTTTGGGACAAGCTCTCACTAAACTGCCCAAACCAGCTGCAAACTTGTAATTTTCCTGCTTAAGCCTTCCAGAATGGCTGGTGGCTGGCTAGTGAGCAACTTAACTGTATGCAGGACTACTCACTCAAGCTGATGCATAGCTGCTCAAGTTTCTTAAAAGAAATCAATGAATGCTGTTTGTTAAAATACCATAGTAATAGCTTAAAACAGATCAGCATAATAGGAAATAGGGAGACAGGTTTTTTGGAAATAGGAAGGGGACCAAGAGATGGAGGAGAGGGGAGGGAGAAGGGGATAAAAAAAAAAGAGTAAAGGTGTGTTATGTACATACACCAACTCCCCACAAGGAATATAATGATTATGAACTGCAAACAAAAATTAAGTTTAAAATTTAAATAAATCAGCATACATCTCATGCTCCAAAAGCAGAAAAAATACATAGTGTATAAATTTCTTATGGCACCAAATGGCATAAATGCCCACATTTTGTAAACTGCCACTTAAACCAAAAGTGCAAAAAAAAAAAAAAAAAAAAAGGAATTTTCTTTTTCTTAGATGTGGAGATATGGAAAAATACTTCATTTGTATCCAAAACATCAGTCACGGACTAGCCCTACAGGTTCAAGGGAGATACTGAGAGGCAATGGTTCTGGGAAAAAAAAAAAAAAAAAAAAAAAAAAAAAATCACTGTGACAGCCTGGTTTGATTCTAAACTTGTATGTGGAAGGCTAAGCAATGAGTAGACTGGTCTATCCTAACCACAAATATGGCTTTTACAACCACTGACTAATCTTGGCCAATTAGAATGTACAAGGTATATCTGAGAAGAAAAGGCAGTGTTTTGCTCAAAGGCCTATAGGTGTTAGTCTGAACCAACTACTCTAAGGTCTGCTTTTTCTTGACCACATCCTGGTTCCAGCCTAGTCCCTGGAGACCCAGCAGGAAGAAGTACGGGATAGAGGAAACCCAGGCTCATTTTACTACTTCCTTTCTCCATGAGATAATCTCAACTAGAGGTCAGGACAATGACTGATGGCTGCAACACTGAAGCTCTATGCAGTCACAGTGATTGCTGCCCAACTTTCCTGGCCCTAATGCAGTTGGATAAACATCTCCTGGGGAATCTGTGAAGGGGAAAGAGGAGGAGAGTAACAGGTATTCAAACTCAGAAGCCACAATTAGCCAGGCCTTCTGGCACACCCCTATAATCACAGCAGTTGCAAGGTTGAGGCAAAAAAAATCATGTCAAGACCAGCCTGGGGCTACATAGTAAATTTCAAAGCAGCCTAGACTACATGGCAAGACCTTGTCTCAAAAAACAATAACAAAAAAGAGGCAGCCACAATTATTCAGTCCATCTAACTATTCTGGTGAGCCAGTCATTCAGAATTTTAGAATTTCAGTAGCATTTTCAGCTCTACAGGGAAACAAAACAACAACAACAAAAACCCAAACACACAGACTAGATTCCCCAGGCCCTGACTCTCACATGACTGTTTCTTTTACAAACTTCAACTTCATGTCAAAGAAGAGAAAAAGCATTTACCTCCAGAGTGATAAATGCAGATAAGACTCACCCCCGCTCCCTGAGAGTTTCTCAATTCTCAAGACCAAAGAACTTTCATTCCTACATTCTAATCCTCCCAGAAACCCAAGTGACATTTTTAAGTGGGTAATAATCTTTATAATAATAAATAAAAATGGAAAGTATAGTCACACAATTAGAGCAAGCTGATGGAGTCTAGGGGAAGAATTTATATGAAACTCTAATTAGAATGAATGTGATTTCAGCAAGCTCTGCCCCTTGTGAAGAGCTAAAATCCATTAACCTTCTATATCCCCAAGTGCTATTTTAGAGGGTTTGAGGCATAATTTAAATCAAATTAGCACCAAAAAGGCTGTCAGGCTTTTAAGCTTTCTAGAACCCATCAGCCAACCTTTTGCCATGAATATAACAGGGTAACAGCTTCAGGTAAACTCTGTTTTTACAATGCTTAATTTATATGGAATATCCAGAATTTTGAATGTTAAGAATTATGTATTCTGGGATTTGCTGAATATCACTCTCACCCCACCCCACCCTTATCTCTGGCCAAAGTCAAGGGTGAGATTTGTGGCCTAAAGCATCCAGGGGCCTCAACTTAACCACTGTCACTAGGACAATCCCTGCAGCCAAATGTGCAGCTTGCCTTAGACCCTGATCCCATCTTTCTTTCCACCAGACTCTGGGTCACCTTGAGACTGACACTACTAAAAGATCACAAGAGCAGGAGAGCTTGATTGCCCCCATTTTTTAAATAAAATTGTCAATTTCAAAAAAAAGTTAAATTGACTTATGAACTCAATTTGTTTGCAAGGGCTGGTTGTAACTCAAATCAGTTATAAGTCAAGACTATTTTTTCCATATGAAAAACCTCCCAAAGCACCCCTTAACTCACCTTTTCCAAATAAAAAAGTTGTATAATGTGAGTAATTTACCAGAAACACCAATAATTTTCCTAATATTTTCACCAAAAAGTTAGAAAATGTGCCTAGTTTACTAGAAACAATTTCATACTGTATCATGATTCAAATTGACATTTTGGGCTTGCAGAAAGGAAGGATGAAATGGAAAGTGGTTACTATTTGGAAGAAAAGTCCCTTTCCGGGCTGGTGAGATGGCTCAGTGGTCTAAAGCACCTACTTAGAACAAGCTTAGCAAAGCACAGGGACCGCGGTTCAATCCCCCAGCACCACATGCCAGCCAGCCCCGCCCCCTGGTGGGCTGAGCTGGCCACATACACACACAAATACATAAATAAAGAAAAGTCCCTTTCCATAAGAATATCAGGAATCTGAAGCCGGTCACCTTTGAGAGTACCAGAGGGTTTGGGTCACTGAGCCGAGATGTGGTTCGAGATTCTACCTGGAGTTGCCATCATGGGCTTGTACTTGGTCATTCCCCGAGTGGCCACTGCATACATCCACCAGTTCACTAAGCGGGGGCAAGGAAAAAAGGGTTGCCCATTTTCCGTATCAGTGGAGTTTGATGGAAAGAGACAGGCACATCTCTGGAGTTAACCGTTACTATGTGTCAAAGGGTTTGGAGAACATTGATTAAGGAAGCATTTTCCTGATTGATGAAAAAATAACTCAGTTATGGCCCTCTTAAACCCTGTTTAAGCAGTATATTATGTGACATGCAGTTTCGTTTAGTGTGTTATGTAACGCTTACTAAAAACAAAATAAAAAAAAAAAAAACGAATATCAGAAATCTGGTACCATTTCTCTTCTTGGGATAGCATATGGTCCATTAGGACCTGCTTCTGGTTTACTAGGTCGCAACCTTTTTTAGAATTAAAAGCTTGTCTAAGGTTGTCTATTTCTCTTTTCTTTAACACTGTTCTATAGTATGACATGACACTGTCACTAAGCAACTGAATACAACGACTGGCTCTTTCACTGTCTGGTCTTCCCTACAGATTTAGGATTTCCTTTATTCCAGAACTTTGCTGTTGTTGAAGTTCTTCTGTGGACAATTTCTCTTGAGTGTTCCTCCATCAGATCCTCAATATCACCACTATCTATCTGCAAGTCTACGTCTTCTGCTATAGTGATATCATCAGCCATAGGGTCCACTGAAGACTCAGGCTCCTCTACACACCCTTTAAAGTCTCTCTCTCTTTATTTATTTATTTTTTTTAATTTGTGTGTGTGTGTGTGTGTGTGTGTGTGTGGCCAGCTCAGCCCACCAGGGGCCGGGGCTGGCTGGCATGTGGTGCTGGGGGATTGAACCGCGGTCCCTGTGCTTTGCTAAGTTTGTTCTAAGTAGGTGCTTTAGACCACTGAGCCATCTCACCAGCCCTAAAGTCTCTCTTTTATATAATTTTATTCTTTTAATTTTTTTTTGGCAGAACCAGGGATTGAATTCAGACATTTGCAGTTGCCAGGGAAGCGCTTATTCTACTGAGCCATCTCCCCAGCCCTCTTGTATAATTTTAGGACATACTTTCTTCCAGGAAGATTTCAGTGTCCTTAGAGAGACACTGGCCCAGAACTTTTTCAATTAACCCCACATAAGAAAGGATGTTGTCATGTTCCTTCCAGAACTCTTTAAGGGTTAAATCTGTATCCAAGACCATCTGGAAGAACTTCAGGAACAGTTCCTTGGTGTACAGCTTCTTAAAGTTAGCTATAACCTGGTCGTCCATAGACTGCAGTAGAAGAGTTGTATCAGGAGAAAGGAACGCAGCTGAGAGACATGAAAATTCTTTAGCCAACTCTTCTTTCAAATCACATGTGTGAGCAGGAGCATTCTCCATGATAAGGAGAGCCTTGAGTGGTAAACTCTTGTCCTCTAAATCTCTTTCTTTCTTTCTCTCTTTTCTTTAAGACAGGAACTCACTTTCTAGTTCAAGCTGGCCTTGAACTCACTATGTGACTGGGCTTGGCCTACAATCCTCCTGCCTCAGCCTCGCAAGAGCTGGGGTTACAAGTGTGCAACACCATACCCAGCCTAGGCATTTCTTAACAGTAGGGGACAGAAAGCCTCCCTGATCCACTCAGGAAAAAGTACTCCTGTTACATAGGCTTTTGTGTTAAGATATCCACATGACCCTTCGCATATGGCTTTATGTTTTCTGAACACTCTAGGGGCCTCAGAGTGACAAACCAGGAAAGGCTTTATCTTGAAGTTACCACTTGCATTGGCACATAGCACAAAAGCCTGTCCTTCAGAGGCTTTTGGCTTGGCATTTTTTTCTCTTCCTGGACATTTTCTTGCAGAAAAAGACAGTTGCATCACAGTTGAAACCCTGATGACAGCAAAAGCCATTCCTTTGTGTCATCATTTCAAAATGATATGTATAATTTTCAGCAGCCTTTATATCAGCACTAGCTGCTTCATAATGCCTAGTCATGCCATAAACCCCAGCTCTCAATTTAAAATTGTGAAAGCAACTCTTACTGGCATGAAATGTTTCACCATTATCACTCAATGATGGATTACTCTATGATATCTGTATTCATAGTCCTAGTTTTTTCACAAATTATAGACTCAGGCTATAACCTGCCATCTGTCTTTTTTTTTTTTTTGATCCACACTAATAAAAGCCTTTCTACCTCATCTAACACTGCTAATTGTGACTCAGTAATCTGAGTAGCACCTTTAGCAAAGCTAGCTTCCTTATACAAATCTTGTCCCTGAGGCTGGGAATATAACTTAGCAGCATAGCACCTACCTAGCAAGTACAAGGTCCTGAGCTCAATTCATGATACAAAAAAACCCCAAACAAAGTCTTCTTTGTGAGATTGCTGAAATGGCAGATTTCAACATGCTATATATATATTAGTGAGCTCAGTCACACAAACACCACTCTTATATTTTTCCACAAATTCTTTCTTCTTTTTGATTGTGATTGTTTTCTTTATATTCCCTTCCTTAGCTTTTTTCCTAGCTTCTGGGGGGCCATTTTGATCATAGTAATCATAGCAATTATATAAAACATTGAGTGAAACCACATCCACAAATGTGGGTATCTGGGCTCAAACATGCTTATGTATACATGTATGTGCTTTTCTAGCACCTTCAGTCTCTGTTTACAACCCCACACGTGGCCCACATTTAATTCATAACCCAAGACTTTGGTCGTAAATTACACTTAAAATTCTAGTCATAACCTAAATTGTTCATAGTGAGGCCATTATAACTTGAAGGTCTACTGTATGTATTTATCCAGCACTATTCCACAAATCATTTGTCTTTGCAATTTAGTAGAAGAAAATGACAATCAGATAATCAGATGGTTGTATGATTAAGAACTAAAATAAATGCAATGATGGAAGAAATAAGATTTCACAGAGCTTATAGTTTATCTTAGGCTAGGACAGTGATGGCAAACCTTCAGAGATTTTAATGACAACAAACAGCTGGCTGTGACACACATGCCATAGGTTCGCCATGACTAGCCTAGGAGGTTAGAGAAGCCTTTTCTGAGACTAGAGACTGAATTAAGAATTAAGTATAGTATGAAGAATGAAAAGGTGAGAGAATATTTAAGCACATGGAATAACACATTTAGTTCTTTTAGAAGAATTAAAAGTGCAGAAAGCAAGGAAAAGAATCTTATTATGACAAGCCTTTTAGAGAAGCCAAGAGAAGAGGAAAAGATCAAAAAAATTATTATCCAAGTCAAGGTTTTGAGTGTTTATCACAAAAGCAATAGGAAGTTGTGTAAGTAGAGAAGATGTGATCAAACGTGGATTTATGCATATTTTCTGAATGAAACATACTGAATGGAATGGAGAAGCAACTGGGTGGAGCATAGCATAGCACCTATGATGATATTCTACAAAGTAAGAGATGACGATGACTTGGACTGGGAAAGAGGTAGCAGGGATGGAAGGAAGTAGCTAATTTAAGAAATATTTAAGAAAGCTGTCTATGGTAAGTGCAATTGTAGTCCTAGCTACTGGGACTACAAATTTGTACAGGTACAAATTCTCTTTGACAGATGTGATCATTATGTATGGCAAATAGTACTAATAAAAACAGAATACAAAGAAAAAAAAAAAA
>NW_004524648.1:862952-866458 GCF_000260255.1 Octodon degus | reverse complement strand
AGAGAAAGAGAAAGGGAGGGAAAGAGAGAGATCAGTAGAAATTAAGTGTTGGGCTTCTCCGACAGAATGACAATCAATATTAAGGATGACAAGATGGATATGGTAGACTCATTGAAAAAGAAATAAAGGAAGAAAAATCAGGATTAGGAAGAAAAACTGTGATTTTATTCCTAGACATGACAAGACTGAGACTTTTCTTTTTTGGAGACAGTCTCGCTCTGTATTTCAGGCTGGCCTCAGCCTCTTGAGTGCTGGGATTCCAGGCATGTTCTACTACGACTGAGACATTTTTGACATAATTAAGTTTCTCATCTGTATGAGCCTAGAGGTCAAGAAAAGCATTCTGAGTTGAAGGAAAATATAAATATTGGACTTCTGCATGGAGGTGAGAAATGAAATTACAGATAAAATTGGTAGAGGAGGCCGGGGAGATGGCTCAGTGGAATAAATGCTTCCCTGGCAAGCACAAGAGCCTGAGTTCAATCCCTGGTTCCGCAAAAAAAAAGAAAAAAAAAAAAAAAAAGCGCAAGGGCCTGAGTTCAAAAAAAGCAAAAAAAAAAAAAAAAAAAAAAAGTAGAGGAAGGTGCTGAATGAAACAGACTAAAAATTAAGGCTTAAAAAAATAAGGATTATAAAATAAATAAGGATTATCAACATCTAATGGTTACATATGTGAAAGTAAACCAGAAGTAAAAATAAACAAGGAAAACATGGAAGCAAATAAAGAACAGGTCATACAAGCTGTTACCTGAAAATGTGTGTAAATGTCAATCAAATTTAGACATTTACTATAATCTAGAAATTGCGGTTGCTATTATCCTATATTTAGAAACAGATATTCAGAGCTGTTAATTCAATCTTTCCTATAGGGGACTAATAGAGGACCCAAGATTAAAAGAAAAAAGTTAAAACCCTATCAAATAAAAAGATTGGCTGTAACAAATTATTAAGAGATTAAGATGGCCTCTATTAGGGCTGGCCAGATAGCTCAGCAGACTAAAGTGCCTGCTTAGGCAGAGTATATCGGCCAGGGTTCGATCTGGCAGTGCTGAGGCAGTGATTAAGACTGGGTGTGGTGGCACTAATCCCAGCACTTGGGAGGTTGAAAACAGATTATCTCTGAGTCCATCTGTGTAGTGAGACCCTGTAGATCTCATAGACCTTGACCTAAATACTTAGAAAAAGATGGCTTCTATCCAAATTCTTGACTGCCCCCTTACTTTATAAATATAAAACATGTCATGGCTTCCTATCTTTCTGTAGTTCTACTTACCATTCCAAATGAATAAAATAGCTTTCCCTACTGTAAAACTTTATAATTAAGAGAACATCTTACTTTAACTTAGTGACTTTTTTTCTCTTTAATCTTGGATTTAATATCCTTTGAAAATAATTATCTACTAAGTTCCGCAAAGTATTCAGGACTACATACACAAAATCTCTTTAATAAAAGGTTTTTTGCTGAGCATGGCAGTGCATGCCTGTAATCCCAGCATTCAAGGAGCTGAGGTAGAAGGATCCCTATGGGTTCAAAGGTCAGCCGGGATAGCAAGTTCAAGATCAGCCTAAACTACATGGTAAACCCTGCCTCAAAACAAAAACAAAACAAATAAATTACTTAAAAAAAAATAAATAAATAAACAGCCATGGGGCTGGGGACTTGGCTCAGCAGTAGAATGTCGGCCTAGCAAGCTGGAAGCCCTGGGTTTGGTTCTCAGCACCAAAACCAAAAAATAAACCTCCCCTAAAACAATTCAACCAAAAAGATACAGTAAAATAAAAAAAGACCAAAAACAACAAGGCAACTAAAAATAAACAGCCATCACCTTAAAATCTCAGTATGAAGACCACCGTATTGACATCAAATGATTCAGAGTAAAGACAATGCTAAACAGACATAGACACCATCAACCTGGGAGCATGAAAACTTAATTAGGAATGGCTTCACTTTTGTTTTGCACATCTTTTACCCACTTGCTTCCTGTTTGGAGCTGCCAACCCCTTCTCAAGAGAAAACAGTGACAGAAAAGGCTAAGTGCCCACAACAAAAACAGTAGTATTTTTGGCCGCTTTCAAATACCAAATCCCCAGTAGAGAAGTTCATAAGGAATGTGACCTTGCAAAACTTATGACACTTATGTTTAATACAAACAATTTAAAACTATATACCTATATCAATTCCTCTTCGAAGTGGAGTTTTGTCAGCATCCTGGTGACCAATGAGATCTTCTACCCAATGAATATAGTTGAGTCTCAAAGGAACTGTGGGAATTAGTCTCTCCAATGGAATATCAATAGAAAGTCCAAAGTCTTCCCTTAAGAGAGTACAAGTCAAAGCTCTGACTGCTTCAGGGTCTTTAAAATTGAGACTAAAGGGTAGAGAGAGAAAAAAAAAAAGGAAGTTAAAATATACAAGTACTACTGCAGCCAGGCAATACCAAATGCCCATTAAAATATCCTAAAAAATCACACACAAATATTTATTATGTATTTAAGAAAAATTTTTTTTAATTATTTATTTATTTTTATTTATTACATTTATTTATTTATTGTGTGTGTGTGCGCGTGTGTGGCCAGCTCAGCCCACCAGGGGGCAGGGCTGGCTGGCATGTGGTGCTGGGGGATCGAACCGCGGTCCCTGTGCTCTGCCAAGCTTGTTCCAAGTAGATGCTTTAGACCACTGAGCCATCTCACCAGCCCCTGTATTTAAGAAAATATTAACAACAATCTTTTTTTTTTGGCGGAACCAGGGATTGAACTGAGGCCCTTGCGCTTGCCAGGCAAGCACTTATTCTACTGAGCTGTCTCCCCAGCCCCTAGAATCTTTTAAAAAATATTTAAGTACCTGTTAATTTTTTAGAATACAGGGTTTTAATATGGAACTTCTACACATGCATAAACTCTGAAAATATCTACCATCCTTATTAACCTCCCTCACTCCTTTCTTCTTGCCTAATAATAACCTCTTGGCTCCCAGGGGCCAGGCATGGTGGTGCATGCTTCTAAGCCCCACACTCAAGAGGCCAAGGCAGCAGGATAATTCTGAATTCCAAGCCAGTTTGGGCTACAAAGTGTGTTTAAGAATAACCTAAGTAACATCAAAAAGCCTTTTTTTTTTTTTTTTTGTACTACGGATCAAACTCTGGATCTTATGCTTGCCAGGCAGGCACTTATTCTGCTAACATAACTCCCTGGCAAAGCCCATCTTGACACACAAACAAAAAATAAATCCTCCATTCCACTCATGTCATTTTTTTTTTTTTAGGTTCCACATACTAGAAGGAAATGTGATTACCTGTCTGGTCTGGCTTATTTTGTTTAACATGATGTCAATCTAGTTCACCCATTTTTGTACAAATGACATAATTTGATACTTCTTTATGGCTAAATAATATTTCATTGTATATACACTATCCATCCATCTGGTAACAGGCACCTAGGCTGGTTCCGCTATCTCTAAGCTATTGTGAATTATGCTACATTACAATGGGTATGCAGGGGCCGGG
>NW_004524648.1:858961-862842 GCF_000260255.1 Octodon degus | reverse complement strand
TTTTTTTTTTTTTTCTGAATGGGGGATTGAACTCAGGCCCTTGCACTTGCCAGGCAAGTGCTTATTCTACTGAGCCATCTCCCTGGCCCTTTGTATTCTTGATGATACCCATTCTGACTAGGATGAGATGGAATCTCAATGTAGTTTTGATTTGCATTTCCCTAATGGCTAAAGATGCTGAACATTTTTTCACATACTTATTAGCCATTTGTACTTCTTCTGAAGAGTGCTCAATTCATTTGCCCATTTGATTATTTTTTTCTTTTAATCTATTTGGTACAGGGTCTCACTATGCATCTTGGACTCATAGTGATCCTCTGGTTTTCAGCCTCCTCAGCACTGGGATTACAGGTATGTGCCACCACACATGGTTTCAGTGGCTGGTTCAGTGTGTCCCAGGACAGGGCCAGCATAGCATGTGGTGCCAGGGATCGAACCCTGTTACCTGCGCTTGCCTAAGCAGATGCTTAAGTCTGCTGAGCTACCTCACAGGCCTGATTCTTTTGGTGTTAAGTGTTTTTAGTTCTTTGTACATTTTAAATATTAATTCTATCAGAGAACAGCTGGCAAAGATTTTCTCCCATTCTACAGGTTGTCTCTTTCTTATTAGTTGTTTTCCCTGCTGAGAAGCTTTTTAATTTTATGTAGTCCCATCTATTGATTTTTGCTAATATTTACCTCCTGTGCAACTAGAGTCCTATTCTGGAAGTTTCTGCCTTGGGCTATAGCTTCAGGTGTCTCCCTACTTTTTCTTTTATCAGTTTCAAATGTTTTGTTTTCTTCTGTTTTATAAACATACTCTCACTATGTAGTTCAGGCTGGCCTCAAATTCACAACGATCATGCCACACCAGGATAAAAGCTTCACGTCTTATATTTAGGTCTTTGGTTCATTTTGAATTGATTTTTTTTTTATACAAGACAAGAGAAAGGGGTCTAGTTTTAATCTTCTACATATGATACTCAAATTTCCCCAACATCATTTGTTAAACAGGCTATCTTTACTGTAACAACTGTTTTTGCTCCTTTGTCACGAATTAGATGGCTGTTAGCTGATGAGGTTTATTTTTGACTCCTCTACCTTACTGCATTGGTTTATATGTCTATTTTTGTGCCAGTACTGTGCTACTTTTGTTACTATGGCTTTGTACTATAATTTGAAATCAGGTATTATGATCCCTCCAGCCTTGCTCTTTTTGCTCAGGAACTGCTTTAAGTATTGTAGGTTTTTTGTTTCCATATGAATTTTAGGATTTTTTTTTAGTTCTATGAAGAATGTCACTGGAATTTTGATGGAGATTATACTGTATCTGTAGATTGCTTTTGGCAATATGGTCATCATCACAATATTAATTTTACTGACGCATGAACAAGGTAGGTCTTTCTATCTTCTAATATTTTCTTCAATTTTTTTCTTCAGTGTTTTGTATTTTCATTATAGAGATCTTTTACCTCTTTGGTCCAGTTGACTCCTGGAATTAAAAATGTAATTATTTTCCTCATTTCTTTCTCAATTAGTTCACTAGTGATACACACACACACACACACACACACACACACACACACACACAGTTTTGTTCTAACCAGATGAGGTGGTGCATGCCTATAATCTCAGCACTGAAGAGGATGAATCAGAAGGATGGCCAAATGTCTTAAGACAGCCTGGGTTACATAAAGTAAGCTCAAGGCCAGACTGAACTATATAGTGAGACATTGTCTCCAAAACTAAAAAAAAAAAAAAAAAAAAAAAGCTATTTTTAAAATGTTGTGTATCCTGACACATACATAATAATAAAAAAGTCAGCACAGCATATAACAGGTAATATAATTTTCTACACAAAGCTGGGCATGGTGGCACATGCCTGCAATGCCAGCATTTGGAAAGTTGTGAGGAAGGAGGATCACCAAGAGTTTGAGGCCAGCCTGAATTATAATAGTGAGACCCTGCCTCAAAAGGTTTTCCCACCAAATATACTGTATACCTACATATGGAACATAGAAATTAAGAATACCTCTTGGGCTGGCCAGATAGCTCATTGGATTAAAGTGACTGCTTAGGCGGAGTGCAACAACCTGGATCGATCCCTGGCTCACTATGCTGGCCCTACCCCTGAGGCGAGGGGTGCTGAGATGGAGATTGAGACTGGGTGTGGTGGCACTCACCTATAATCCCAGCACTTTAGAGGCTGAAAACAGGAGAATCACTAGACTCACCAATCTAAGTAGTGAGACCCTGTACACCCTGTACTAAATACATTTTTTTAAAAAAGAATGCGTCTGTCCAACTCTTGTCTATCTCATCACTTTGTCCACAGGTCTCTGATAAATTCTTTGCCTCTCTGAGACTATGTCCTCAGCTACTGTAAAATGAAGGTAGAAGTATCTGTATCACAGTGCTACTATGGAATAATCTGGGAAAAGTACTCAGCATAATGTCTAGTTTATAAATACTATTTTTATAGTTAACATCATCTGATATCACAGTACTCTAAAAATCATACTTGAGAACAAAATATTAAAAATTTCAATAATGCCAGGCATAATGGTGCATGCCTATAATCCCAGCACTCAGGAGGCTCAGGCAGGACGACTGCTGTGAGTTCAAGGCCAACCTGGGTTACTCAGTGAGTCCAAGGCCAGTCTACACTACATAGCAAGTGTCTCAAAGGGGAGCGGGGATGGGCAAGGATATACAGTTCAGGGGCACAGCACTTGTCTGGAAAGCACCAGATCCTGAGTTTGATTCTTGATTAAAAAAAGAAGTTCAATAATGAAAACTACTGTAGACATTAAATCTTAAATATAACTATCTTTTACAGGTTTATGAAGTACAACTTACAAATCATAAAATTTACCTGTAAGCACACAATTGGGTAGCTTATAGCATATTTCAGAAGCATGTTACCATCACCACCATCCAATTTTGGGATGCTCCTCTCATTCCACAAGAAAACCTCACTTGTCGCCCTAGTATAAGGACTCACAATTCCGTATATGGTTAGGTTTTTAAATTTCTTTGTAAAAATATGTAAATGCTTATTTCTACTTTTATATAATTATTTTCCTTCATATTCTGTAAGGATTTAAAGTTAAACATATCAACATCTGATGGAAAATACCTGTTCCATGATATACCAAAATATTTGATATTTCAACAGATAGGGTAAACCAAACTGCATATATTGCAGGTTAACAATTAGCTTCTCTTCTGGAGGGTTAACAACTTAAGTTAGCAGATCAAAATTGGAGAAAAGAGAGGGCTGCATGATTAGCCAACATTTTGGCCCTAGCCTTTCAAGGTCAATGAAGACTCAGGACATAGGAGAACCTGTACTGTAACAACATGTAACTCAGCTGTGCTCCAAATTTTCTGATCAAGAAGATTATGGAGCCACAGAGGAATGGGTTTGATGATCTAAAGTGAGCCTGGGGAGAGTCATATGGAGAGATAAAACATTTTCTCAAGCTTTCACAGAGAGCAAATTGGTCAAGCAATGGCCATGACTCATCCTCATGTCTGACACTGACAAAAGGATGTACAAAGGGCGGTACAGGGCTACAGGATAAATCCTGAGAGTACTTGGCTGACCTTATCAGATACAAAAGTTAAATTTCTTGTTATATAGGTCTTGCTATATCTTGGGCTTAACCATCCAGCAGAAAAGTATAAAAACGAGGTATATAAAGTAAATCCATATTAATACGATGAGCTCTAAAAGGCTCAAGTCAATAATTTCTCTCAAGTCAATAATATTTATAATATTAGGATAACCCACTAATATTATAGACTGCTAGATAGTGTTAGATTGTTTAGTTGAATTCAAACACCTACAGTATTTAGATGCCAATAGAATATTCACTTCTGACAGGACAAAAAAAAAA
>NW_004524648.1:852790-857155 GCF_000260255.1 Octodon degus | reverse complement strand
AAAGATGTAACTATTGGGCTGGGGAGATAACTCAGCAGTCTAAGAACCTGCCTGCTAAATCCCTGGCACTGCATGCCAAGCTGGCCCCAGGTATGCTAAGCCAACCACTGAAACTGGGTGTGGGATTCTGAAACAGGAGGATCACTATGAGTCCAACATGCATAGTGAAGCCCTCTACCAAATACATAACTTTTTTTTTTTTTTTTTTTGCGGGGGGCGGGGGAAGGGTCTACAGGGTATTCAAGGTCTCACTACTACATCAGACATAGTGATCTGCCTGTTTATAGCCTCCCAAGAGCTGGGATTAAAGGTATGCCCGACCTTGCCCAGTCTCAATTGCAGTCTCAGTGCACCTTAGGGGCGGGGCCCAGGGATAGAACCCCAGCCCCTGTGCCTGCTTGCAGGCACTTTAATCTGCTGAGCTATTTGGCTGGCCTTCAAATACATAAAATTTAAAAAAAAAAGTCGTAACTCTTTTTATGTTTAAATGATACTAAACTGAAAATCTTAAAAAGTAAGACTTATAAAGGATCGGCTAAATAGCTCAGCGATTCAAAGAGCCTGCAAGCAGGTGCAGGGGCGGGGGAGGGGAGTAGGGGAAGTGGGGGTTGGGTTCAATCCTTGGACCCCGCCCCCGGCCTCAGTGAGACTGCAATTCAGACTGGGCGTGGTTGGGCACGCCTGTAATCCCAGCTCTTGGGAGGCTGTAAACAGGCGGGTCACTATGAGTCTGATCTAACAGTAAGACCCTAAACAACCTGTAGGCCCTTCCCTAAAATACAAAAAAAACCCCAAAACTTAAAAACAGGATGATGAAAAAACAAAAATTATGGATGTAACAATGAAATGCAGAAAAGGCTAGAAACTGTTTAGAACTTTGGCTACATGTTGTCTGGTTACATAGCTAGAAATCCTAAACTTCTGATCTGCCCCATCTTCTTTTCTGTTCCATTCTCAGTTTCATCAAATGACCAATCATGTAAAAACTTGGTCTAGAATGAAATGCCCATTTAGATGTAGAAGTATCGAGACAGAAAGAGCAGTGGGTTTTTTGTTTGTTTTTGTGGCGGCCAGGGACTGAACTCAGACCCTTGAGCTTGCCAGAGAAGCATTTATTCTACTAAGCCATCTCCCTGGCTCCGGAGCAGTGCTACTGCCATTAACATCATAGAAACTTTAGGCAGGTACCGATGACCCAAGTTCCCACCATGACCCACAGTAAAAAATGTTCTAGCATGAGATCTAGGAGACCTAGAATCTAACATTGATTCTGTGATTAGGCAGCTAAGGATTTAAGCAAATCACTTCAGTTCTTAAGTCTTTTTTTTTTTTTTTTAATCTATAAAATTAAGGGAGTGAATATAAGGACCTTTCTAACTAGAATGGTCAACTAAGAGAAATATTCAAAATAAAGTTTTAGAAAAGGGCCAGAGATATACCTCAGAGCATTTGCCTAGCATGCACATGGCCCCAAGTTCTACCCCCACTAACATGATCATTGCCCCCCAAAAAGCCAGATAGAATAACTGAACAATAGTAAGTGCTTCCATTACCTCCCAGTCTTATGCCACAACAACAAAAAAGGGGTTTTTTTGTGGGGTGGATCTTTTTGAGACACGGCACTGCTATGTAGTTCAGGCTGTCCCTGAGTTCACTTTGTAGCCCAGGCTGGTCTCAAACTCACAACAATCCTCCTGCCTCAATCTCCTGAGTGCTGGCATTACAGGTATGTGCCACAAGGCCTGGCTCTACCATAACAAATTTTTTGTTGTTTCATGATGATGATAAGTATTCAGTAATGCTATGAAACATACTGAAAATTCAACAACCAATGGAAGTTAGATAAAATGATCTACTCTATTAGGCAAGGTGGCGTAACCTATAAACCCAGCACTTGGGAAGCCAAGGCATAAGGGTCACTGTGAGTTCGAGGCCAGCCTTAGCTACATAGCATGACCATAACAAGATCACAGCATGAGCCTAGAAACAGTGACACACCCATAGCATACCTAGGGCTCCATATCTTGACTTCTAAATGCCACTCCTCACTACAAGGAATTAAGAGTTCCTTGACTAATGAGCTATTACTAGATTGGAACAGGAAAAGCACAAGATAAGCCCATAAGACCTTATTATTGTATCAGAAAATAGGACATGCTCAAAAAAGATGGGGACAAGTCAGAAGTACACTGGAGCCAGCTTAAAGGAACTCCCATTGGCCAAATCTGGGACAATGTGTATGAAGAATGCTAACAAGGGATTACAGCCCACAGAATAAAAGAATATATGAACCCATAATTTTACAAATAGATAATTAAATTGGGGGGGAAGTAGAATGACACTACAACAGAATAACAATTAATAAATGTAGAAGGGATGAAGAAGTTAGAAAATTACATTTGATGATCACTATGCTAATAATTGTTTCAAGTACAACTTATTAGTGGATGCTAAAAATAACAGGCAAAAGTTTGATGAGAAACAATTTCATAGCCTCAAAGTATTTTGCTACAAATTATTAATTATGAAGGAGAAAATAGGAACTCAGACATTACCTTAAGAAATTTAAAAAATCTCAGATACCACCTTAATCAAGTAGTTAACATCACTAATCATGAAATAAATAGGTTTTTTTTTTTGGGGGGGGGACGGGCTTAGCCTGCCCTCAGGGCAGGGCTGGCACAGTATGTGGTGCCAAGGATTGAGCCGCAGTCCCCTGTGCCTGTGTAAACTTGCCTAAGCAGGCACTTTAGATCTCTGAGCTATCTTGCCAGCCGTTATAGTTTAAGAAAGACAAAAAGAGATGACAAAAATGAGAAGATAAATGACTACAAAAATTGAACAAAGTTCACAATTCTGTATAAGTGGTTATACAATTCTGTGTACAGTAAGAACAAGTGAATTGTACAATTTAAAAGAATGAATCTGCTCGGGATATAGTTCAGCAGCATAAGCGCCTGCCTGGCAAGCATAAAGTCTCAAGTTTGATCCCTGATATTGGAAGAAAAAAAAAAGCCATTACTAAGAGAAGAGGTTCAGATCCACTGTTTAGAAACCTGACTTTCCAAAGAAAAAAAAAAAAAAAAAAAGAATGAATCTTAAGAGTATGCGAGATAAATAAAAGGATAAACAAATGAAATACTGAGTGTGGTGGTGCATGCATTTCATCCCAACAGGTGGGAGGCTGAGGCAGGAGGATCATCATGAGTCCTCAGGCCAGCCTGGACAACTGAGTGAGTTCAAGACTAGGTTGAACTACATAGGGGAATGAAAATATTGGGGCATAGGGATGTAAGACGACCACTACCAAAAAATAAATAACAAGTGCAGATGAGGATGTGGCAAAACTGAAACCCTTGTACACAGCTGGTGGGAATGTAAAATGGTGTAGCTACTGTAGAAAGCAGCAAGACATTTCCTGCTACTTACAACATCAACAAACCTGGAGGACATTAATAAGCCAGATGCAGAGGACAAATACTGCATAACCTCACTGGTGTGCAGAAGATAAAAGAGTTGAATTTGTCAGCACAGTGATATAAGCCTGTAGACCCAAGCAGGCACTTGGGAAGCTAATGCAGGAGGATCACTTGAGGCCAGAAGTTCACAGCCAACCTGCACAACGAAGTAAGACTGTGTCATATAAATTTAAATAAAAACTTTAAAGGTGAATTCATAGAAGTACTGTGGAGAAGGGTGGTTACAGGCAAAAGGGGAGTAGGGAGGTATCAGTCAATAGGTTCAAAGTTCCAGTTATAGAGGGTGAGTAAATTCCAGGGATCTAAGATATTTGCTAGAGTAGATTTCAAGTATTTTCATAACCAAAAAAAAAAGGACTATATAGAAATATGTTAATTAGTTTGGCTGCAATAATCAGATAACTATGTGCTATATGTCTATTCTGCCTATCAAAACATAACATTGGCCGGTGAGATAACTCAGTGGCCTAAGTGCCTGCTTTGGCAAGCGCCAAGACGAGAGTTCAATTCCCAGTTCCATATGCCCTGCCCCCAGAGCACTGAGCCAGTGACCATGTCCGGGCATGGCTGGTGCACGCAAGCACCAGGAAGGCTGAAAACAGAAGGATCACTACTAGTCCAAGCTGTACCAAATACATAAATGAAAAAAAAAAATCACACTGTATACCTTAAATATATAATTTCTATATTAAAAATAGGGAAAAAAGAACTGAAATATGTTAAGATCTCACAGAGAAGTGTGCATATTTAAGTTTGTTGCAACATTATTCACAACAGCTATGAGGTAAAAGCAACTTAACATCCAGTATACAAGGGGCTGGGGAGATGGCTCAGTGGAATAAGTGCTTCCCTGGCAAGCACAAGGGCCTCAGTTCAATCCCTGGTT
>NW_004524648.1:845373-851765 GCF_000260255.1 Octodon degus | reverse complement strand
AAAAAAAAATTTTAATTTTACCACCCATACAGATCAAATAAGCAATTAAAAAAGGTCTGAGTAGAAGTATATCTCTGTATTGACTGCATTCTTGCAAAAACATATTAAAAGGCCCAGTAAGTTGTATAGCAGAGACAAAAGTCTAAAAAGCTAAGAAGCACCTTTGGATACAAGTGAATTAATGGGATTGGGAATTTCATTTGCCTAATTTTCTCTTTTCTTTCGTTGTTTTTTTTTTTTCTGTCTTTTTGAAACAGGATCTCGCTATGTAGCTCATGCTGACCTTGAGCTCACTTTGTAGTTCAAGCTAGTCTCGAACTTGCAATAATTTTCTTGCCTTAACTTCCCAAGTATTGGGATTACAGGCACGTACCACCATGCCCAGCTTTGCTTACTATTTTTGCATTTGAATATACATATTTCATATGATGTCACTTTCCAAAAACTTAATATATAAAGGAACCCTTTTCATATAAGACTATATGAATGAAACTAGTCTTACCCTTTTCAGTGAGTGCACAGTATTATCTTGTGTGGATATTGTGATGACTGTGTGTCAACTTGACTGTATTAAGAAATGCCCCGGGGATTAGTAACATATCTCTGGGTGCATCTGGATGGATCATGGAGGCAATCCCCTTTGGTAATATATATGATCCCTGGCCCCTTCCTCTCTGGCACTGCTTCCCTGCTCTACTTCTGAGCCATTATGAAGTAAGCAGCTTTGCTACCCCAGCCCTTCTGTCATGATGTTCCTGCCTGAGAGCCAGCTGACCATGGAATGAATGTACTGAAACCGTAAGCCAGACCCTGTAAGTTGTACATATCAGCCGGAGATATCCACTGGGGTGGATAAGACTTGGATAACCAAGTGGTCAGCCATTTGGTCCTATCCTTCCAACGGGAAAGCTGACTAATATGGATATACAGTACTACAGTTTCTGTAAGTCTATGGAAGAGTTATAGAGTGAAGTGGAATACAAACTATGTTTGTCTTAAGAGCTTCTATCCGGAGGTGGTATTTTCTTTTATGGTGCTGACAAAGATGAAAGAAATTATAGAGGATTACCTTAGGAAGAATGTTAACAATGTCAGTTTAGGGACCGGGGAGATGGCTCAGTGGAATATGCACTTCCCCGGCAAGCGCAAGGGCCTGAGTTCAATCTCCAGTTCCGCAAAAAACAAAAAACAAAAAACAACAACAACAAACAATGTCAGTTTAATTTAATGACTCTCAGCATCAGGCAACCAAAGATGCTGGAAGCATTTCTCAAAGTACTTAGAATGACCGGGGCTGGGGAGATAGCTCAGTAGAATAAGCGCTTGCCTAGCAAGTGCAAGGAGCTTAGTTCAATCCCCGGTTCCGCCAAAAAAAAAAAAAAAGTACTTAGAATGACCAATGAGCCAACAGCTGCTGCTATTACTTATGCTTAGACAAAAAGGTTGGACCTGAAAGAAACAAGATTTTGTTTTCTTTTGGAGACATGTCTCCCTATGTAGTACAGGCTGGCTTCAAAATTATGATGACACCCCCCCACCACCCCACCTCAGCCAATTTTAAGTAGTTTTTTTGAAGACACTGCATTTTCCCTTACAATACAGTGCTTTTAAAGTGCAGTGTTATCTTTTCCCTGTGCACATGTTCCATAATCGAGTATTGAGAAGGCCCAAATAGCTTAGTGGATTAAAGCGCCTACAAGGAGGTGCAGGGGCTGGGGGTTCGATCCCCAGGCCTGCTATGCTGGCCCCACCACCAGGGCATGCTGAGAGGGCAATTGAGACTGGGCGTGGTGGTGCATGCCTGTAATCCCAGCTCTTGGGAAGCTGTAAACCGGAGAATCACTACAAATCTGATCTAGTAGTGAGACCCTGAACACCCTGTAGTCCCTTCCCTTTAAAAAAAAGAAAGAAAATAGGTCCTTGCTTTCCAAGACAGACAGTCAATTCTGTTGACAACCAACCTATGCTATTTTCAACTATGACAGCAATCCCCAAGACTTCAGCATTCATCACACAGCTTCATGAGGCATTTTGGGACAAGAGAAACAGAAATATTATTAGTTTTTCTTGGGCTTTTTTACGCAGTACCAGGGATCAAACTCAGGTTGTTGTGCTTGCCAGGCAGGCATCTGAGCTATCTCCTTGGCCCCTCCTTGGGCTTTTAAATAGAACTGTTTATATAAACATTACTCAAAAGTATTTATAAATATTCACTCTGATGAGCTACAACACAGAATTTACTAATGAGAAACTACTACATGCTAATCACCTCAAAATATAAGACATTGAGCGGAGGTAAGTCTAACTGAAGGAAATGATCTGGAAATGGATGGAGAAGCGATTCTAAGGCTTTGTTAGTAAAATGAATGCTCACTTTTTACTTCTGAGAAAATGCAGACAGTAGTCTAAGAATAGGAAATCCTTTAGTAGGACAAAGTCTAGCTATCCAACTTCACTAGTTAAGTATCTAGGTCACACTAGCAACCTGGGACATTCAAAATTCTGAACACAGGCAAGATCTTTTTTTTATTCTCATTTCTAAGATCACAGGGAGACCTGGGAACTAAAATTAGCTCTCATGTGGAAATCAGCCATTTATTCATTCCATCAGTCTTTGTTGTTTGTTTGACACAGCCTGCTTCACAAAGTAGCCTATTGTCAACAGGCTAATGTTCCATCTCCTCAAGATGACTCCTGCTCAGCTACTAAAAAAAGAAAACTAAGTTATCACCATCATACATGGATTATGTTTTCTGGGCTTTTTGTTTTTCCATTTTTTGAAACATGGTCTCCCTACATAGTCCAGGCTAACCCTGAACCCAATAGGTAGCCCAGGCTGGCCTCAAACACAAAGCAATCCTGCCTCAGCCTCTTTAAGTGACTGGGATTACAAGTGTATTGCACCACACAAAGCTACATTTTGGAAGGATACGTTTCTGTAATCCATGCCTAAAATAACTTCCATTCTAGCATAGAAAAACCTGAATCTGTGTAACAATGACTAAGGCCAAAGCCTTCCCATCAGACTCCAACACTGGTCTCTAGTCACTGGGTCATCACGGAAGTGGTAGCACACATCTGTAATCCCAAACTCAGAAGCCAAGGCAAGAAGACTTCCTTGAATTTGAGGCCAGCCTGGGCTAAATAGCAACTTCAAGGCCAGTTTGAAGTATATAGTAAGACCTTGTATCAAGGGGGAAAAAAAACTGACCAGCAAAAAGTATTTGCCTTACACTTTTTTTTTTTTTTTTTTTTTTGCAGAACCGGGGATTGAACTCAGGCCCTTGCGCTGAGTTCAAGCTGCCAGGGAAGCGCTTATTCCACTGAGCCATCTCCCTGGCCCCTACCTTATACCTTTTCTTTTCTTTTTTCTTTTAATTTATGTGTGTGTGTGTGGCCAGCTCAGCCCACCAGGGGGTGGGGCTGCCTGGCATGTGGTGCTGGGGGACTGAACCGTGGTCCCTGTGCTTCCCTAAGCTTGTTCTAAGTAGGTGCTTTAGACCACTGAGCCATCCCACCAGCCCCTATACCTTTTCTTTGGGGGCTGGAGAGATGGCTCAGTGGTCTAAAGCACCTACTTGAAACAAGCTTGGCAAAGCACAGGGACCGCGGTTCGATCCCCAGCACCACATGCCAGCCAGACCCGCCCCCTGGTGGGCTGAGCTGGCCACACACACACACAATAAATAAATGTAATAAATATACCTTTTCTTTGAACTCTAAAAAAAGGTCACTAGACTGGGTGTGGCAGCACGCGCTTCTAATCCTAGCGCTTGGGAAGCTAAAAACAGGAGGATCACTCTGTGTAGTGAGACCCTATAGACCCTGTACTAAATACATAAAAAAAAAAAGTCACTTTATCTTCTGAAAACCTTGTAGGAGGAAAGGCATTTTAACTATATTAAGCCTCCCAGTCACAAAACAGTATGTCCTTTGGAATAGCCATGTCCTTATCCCCAGCCTCCTATTATTTAACCCACATAGATCTTTGTGACTGTCTTGCTAAACTTATGCCTGTTATTCCATGCTATTATGGATGAAATTTTTAAATTCCAACGTTTAGTTACATTGACATGTTTTTTTTTTTTTTTTTTTGTTTTGTTTTTGTGGAACCAGGGATTGAACTCAGGCCCTTGTACTTGCCAGGGAAGCACTTATTCCACTGAGCCATCTCCCAGGTCCCCATTGTCATGTATTTTACATTAAAAAAAAAATTTAATACCCAATGCCAACTCTTTTATTTATTTATTCATTCATTTAAATATATTTAGTACAGGATCTACAGGGTCTCACTACACAGAACGGGCTCGTAGTGATCCTCCTGTTTTCAGCCTCCAAAGTTCGTGCCACCATACTCAATCTCAATTGCTGTCTCAGCGTGTCCCCAGAGCATCCCGTCCCCTACCCCCCATCTGTCTAAGCAGGTGCTTTTGTCCCCTGAGCTATCTGGCTGGCCTCTGTATTTTACTTTTTTAAAATGTTAACTGTACATTTCAGTCAGCAACCTTGTTATTTATTTTTAATGATTCTCAAATGTCATTCAGGTAGATAATAATTAAGCCATCTATAAAATATTTTTTTCTAGATTTATACTACTTTCAAGGGAAATAAGACTCTGACCCAGAAACATTTCAGCTCAATCATTTCTTGATATAACATGCCTACGAAAGTGATTTGAAAAAACGTGTATTCTTGTTCCCAGGTTAAAAAGTTTAGGGCTGGGAAGAGAGCTCTGTGGTCAAACCACCTGCCTGGCAAGCACAAGAACCTGGGCTCAATGTGGTGGCACACACCTATAATCCCAATGCTGGGGAGGGTGAGACAGGAAGATCACTACAAATCTAAGCAGCATATGGAGACCCTGTATCAAATAAATAAATAATTTTTAAGTTCAAAATTATCATTAAAGCTAACATTATTTAGACTTCTACCTATAGTACTCAATCTTTTTAAATTCTTTTTTCCCCCTTTTTAATGTATTTAGTACAGGGTCTGTAGGGTCTCACCACACAGATTGGACTCGTAGTGATTCTCCTATTTTCAGCCTCCCACGCACTGGGCTTACAGGCATGCGCCAGCACACTCATTCTGAATCGCTGTCTCAGTGCTCCTGGGGGCAGGGCTGGCATGGCATGCTGTCAACCTTATTGTTTTGTTTTACCTTTTTGTTTTTGTTTTTGAGATACTTGAAATGCAGTTTTTGTTTTTACCTTGCTTTGTGTGTCTTTTTGAGACAGGATCTCACTTTCCAATTCAGACTGGACTTGAGCTCACTTTGTAGCCCAGGCTAGTCTCAAACTCTCAGTGATCCTCCTGCCTCAGTGTCCCTATGCTGGGTACACTCTTGGACTATAACAAGAGTCAATGTGGTTTTTTTGTTTTTTGGGGTTTTTTTTTTTGGTGTGTATGTGTGTGTGTGTGTGTGTGTGTGTGTGTGTATGTGTGCCAGGAATTAAACTCAGGACCCTGCGCTTTCCAAGTAGACACTGAGCTATATCCCTGGCTTTAATGTGTCTTTAAAGTGTTGCCACACATAGTGAGCAGGCTAAGGCAGGAGCGGATCCCCATAAATTACAGGCCAGCCTAGGCTATATAATGAATTCAAAGCCAGCCTGGAATACAAAGCAAAACCATGTCTCAAAAAAACTAAAACAAAACAAACAAAAAGCCTTAGATAAAAGTAAAGCTCAAAATTACAGGTTAAAGGTTGTACAATTGTCCCTCAAGATCACACACAAAATATTTATATCTAGTTGTCCTAGTATGCATGGATTCTCTGAACATCCCCAAGGTATTATTAGCTATGTTAATGTCTGCTTTAGTAGAAATATAAGAAAATGTGTCCAAATTATGTCAAGCACTTCTTCTGTTTTAGCTTTGTGGGACTGGACGGAGGAGCTCCTATCTGCTAGGCAAATGCTCCACCACTGGGCTGCATGCAGCCCTTTTCATTTGTTCTATTGTGAGACACAGCCTCCAGGTTCCTGGGATTACAGGCCTGTGTCACCATGCCTGGAATCAAACACTTGTTCAAAAATGCTTCTAAGGGGCCTGCCAGATAGCTCAGTGGACTAAGTGCCTGCCTAGGCAAGCTCAGGGCCCAGAGTTCGACTCCTGGCAACACTTGCTGCACTGACCCTTAGGCGCACTGAGGTGGCCACTGAGTTCGGGTGTGCTGGCGGGAGATAACTGTCATCCCACTGCTGGGGAGGCTGAGAACAGGAGGATTACTACCACTAGGAGCTAGGTAGTGAGACCCTGTACCAAATGCATAAAAAAAGTTTCTATGTTACATTTTTCAAAACCTAAAGGTCTTGGGGGCTGGAGAGATGGCTCAGTGGTCTAAAGCACCTACTTGAAACAAGCTTGGCAAAGCACAGGGACCACGGTTC
>NW_004524648.1:843016-845053 GCF_000260255.1 Octodon degus | reverse complement strand
TGCTTTGCTAAGCTTGTTCTAAGTAGGTGCTTTAGACCACTGAGCCATCTCACCAGCCCCTAGCCTCTCTTTTCAATTTGATGTTTTTCCTTCTACTTTTTCTGATTTAGAGGGAAATCACATGTACCTGATACATTTTTCTCATCATTTTTCTCTAATTCTGTCTTAGGTACATGCTACAGACTGCACATATTCCTCAAATTTTATGTGTTAGGAATATAATGCCCAAGACAACAGTGTTAGGAGGTAGGGCCTGAAAGGAGGCATTAACATCCTGAGGGTTCTGCTGGAGGAAATAACACTACTACACAAAGAGATTTGGGGAGTGGATTAACCTTCACCCAGCTGTCTTTCACATGTGAGGACAAGGCAAGAGGGTCTTCAATCATCAAAGTGGGTTGGATGGTGTGCACCAATATTCCCAGCACTCAGAAGACTGAGGCAGGAAAATGGCCATGAGTTCAAGGCAAGCCTAGGCTACACAGTACAAGGCCAGCCTGAACTACAGAGACTCCATTTCAAAAATCAAAACAAGCTGAGGATACAGCTCAGTGGCTTAAGCACCTGCCTAGCAAGCACAAGGTCCTGAGTTCAATCCCTGGTCCCACCAAAAAAAAAAAAAAAAAAATCAAAACAAAACAAAGCACCCCTCATCAGATGACAGGACAAAGACAAGGTACTTCCCAGGCTTTTGTACTGTAAGCAGTAAATCTCTTTTGTTCTTAGTTTTTTTCTTTTTTTAGAGGCAAGATCTTGCTATGTGGTTCAAGCTGGCCTTTAACTATGTAGCCCAGCATGGCCTCAAACCTCTGATGATCCTTCTGCCTCAGCCTCCTGAGTGCTGGGAATACAGGTGTGCACCATCCCCGCCCTATGATTCCTTTAAATATTTTCTGAGTAATTGTGAAGACACAATGATTCCCCCCATACTATGTCCTTAAGATAAATTCCAAACTCCTTAGTGAGTCTTGTAAAGTATGGCAAATGACATCCTCCTCAGCTTCACCTTCTTTTATCCACCACACCCTAAGAAGGACCAACATTTTCAGTCCCTGCTGCTCCATCCACCTGGAACACTCATCCCTCTATCTACCAAACTCCTGTTGTTCTTGCAAACACAACCAAGACACCATTTCTGTGTCAAATCACTCTCCAAATCCCAAAATTGGGATCAGATCTACGTTCTATATGATCCTACTACATAAGCCACAGATTGTGCAACACTGAAAATTAACTTCTTGTGTAACTTCTCTTGTGTATAAACTCAAATGTGGCAGTAACTACGTCTTTCTAATTTATTATGGCTTTCCTAGAACAGAGCAAACTGTGGCTATTCAATAGACTTCGGTTAAATAAGTTCCATAGTAAGTATAGAGAGGAGACAAAACAAACTTCTTCCCTTAAAGCTACTAGGAAAAATAGACATTCACCTATATAATGCTATCATCTGGATCTTTAACACACCCAAAGGCCCACACTAAAATGTGGCCCCTAGATTGACACTATTGGGAGGAGGAGTCCAGTGGGAGGTTTTAGGCTGGGGGTGGTGGTGGCAGGAATTCTAGGGAAGCCCCTCAAACTTCCTCTCTTGCCTCCAGTGGCCATGAGGTGAGCAGCTCTGCCCTATTAAGTGTTTCCAATCATAATGCACTCCCACAGGCCCAAAACTGCAACAGAGCCACAATGGACCAAAACTGTGAGCCAAAATAAACCTTTTCTCTTTACAAATTGATTCATCTCACATATCTGTTATAGTAATGGGATGTTAAGAACAAAAGTAGAAATGTTATAAACACAGAAGTAACAATTCAGTCTCCTTAAAGTAAGGTGTCAAATGATTCTTTTGAAAATGCAAAGAAAGGGCTGGGGAGATAGCTCAGTGGCCTAAGTGCCTGCCCGGTGAGCACAAGGGCCTGCGTTTGTTCCCTGGTATCAAAAAAAAAAAAAAAAAAATTTTTTTTTTACTTAATGTAATTTTAGGGGCTGGTGAGATGGCTCAGTGGTCTAAAGCACCTACTGAGAACAAGCTTAGCAAAA
>NW_004524648.1:841468-842475 GCF_000260255.1 Octodon degus | reverse complement strand
TAAAAAATAAATTAAAAAAGACAAGGATTATCTTCCACAAAAATGAACAAAACGATTTTTAAAGAACCTCAACTGAACGTTAAGGGTGTTACATGTGATGTCTTAACCATTGTTACCTTCCTATTACCTTGTTTTGAAATTTTTTCCTCTTTAAAAAAAAAAAAGAAAAATAGGTATAGGGCTGGCCAAATAGCTCAGCAGATTAAAGTACCTGCTTAGGCAGATGCAGAGGCTGGGAGTTCATCCCAGGCCTGCCGTGCCGGCCCCGCCCCTGGGACACACTAAAACAGTGACTCAGACTGGACATAGTGGCGCACCTGTAATCCCAACACTTGGAAGGCTGTAAACAGGAGGATCGCTATGAGTCCAATCTACACAGTGAGACCCTGTACACCCTGGCCTAAATAAAAAAAAAAAAAAAAATATGAAAGTCAGAGATTTTTAAAAATATATACAAGCCACTAATCATTGTGGCTTGTCAGGGTTTTTTATGTATGTGCTAGGGATTCAATGAAAGGTCTTATACTTGAGACAGGGTCTTGCTATGTAGTTCATGCTGACCTTGAATTCCCTATGTAGGGGAGGCTGACTTCATACAATGATCCTCCCGCCTCAGCCTTCTAAGTGCTGGGATTACAAGCATGCACCACTACACCCAGCCTCTATCATTTTTTTTTTTTTTTTTTGCGGAACCGTGATTGAACTCAGGCCCTTAAGCCATCTCCCCGGCCCCATGTAGCAATCCTTTAAGTAATAACATCTATGAAACAAGTTTTGATGTTCTAGGTTTTATTTTTTTACCTCACAGCAAAATAAACACATACTTGAAAAAAAAATGTCATTATATCATCACCAGGCACCAAGCTTTATATCACACAGAGGATATTCCTAGTCTCTGCAGTATTCTAGGAAAAATGTAGAGTAAGAAATAATTTGAGAGGCCAGGGAGATGGCTCAGTGGAATAAGCGCTTCCCTGGCAAGCGCAAGGGCCTGAGTTCAATCCCCG
>NW_004524648.1:839312-841056 GCF_000260255.1 Octodon degus | reverse complement strand
GCTAGGGATATTAAGTGAAGAGATGTTTACTACACTTGCTCTTAGCCCAAAGGCCGAGAAGTGACAGGATGAGATTATTTAATAAAATACTACAGTTAGCACTCAGGTCTTCTAAAAGTCCAATCTCTTCCCATTATACTGAGTCCATGCAAGGCACAACAGAATGATGCCATGTTAATAATTGTCCATGGTACCTACCTCACTCTTCCATTCAGATTTATTTGAACATGTTGCTTAAAGTCTGGATATTTGGATGCCAAATATGCAAAGTCAGGAGGTTTGTCCTTGTATCTATTTCTTGCATGCATTGACTTACTCAGAGCCATCTTTAAGAGAGAGAGAGAGAGAGAGAGAGAGAGAGAGAGAGAGAGAATATGTCAGTATATTTAGTTTTTTCTTTTTTTTTGGTGGAACCAGGGATTGAACTCAGGCCCTTGTGCTTGCCAGGGAAGTGCTTATTCCACTGAGCCATCTCCCCAGACCCTTAGTTTTCAAAATAATGGGGAAAAGTTGTAAATGCCAAGTCAACAGTTAAAGCCAACACATCTTTTCCAATCAAGTGAGAAAACAGAACATTTTTAAATATATACATAAGCACATGGAAAGATGCTTTATACAGTTCACCATGACAAGCAAATCAAAACCACAATGAGATATTGCTCGACACCAAGTGGTATCACTATTACTAAAAACAAAACTAAAAAACATAAATAACAGGTATTTACGTGAAGCATTAGAAGCCAGGCATGGTGATGCACTCCTGTAATCCCAGCATTTTCTGAGGCAGGAAGATAACCCTGAATTGCAGAGCAGCCTGGACTACACAGTGAGAACCTATCTCTACAAAAAGAACAAAAGATGCTTACACAGTATGGCTGGCGACATTAGCTAGTGCTCGCTCTACTCTTTAACGGGGAAGCAGCGGACTACAAGAGACTGAACTATATCTGCCTCTATTTCCAACAGACTCATGTTCAACTTTCGCTCACAAGAAGCTGGGAAAATTTTATTAATCCTTTTTTTAAAAAGTTAATATAAAATTATAGCAAAAAAAAGGGGGGGGGGCCGGGGAGATGGCTCAGTGGAGTAAGCGCTTCCCTGGCAAGCACAAGGGCCTGAGTTCAATCCCTGGTTCTGCAAAAAATTAAATAAATAAAAATAAAACTGCTCTTAAAAAAAAAAAAAAAGGAACCTGAACTTTGTAGCAACACAGCTGGAACAATCCGCAGCGGCGGGAGAAGAGATTTAATTTATTTTCTGTGGTTGTTGGTTGTTCGCTAGTCTCACAGTGATGGAAGCTGCACATTTTTTCGAAGGGACCTAGACACTACTGGAGGCGTCGTTCTTCCGTCAGCAATCCGACGCCAACCAGGGATCTGGGGATCTTCACACTATCCCGAGATCTGAGCGGGATATACTTTTGAAGAATGTGCAATGTTCAATCATAAATGTGACAAAAACGGACAAGCAAGAAGCTTATGTACTCAGTGAGAGTAGAATGTTTGTCTCAAGAGATGTTTCATTTTGAAGACATGTGGTACCACCCTCTTACTGAAAGCACTGGTTCCCCTGTTGAAGCTTGCTACGGATTATAGTGGGTTTGATTCGATTCAAAGCTTCTTTTATTCTCTTAAGAATTTAGTGAAGGCTGGGGAGATGGCTCAGTGGTCTAAAGCACCTACTTAGAACAAGTTTAGCAAAAAAGCACAGGGACCATGGTTCAATCCCCCAGCACCACATGCCA
>NW_004524648.1:837968-839212 GCF_000260255.1 Octodon degus | reverse complement strand
TAAAAAAAAATAAAAATAAAAATAAAACCCTGTACCAAATACATGAATAATAACAATAGTAATAAAGCATCAATTTCAAAATTAAGAAAAAAAAAAAAAAGAATTTAGTGAAGCCTTCTCACCAAGTGTACCCACACTGGAATTTCCAGGAAGAAATAGAGTTTCTTAATGCAATTTTCCCAAATGGAGCAGCATATTGTATGGGACGTATGAATTCTAACTGTTGGTACTTGTATACTCTGGATTTTCCAGAGTCGAGTAATCAGCCAACCAGATCAGACCCTGGAAATTCTGATGAGTGAGCTTGACCCAGGAGTTATGGACCAGTTCTACATGAAAGATGGTGTTACTGCAAAGGATGTCACTTGTGAGAGTGGAATTTGTGACCTGATATCAGGTTCTGTCATTGATGCCACACTGTTCAATCCTTGTGAGTATTCAATGAATGGAATGAAATCAGATGGAACTTATTGGACTATTCCCTTAACTCCCGAACCAGTTTTCTTATGTTAGCTTTGAAACAAACTTAAAGTCAGACCTCTATGATGACCTGATCAGATAAGTTGTGGAAGTCTTCAAGCCAGGAAAATTTGTGACCACCTTATTTGTCAACCAGAGTTCTAAATGTCACACAGTGCTTTCTTCACCCCAGAAGACTGAAGGTTTTAAACGTCTTGATTGTCAGAGTGCTATGTTCAATGATTACAACTTTGTGTTTACCAGTTTTGCTAAGAAGCAGCAACAGTAGCAGAGTTGATTAAGAAAAATGAAGAAAAAATGCAAAAAGAGAACACACATAGAAGGTGGTGGCTGCTTTCTAGATGTTGATACCAGGGGCTATGCTTTCCATAACCGCCACCTTGTAGTTGCAGAAAGCCCTAGATGTAATGATAGTGTAATCATTTAGAAGTGTATGCATTATTATATCAAGGAGTTAGATATCTTGCATGAATGCTCTCTTCTTTGTTTAGGTATTCTATGCCGCTCTTCTTGTGAAATTGAAGTGCAAGTAGAAAAAAAACTTTTACTATATGAAACTTTACAACACTTGTGAAAGTAACTCAATTCGGTTTATGCACAGTATAATATTTCTGCAGGTATCGTCCAAAATTCCCCACAGACAAGGATTCTGTCCTCATTAGGTGTTGGGACTGTTCTATTATATTGCTGCCAGAATTTTACATCCAGTTACCTCCACTTTGTAACATATTCTCTACTAATAACACTGAAACCAATTTCTACTT
>NW_004524648.1:827277-829623 GCF_000260255.1 Octodon degus | reverse complement strand
CTTGTCTAATGGCTGTAGCTAATGATTCCAGAACTATATTGAATAAGAGTGGTGAGAGAGGACATCCTTGTCTTGTACCCGATCTAAGAGTAAAAGATCTCAGTTTTTCGCTGGGGACTCATGATGAGGGTCATAAGTGCTCTCTGAGCCGACTAAGTTCCTGCTTGAGCAAGTGCAGGGGCCAGGTTCAATCCTGGCATCACATTCTGCACCAGCCCTGGAACCCCAGGTGTGTTGTACTGGCCACTGAATCGGGGTATGGTGGCGCAAGCCTGTAACCCCAGTGCTGGGGAGTCTGAAGCAGGAGGATCACTACAAGTCTGAGCTGTGTAGTGAGACCCTATACCAAATATAGACAGACCAAAAGAAAGAAGTGCTCTCAAGGAGCCCGAGAAAGGAACACAGTTCCTTTGTTCAAAGGAAGAAAAAAACAATACAGTGAACAAATCTGGATTAGAAAAGGACATCAATGAGTAAACTGAGCCCTACCACCAGGGCTTTGAGGAGGCCGGGTGCAGACGACAGAAGCGTTGTTGGGCGGGGCACAGCTGCACAGCCCGTGGGATTCTGGTACCCCTGAGATTCCCACAGTTCCACACCCGTGATCCTCCATGTAGAATCCCCCTTCCCACCTGGCAAGCCCAGGTTTCCATTCTCTCTGACCTCAATTGCCCAGCCCACTCTGGTCTTTTTGCTTGCTTGCTTGCTTGCTTGTTTGCTTTCTCTTTCTTTCTAGAATCAAGCTCAGAATCTTGCCAGTCAGGCGCTTACGCTGCTGAGCTATCTCCCTGGCTCTCTACTCTGGTCTTGATGTTTTGGGTGTCCTATCCTGGTTCCCCAATCCTTTGGCCACTGGGTCCCCTGGATCCCTCAGCACGTGCTCCGCTCCTGTCCGGCCCACAAGTGGCTGCTGTCAGCTTTCTTGGCCTCTAGGGGCATTTCTCCTCCTGGGACTAGGGCCACCTAAAGGCTTAGGGGCCTAGGGCCACGATATATCTCTGGATCTCCAAAAACCAGGCACCCAGTGAGCTCATAGTGAATGATAGATGTAGTTGCTGTTGCCTCAGTTCAGCTCCTACCCTCTCCCTGCTCACTCTGTTCTCTGGTGGTCCCTCCATTTGTTCTGCGTGAGGGAGCAGGAGTTCCCAAAGTGTTTGTGCTTAGTAGGTGTCAAATACTAACAACAGAGAGCTAATCTGAGCTTTACTACAGGCCAAGACCTGAGATTTTACAAGCTTTATCTCTTCTAATCTTTACAACCACTGATAAAATAAAGACTGTTATTGCCCCATTGGGTGATGAGGCAACTAAACTTTAGAAAGGTTAGGACTTCTGCAGAAGTGCTTGTGGCAGGGGCCGGGGAGATGGCTCAGTGGACTAAGTGCTTCCCTGGCAAGCTCAAGAGCCTGAGTTCAATCCCTGGTTCTGAAAAAAAAAAAAAAAAAAAAAAAAAAAAAGTGCTTGTGGCCAGTAAGCAGCAGAACGAGATCTTTAGATGATCTAGCTCTGTGGTACCCATTCACCACTAACTGTCCTTTCATCCCCAACAACTTTGCAGAATAGGTCCTCAAATGACTTGTGGGGACCTGAACTAGGTCAGGAGGCTGAGGTAGGAGGATCAAGATAAGTTTCCAGTATGTGTGTGGGGGGTGGGGGGATATTGAGGTCAATGGATTTTAGCCTAGGTTTTGGATTGTTGTTTTGTCGGAACCAGGGATTGAACTCAGGCCCTTGAATAGCCTAGGTTTTTGTTGTTGTTGTTGTTGTTTTGTGACCAGCTCAGCCTGCCCTGGGGTCAGGGCTGGCAAGGCATGTAGTGCCAGATCGAACTGCGGTCCTTGCACTTTACCTAAGCTTGCCTAAGCAGGTGCTTTAGGCTGCTAAACTATCTCATTGGCCCTGTTGTTTTAAACGGGGATTGAACTCAGGTCCTTGCACCTATGTCATGTCACTGAGCTATCTCCCCAGCTGGTTTTTGGCCTAAAACTGTACAGGGCAAGCATGCACACAAGGTGCTTTATTTTCACATACTCCCGACTTAACACATCTTTTTCATTGTGAAGACAGTTGGAACTGAGTGTTGTCATTGTTTATTAGTATATGTCGGAAATACCTGATGATTACATTCATCATGGGGAGTTGCTACATGTAATAACACATCTTAGCTCTTTTTACACCCTTTTCTCCACTCTGTCCACTTCCCTCCCTCTGTTTGTTCCCTTCCCATTTACAAAAAAAAAAAAAAAAAAAACTCCCTGTTTTGTTATAATTAAATGTATCTTTAATTGAGATAAAATTTGACATGAAATTCACCAGTTGGCCTTTTAAAACTATGCAGTTCAATAG
>NW_004524648.1:820935-827177 GCF_000260255.1 Octodon degus | reverse complement strand
AACAAAAGAAATTTAAAGCCCTCACAAACTGGTGGGAAGGTAATTGGTCATGGTGGCACAAACCTATAATCTCAGCACTTAGGAAGCTAAGGTAAAAGTGCCATGAGTTCAAGACCAGCCTGGACTACACAGTGAGTTCAAGGCACATTGAAAACTCTATCTCAAAATGAACAAACAAACAAAAGGGGTGTGAATGTGAAATGGTATCACTGTTGTGCTAAAAAGCATAGCAATTCTTCACTTATTCATCCTCTTCTTTATTATGTTGAACTCTGGTAGCAAATGGAACAAAACCAGGCATCTGGGAAAAAGCAACTGTGTCCATGACGACAATGGTATGGTTCATGCTAAATTCCAAACAACCTTCCCTCCAAGGCCACTGGGTACAAAATCATGTGATGTGATTATGTACCCTTCAAGAATTTAGACTACTGGCAGGCGCAAGGGCCTGAGTTCAACCCCAGTTCTGCCAAAAAAAAAAAAAAGACTTTAGACTAATACCAAGTAAATATATAAAAATGAATTTGTAGCTGAGAATGGTGTCACACACCTATAATTGCAACACTTGGGAGGGTGAGGCAGAATGATCACTGAGTTCTAGGCCAGTGTGAACTGCATAGTGAAACCCTCTTTCACAAAGACAAAAAAAGGGCCAGGGCAATAGTTCAGGGGTCTAAGTACCTCCCTGGCAAGTGCAAGGTCCCAAGTTCAATCCCCAGTACCACAGTCCATGCTGGCCATCAAAACCAGATGTGGTAGCACACACCTATACTCCCAGTGCTGGGGAAGCTGAGGATCACTATGAATCTGAGTTGTGTAGCAGACCCTGTACCAAATAAACAGATTAAAAATAAATATTTTAAAGTTCAATATGGAATTATACTGTAATTCTGTACTTCCACTCTTAGGTATATCCCCAAAAACTGAATGCAAGCACTGAAACAAAAACTTGTACATCAGTGTTCACAAAGGCACTATTAACAATAACAAAAATGTAGAAACAACCTAAGTGTCCACTGACTGATAAATGACTATATATAATATGGTATATATAGTATCTGTCAAAGAAAATTATACATCAAGAAAAGAAAAACTTGGTTGTTTTTGTCTGTTTGGGTTTTTTTTTTTGCATTTCAGGCTGGTCCTGCCTCAGCCTCTCAAGTGCTGGGATTATAGGTTTAAGCCACCATGCCCAGCCTATAAATAGTTTAATATTATTGAGACATGAGATTAATACAAGTTATTTCTGGCCTCTATAAATACAAGAAGTTTTCGAAGAAGTGGCCACTAAGCCTCCAGACATTTATTAGTACAGTGAACTGCTAAAGTGTGTATACATTTTTTGGTGGACTTTATTTACACATACAATAAATATTACCCAGCCATAAAAAGGAATTAAATTCCAATACATGCTACAATACAGATGAATCTTGAAAACATTGTGCTAAGAGAAAGAAAAAGACAAATATATGCTTCCTCTTAATAAGGTACTAAGATAAAGAAAACTCATATAGCAGAACAGAGGTAATAGGAAAGGACCGGGAGCTGTGTTTAAAGGGCATAGAACCTTCAATTGTGAGTTCAATCCCCGGTTCTGCCAAAAAAGAAAAAAATCTTTATTTGAAACAATCCGTCTGGAGAAGGATATTAGTGAGGACTGCATAACAGTGTGAATGTACTTGAAGTCACTGAATAGTATACTTAAAATCATTATAGTAAATTTTTATGTCATGCATATCTAATCATAATGAAAATGTGTACAAAATAGGAAGTCATTTTTTTCAATAAAGGGGAAAAAAATGAAGATTTCCTTTGAGAGCAAAAATCAGAGTAGGCCAGCAAGACAGCTCAGTGGCAGACAGCAGAAGAGTACCTGTCTGGAATGTACAAGCCATGGGTTCAATCCCCAGCACCAAAAATAAATGAATAAACAAACAGACAAGAGTTTCAAAGTGTCAGAAGGCAATATAATCTATAATCTACGAGTTAGTTTGTACAATGGTCTTTTGGGGGATTGAACTCAGGCCCTTCTACTGAGCCATCTCCCCGGCCCCTATACAATGGTCTTGCCAGGACTGAATATCTAGATATTTCAGGGCCTTCACACTGAACTACATCCCTATCTCTTTTTAAAAAATTGATTATTTGAGGCCAGGGAGACAGCTCAGTAGAATAAGCGCTTGCCTTGCAAGCACAGGGTCCTGAGTTCAATCCCCAGTACCCCCCCTCCCCCCACAAAACTGAATATTTTCACTAAATTTTTTTGGGAAAAAAAGTTCTATTGTAATTTCTTCCATAACTGTGTCACTCCTAGATAGCTAAAAATAAATGACGGGCTAAGGATGTAGCTCAGTGGTACAGCATCTGCCTGGCAAGCATGAGGCTCTGGGTTTGATTCCTGATACCAAAAAAAATAATTAAAATGAAAACACTTTGTCGTCATCCATATCAAGAAGTAAAAACTGGACCAACCAGATAGCTCAGCAGATTAAAGCACCTGCTTAGGCAGATGCAGAGTCCAGGTTTCGATCTACCCCACCATGCGGTGCCTTAGGAGGGCGAGACTGGGCATAGTGGCTCACGCCTGTAATCCCAGCTCTTGGGAGACTGAAAACAGGGGGATCACTACAAGTCCAATCTGTATAGTGAGACCCTGTGCTAAATACATTTTTTAAAAAAAAGTAAAAACTAAAAAATAAAAATAAAAGTTTCCTAGTAGACCTCCAAGTACTTAGTTTTGTTGAGTTTTTGGTTCGGTGCTGGGGATTGAACCCTGGGCCTCAGGCATACTTATCACACATTCTACCTAGCCCCAGCCTCCAGCTGGTAATTTGAAAAATATTTTAGTGTATCTCTGGGTGATAGGCAGTTTCTTTCTATTGTTCTTTATAGTTCCACTTTTACTGGGGGGGGGTACTGTAGATTGAACACAGTGCCTTCACACTTAACTACATCCCCAACCTTTTCAAAAAAAAACTTTTAATAGTACTGTTGGGGATAACACTTCATTCTTTGACCTATCTCATTTTCATATTTGTGTCCGTCCTTGGTTGTTCCCGACCCTTAACCCTCAACACTGTGTTAAAAAAAAAAGTCTAAATTTTGCTAACAGATTGTGTAATTCCCAGTTGGGCCTGGTGGCACGCACCTGTAATTCCAGCTCTTAGGGGGCCTGAGGCAGGGGGATCACAATGTGTTCAAGCCCTACCTGGGCTACAAAGGGAATTCAAGGCCTGAACGACAGGGCAAGACTGTCTCCAAAATAATGATGATGCAGAATAGAATGTCGAGCTCCTTCTCCACAGATCCCTCCCACCTCGACCCCAACCTCAGCTTCCTGTCCTCACTTTCCCTCAAAAATTCCGCTTTTTCCACCTACCTTGCCACTCCCACTTGCCCAACTCTTCCACTCCTTTTATGCCCTTATCTTTACCCCCTCAGTTTGTCGGCCACCATTCTCTAAACATTCCCTTCCCCGGGGCGGGGGGGTGCATACTTCCATGGTTCATAGGCTCCATTCTATTTGCCAGCTCCTCCCACCCACCCTTAATATTCCAGCCCGCGCGCACACAGCATCAGTTCTCTCTTCCTCGTCTCTGAAATCAGCACCTCATGAGCCTTTGACCCAAGGGTAAGGTAGCCCGGTGATAGATGGGTTAACTGACCCATGGTCTCAAACCGCATAAAAAGATGTTAAATGACCCACCTCCTAGGCGGATGCTTTTGCCCGATGACGCGTCTGGCGTGGGCCTGTGCAGTCTCAAATTTTTACGCCACCCGCAGCGCGAAGTTCCTAGACACGCAAATGCCACGGTCCCCGCGCGCCGCCATCTTGTGAGGCCATCCGGCGTAATGATTGGACAAATAGCTCTCGCGATACTGCCACCTAACCTGAAGAAAGGAAGAAGTGTCGCGATATCTGAAATTTGCGGCTCCTTTTGACAGAAGGCGGGGTTGAGGGGGTGCGTGGTAGCTAGTGAAAGAGTCCTTTGCGGTGAGGTGAAAGAGGGACCAGGACACCAACCCGCTGAGGAACTTTTTGTTTTTATTAAAGTAGCTTTCTGGGTCTACCTCTAGGTTTCCCAAGTCATACTCTCTGAAGATGGCAGAGAATAGGAGGATGCGGGAGGGAGACTATTGTGTTTGATGACGGGCAATTGTTGCTTATTGTGTAACAGGTCTCTCTTTATAGGGTGCCATATTTAATCATCACAGATCCGTGAGGTGGGATATGAGTAGCCTCATTTACAGAAGAACTGAGGATTAGAGAAGTCGTATGTTAAAGATCTTACATTCAGATGTCATAAAATCCTTGTTCTTTGATTTTCCTCACTTGCCTCTTGAACTAGAAGCTCACAATGCATTTCATTTTTGTTTCAACTCCGTTATTCTCATTTTTACTTTCAGATAAGTAGAGTGAGCTTTAGTCTCCCTATCCTATAACGGAAACAGAAACGAGACCTTAAAAAGGCCCGAAGCTAGTAACAAAGCTAGAGCTAAAGTCTGTGCCTAGGACTTTTTAATGGGGGGGGAGGGAATTGGGGGGGGCAGGGTTGTTTGTATTTTGGGTTTTTTGAGACAGGGTTTTGCTGTGCAGTTCAGGCTGATCTTAAACTCATTCTTTTACCGAGGCTGGCCTCCAACTCACTGTGATCCTCCTGATTCAGACTCCCCAGTGCTACAGTTATAAGTGTATACCACCACGCCCAGCTTTTAATGGTTTTTAAGAAATGAGCTGGGCAACACTCCCCTAGCAAGTTCCAGGTCCTGAGTTCAATTCTCAGTAGGAAAAAGCAAAACTATAAAACATGGGTTGGGGATATATTTTAGTGGGAGAGCATGTGTTTTACCATGCACAAGTTCTTGTCTTCCATCCCCTGCCCTACAAAAACAAAACAGAACAAAAATGGCAACAGTACATGATGGCACATACTTCTCCTAGAGAGACTATGAAAAGAAGCCACATGGAGAGGGGGAAAAAAGCTGAAACTACAGAAGAGAGCCAGCTCTTTCAGCTGAGAAAGCTAATGCTGGGCCCGTGGGCAAGGACAGCAGAATAGCTGGTTTAATCACAGCCTGGATTGCAAAACTGAGTAAATAAAATGGTTGTTGTTTTCAGTCACATATTTTAGAATGGTTCATTAGATGATAGGTAATGAAAACATGACAACTTTCCGTCAGTGATGTCTGCATAAAGCTCAGCTCTCCACTCCTTATTGCTTATCTCCCACTTTTATGGTACTAATTTGCCAAATGAATTCATACTAAGTATTAGGTCCTGAGCACTACTACCCCCTTCCTTTTGAAACAGGATCTCCCTAGGTAGCCCAGGCTGAATTTGTAGTGGTCTTCCTACTTCAGTTTACTAATGGCTAGGATTACAAAGTATGAGCCATTATGTCCTGCTGCTATTTTTGTTCTGTTTTTTTTTGTTTGTTTTTTTTTGTGATGCAAGTCAAGAACTTGTGCATGCTAAAACACATGCTCTACCATTGGAATGTACAGTTTTGTTTTGTTTTTTCATACTGGGAATTGAACTCAGGACCTGGCACTTACCAGGCAGGTGCTGCCTACACATTGATTCAACATTTTCAAAAAGGTAAAAATGGAAACTGCTAACCTTATTAAATCTTAGGTTCAGAACTGGCACTTTCACCATGTTCTGTGAGTTAAAGCAAACTGAACAATCCACCTGGATTCAAAGAGAAGGGACTGTGCCAATATGCCTTCCTGTATACAAAGCCATTGCTCTCCTTTTTTTGGTCTTTTTGAGACAGGGGCTCTCTGTGCAGTTCAGGCAGGCCTTGAGCTCAATTTGTAGCCCAGGCTGGTCTCCAACTCACAGCAATCCTCCTGCCTCAGCCTCCTGAGTGCTGGGATTACAGGCATGTGCCACCACACCCAGCACATCTACATACACAGCAGCAAAGACCAAGAAGTTGTACAATTAGTCAATTAAATCCTTTGCTTCTTTTGTTTCTTTATTGTTTGGGTATGTTTGTGGAGTCAGGGTCAAGCCATACTGCCCAGCTGTCCTTGAACTCCTAGGCTCAAGGAATCCTTCTGCCTCAACCTCATCAGGAGCTGAAACCACAGAAATGTATCATAGTGCCCAGCTGCTTATTTTATTTTATTTTTTTTTAAAGAGCACTTTCTTTTTTTTTTAATTATTTATTTATTTTATTCCTTTGTGTGTGTGTGTGTGTGTGTGTGTGTGTGTGTGTGTGTGTGGCCAGCTCAGC
>NW_004524648.1:810393-813750 GCF_000260255.1 Octodon degus | reverse complement strand
GTCTACAGGGTCTCACTGTGTAGATTGGACTCATAGTGATTCTCCTGTTTTCAGTCTCCCAAGTGCTGGGATTACAGGTGTGCATCACCACACCCAATCTCAATCGCCATCTTAGCGTGCTCTGAGAGTGGGGCTGGCACAGCATGCCAGGGATTGAGGGATTGAGCCCCGACCTCTGTGCTGTGCCTAAGCAGGTGCTTTAGTCCACTGAGCTATCTGGCCAACCCTTGTCATAACTAAATCTTGGAAACAACCCAAATGCCCATCAATCAAGGAATGGATAAAGAAGATGTGGGTGGCTTTTTAATACAATGAATGGAATACTACTTAGCCATGAAGAAAGATAAACTTGAGACAACTAAATGGATACACCTTGAGACCATACTCTTAAGGGAAATAAATTGGACACACATGTAAATACTGCATTGTATCTTTGATGTGAGAAACTGAAAGTGTAAATAAGGACCAAAGTGTATAATAGAAATGTGAAAGGAATAAAATGTTCAAATGGAAGGAAAACTAAGAAAGTGGGCAGGGGGAAGGAAGGAAGGGAAAAGAAAAAAGGAGAAAAGAGAAAAATGGAGGGGTCAGGGAGATGGTTCAGTAGAATTAAGTGCTTCTCTGGCAAGTGCAAGGGCCTAAATTCAAACCCCAGTTGTGCAAAAAAAAAAAAAAAAAAGCTTTAGGAGGCTGAAGCAAAGAATTAGTGTGAATTCGAGACCACCTGCTGGGCTACAAGATGAGCTCAAGGTCAGCCTGAACTGCATAGTGAGACCCTGTCTCAAAAAGACAACAGAGCCAGCTAGCTAGCTAGCTCAGCAGATTAAAGGCTGGGGGTTCAATCCCCAGGCCTGCCATGCTGGCCCTGTCCTGGGGCACGCTGAGACAGCAATTGAGACTGGGCATGGTGGCGCATGCCTATAATCCCAGTTCTTGCTAGGCTGTAGAAAGAATCATGAGTCCAATCTAGAAGTGAGACCCTGAACACCGTAGACCCTTCCCTAAAATACAGAAAAAAAAAAAAAAGAACTCTCATCTTCATTAGCAGCTGCTCCTCATCTCTCCCTTGCTCTAGCCTCAGCCAAACAATAAACAATATTTACTGTTTTTTTTGTCTTTTGAGACAGTGTTTCACTATGTAGTGGAGGCTGACCTTGAACTCACTCTGTAGCCTGAACTCATACCTCAGCCTCCCCGGTGCTGGGGTTACAGGCCTGCACTGCTACACCTGGCACTAGTTTTTGCAGTGCTGAGGATCAGATCCAGGTCCTTGTCCATGCTACACACACACTGTCACTAAGTTACATCCCTAGTCATTCAGTTAATTTTTGTGGATATGAATTTGCCTGTTCTGAGTATTTGACATGAATGGAATCATATAATATGTGGCTTTTTTGTGTCTGGCTTCCTCCACTTGTCATGTTTTCAAAGTTCCTCCATGTTGTAACATGTATTAGTAGTTCCTTCCTTTTTTATGGAAGAAATAGTATTCCATTGTGTGGATGTACATGCCACATTTACTTCTCTGTCCTTCAACTGATGTACATTTGTATTGTTTGCATTTTTGGTTATTATGAATGCTGCAGAACGCTATTCCTTCATGTTTGTATTTAAACTCATGTTTTCAATTTTGTATATATATTTCCTATATAGCTAGGAATGGAATTTCTGAGTTATATGGTATGCTAACTTTCTGTCACTTGTGTAAAACCTGAGAAAATCAGCTTGAAGGAGGAGTGATTAATTTTCACTCACAGCTTCAGAAGGGCCAGTCGATGGTCTCTGGTTCCATTGCTGTATTCTGTGGCCAAACAGAACATCATAGCACAAGGGCAGGGTAGAATGATGCTGCTAACGTCATGGCAGTAAGTAAGCAGAGAACGAGCCAAAGGGGAAGGGGCCAAGGACAGCATGTACCCTTCACCCTTCAAAGCCATACCTCGAGTGACTTCCTTTTTTTTTTTTTTTTTGGTCTTTTTGAGGCAGGGTCTTGATATGCAATTCAGGCTGGCCTTGAGCTCACTTTGTAGCCCAGCCTGGTCTCCAACTTGTGGCAGTCCTGCCTCAGCCTCCCAAGTGCTGGGATTACAAGCATGCATCACCGTCTCTGGCTGACCTCCTTTTATAACTAGCCCCCACTTTGTAGTAAGCTCCGTGAGTCTTTGTGACCCATCTGCTTCCAAAAGCTGCCCCTCTGAATACTGCTGCAATGGGAACCAAGCCCCTTGGAGGACGTAGCACCTTCGAGCCATAACACGGTGTTGCTGTGTTTAACTTTGTAAGGTGAATGCACCATTTTACGTTTGGATCAATGATATATAGGTGTTCTCATTTTTTATCAAATGTACATAGATAAAAATCAAAAGGACAAAAGCTCATGGCAAAACACAACTGTCCTTTACCCATCCCCTAGGGCCAAACAACGTCACTCTCTGAAATTGTTTTCTTCCACTTTTCCCCATAGTATACCCATGCTACCATGTCATAGTTAATCAATTTTCATTAGTATGATGACTTCTAACACCCTTTTTTTTGCTTTGTTTTTTTTCCCCACCCCATACTTTTTGAGACAGGGTCCCACTGGGTAGTGCAGGCTAGCATTGAACTTGCTATGTAGCTTGGCCTCAATCTCATCGCAGTTGTCCTGCCTCAGCCTCCCAACTGCTTGAATGACAGTTGTACGCCACCACACCTGTTTGTTTTCTTGAGACAGGGTCTCATTATGCAGTTCAGGCTGGCCTTGAATTCACTTTGTGGCCTAGGCTGGCCGTGAACTCAGAACAGTCCTACTGCTTCAGCTTCTTAAATGCTGGGATTACAGGCGTGTACCACCACGACCAGCCTACTCTATATTTTCTTTTTTTGTATAATCCTATGCGGTGGGTCCTGCTGAGCCTGTTCTCATTGTTCCTCTGGTTTTCTCCCATCTCCATGAGGCAGAGCCTTTTCTTTCATATCTACCATACATCCTCATTTTGCTAAGATATACGTCAGGAGTTCTAAGATTGACTGCTTGGGAAGTAAAATTCAGAGCACTCATTTGCCTCTGTGCTACCTCCATGTAAGTAAAAATATCAGAGCACTTCTTTGTCTGTATACTACCTTCTCATAGATATTTAGGATAAATATACTAAAATATATATAATTTTCCCTAAGTTTGAAATTCAAAACTTCACGGTGATCTAATATCCAGCATCCAGTAGAAACCAACATGGCACTCTGATTCTTTTTGTTTTTTTTTTTTTTTTTTCCTTTTCCCAGTTCTGGGGATGAAACCCAGCGTACTTCCACACTGACTCACCTCCCGAGCTTTTTTATTTTTTATTTTATTTTATTTTATTTTGGTGGAACCGGGGA
>NW_004524648.1:808377-808989 GCF_000260255.1 Octodon degus | reverse complement strand
ATCTAAGCAGTGACAGTTTGCTAAGTACATCTGTACTGTATCAAACTTGGACTAGCATTAAATGGCAATATTAACTAGGGGTATAACTAAGTGATAGACCAGTTGCCTAGCATACATATATTCCTGGCTTTCATCCCCAGCACCCCCAAAACATACAAATAAAGCAACACTTATTTTCTCATTTCAAACCCTTATCACACTACTGCTATTGGCCACAGTCCTTAGGCCAGAACCCTTCCTTTGCTCCCTACAGTACATAAGGGGTCTGACAAGTGGGAAATGTCAGACCTATGCTTATACTGGGCAAAAGCCTCAGGAAATGTGACCTTAGAGTAGGCAAGGTAAGGATCAACATGTGATCTAGCTGGGTGACCCCTCTGAGCCTGTTTCTTCACCTGTAAAAATGAGAATCACACCATAGTCACATCTTCATCCAAAGAATAGCATGAGGCCCAGGAAACAGCAGTGGGTGAGCTGTGCCATTGCCTACTAATCTCCAGCCCTAAGAGTTTAGGGTAGCTGTTATATTATTATTCCTGGACAAGGGCCTCCCCCTCTGCTGCCGGTGTCTGAAGAGTGAAACCTGTTATGGTTTGTGTCTAGTTGTCCCCC
>NW_004524648.1:804714-808277 GCF_000260255.1 Octodon degus | reverse complement strand
TGGTCCCTGTGCTTTTGTTTAGCTTAGCTTGTTCTAAGTAGGTGCTTTAGACCACCGAGCCATCTCACCAGCCCGTTTTGTCTTTTTGTGACAAGGTCTTCCTATGGAATTTAGGCAAGCTTTGTGCTCACTTTGTAGCCCAGGCTAGTCTTGAACTTACAACAGTCCTCCTCAGCAGCTTCCCAGGCCTAACATGCTATTAAAAGTGACTTTTTAAGAAAAACACTGGGTGTGGTGTTACATGCTTATAATTCTGGCTACGTGGGAGGCTGAATCAAAAGGATAGCAAATTTGGGACCAGCTTGACTTACTTAGTGAGAACTTGTCTCACAAAATAAAAAAGGCTAAGGAAGTAATTCAGCAATAGATTGCTTGCACAGCATTTGTGAGACTCTGGGCTCAATACCCAGGGCCACAAAAAAGTGTGTTTATTTTAAGTTTCTTTTCTTTTTCTTTTTTTCTTTTTAGGTACTGGGGATTGAACTCAGGACCTTGAGCATGCCAGGCAAGCATTTATTCTATTGAGCTATCTCCCTGGCCCCTATTTTAAGTTTCTTTTTTTCTTTTTTTTTCGGAACCGGGGATTGAACTCAGATCCTTGCGTTTGCCAGTCAAGTGCTTATCCTACTGAGCCATCTCCCTGGCCCCATATTTTAAGTTTCAATGAGAGGTTATCCAATAATGAGGACAAAATTCATGCTATCACTTTTAATAGTTGCGTAGTATTCCCTTGAGAAGATAGAATGTACCATTGCATGAGTTACCAGGTCTGTATAGCAAGCAGCTATTTTCTGTTTCTCTATCCTGTACATAATGCTGGGGTGCATTTTTATGCACTTTAGTGCTGTCATTTCAAAGGTTTCCTTATTTCAGCTGCCCTGGGGGAAGGCAGAAGTAAGGTGAGGGTGAGTGGAAGATGGGATTGAATTTGTCGTGGTGGAGGAGCTGTTGGGAAGGTGCCTGAAACGACCTGGAGATGACCTTACCCTGACCTTGACTGAAGGGCTCAGAGCAGCAGCTCTCTTGTCACCTGGGGAACTCGTTAAGCAGACTTCTAAGCCACACCCTGGAAAGTCTGATACAGTTTGGGGAGGGGTCTGAGAATGTGTGTTTTTAACAAGCAGGACATCAGGTTCTGATAGTGATGGAGTTGTTAGTGTGGAGAAACATGGTCTTAGTAGAGGGAGGTAAATGGTGTTCACTTGGGAAACAGAAAATGCTGTGGAGGAGCAATAGGGAGAAAAATTAATTAGGTGTCTTTGTCTTCCTTCACCCCAGGGGATGAGTCTTCCAGGTGCTTTGGTTGGGGGCTAAAGTAACAAAATGGCCTTTGTGCTCCCGTTAGACACACAGAAAGACCTGTGTTCCCTAGATTAGCATTTCCTGCTCGCCCCTTGGGCTCAGCAATATTTAGTTAGGAATCCAGGTCTATAGAAACAGCTCAGCGCATTTGCTGGCCCAGCAGCAAGGCCACGGGTACTAGCCGCGAGAGGGGAGAGCTGCGCCAGGTTCACCGGCAGAGACAGCCATGCTGCAAAGTGCTGCAAGGTGCTGCTGCAAGGTGGGGGTGACATCCAGTCTTCATCTGGTGTGGTGCTACAGAGACACTTGGGGGCCGCATACATTGGTCCAGCTACTCTGAAAATCATTTGACCCAGTCATTCCACTTCAGGGCATCCTTACCAGAGAAACTTACACGTGGGATCCAGGAACCCTAGGCATCCATCCACAGTGTTCTCAGCAGCACTGATTAAACTATAAAAAAAGAAGGTACAAAGAATCCAAATGTCCTTGGACAGGTGAACACATTGTGGTATAGTCTCAAATGGAGTGCGGTGCAGAGTAAAAAATTGAACTGTACACACATCACGTGGATCAGTGGTAGAAATGTAATGAATGAAAACATAACTCACAGAATAAATGTATGTTTATGAAAATGAAGTGGTCTGCCAAACAGAGTGACTTATTATATGGAGATCTAGGTGTAGGAAAATATAAAGAAAAGCAAAAGAAGCTCATGCGATGGTACATACCCATAATCCCAGTTACTCTGGAAACTGAAGCAGCAGGATCCCCAATTCAAGGCCAGCCTGGGCGATTTATCAAGATCCTGGCTCAAAATATCAAAGGGGCCCAACATGTTGGTGCCCACCTGTAATCCCAGCACTTGGAAGGCTAAGGCAGAAGAATTGCTGTGAGTTAGAGGCCAGCCTAGGGTGCATAACCAAATTCAAGGCCAACCTGAATTTCACAGCAAGAACATATCTCATAAATAAATAAATAAATAAATAAATAAGGCTGGAGGTGAAGCTCAGTGGTAGAGCTCTTGCCTGGCCTATGCCAGGCCCTGGATTCGATCCCCAGTGCAGAAGAAGAGGAAGATTATACAATAGGCCGGGCATGGTGGCGCATGCTGGTGACCCCCAGCTTTCGAGAAGCTGACGTAGGAGGATCAAGGCCAGCCTGAACTACACCGGAGACCTTGTCTCACCTGCCCCTCCGCCCTCTATTCAATTCCATCTTCACCCTCCCCACTTCTCATAGACAGTACCTGTACTAAGTCATGGTCTCATCTCTCACCAAATTGATGATATGTCCAGCTCATATGGCATTTTTCGCAGATGTCACTAGGACTATATGTGGCACATTGTTTTCTGAACAAGAAAGATGCCCCCACTCACCTTTTCTTATCCTACTACCGCCAAAGCATCTCAGCAGCCACTTTTTTACATTGGCCAGCCCCACATCTTCTGGGTCTCTAGAACTCCTTCTACATGGTGCTAAGCTTCTTTCTGCTCTGCTCACTGCTTATGAACTCAGCAACTGGCCTGGGGTCTCCTTCTGCCATATTTCCTAATCCGAAGAACACCCACCCTCTGGAGGAACGGCACAGTGCCTGAGGTAAGATTCGCGTTGGACAATACAACTGAACAGACTCTGGGACTCAAAATAGACGAATTCCTAATTCCTATTCTCTCTCCCCCTGCCTGATTGTGTGACTTGGGGCAGCTCCTCAACGTCCCTGAGCTTATTTAATTGGCTGAGATATAGATTCTTACTTTCTGGATCATTGATGGTACACGTGGCAGCACACACTTGTGATCCCAGCACTCAGAGGCTGAGGCAGGAGGATTGCCATAAATTCGAGGCCGGCCTGGGCTACACAGTGAATTCAAGACCCTCCTGGACTACGTAATAAGACTGTCTCAGAAAGGAACTGTTATGGTTTGTGTCTATATGTCCTCCCAAAGCACCATGTGATCATGGGGAGCAGACTTTTCGGAGGTGGTTGAATCGAGAGTTTATGATTGATGCATTGTCCAATGCTGGGATTAAGGCTGTGTTAGCCTACATACAATACAGTAGTCCCTCGCCATTTTGTGGTTCAAATTCCACAAACTCACTCTTCTGCGGCTTTTCAAAAATATTAATCTAGGGCCAGGGAGATGACTCAGTGGAATAAGTGCTTCCCTGGCAAGTGCAAGGGCCTGAGTTCAATCCCCAGTTCTGCCAAAAAACAAACAAACAAAACAAACAAAAAACCCCAAAAATATTAATCTAAA
>NW_004524648.1:791723-803489 GCF_000260255.1 Octodon degus | reverse complement strand
ATGAATTTTGCCTAATTTTTTAAAATATATAAAAATATATTTAAAATGTTCATTCTAAGGACCAGTGAGATAGCTCAGTGAACTAAATGCCTGCTTAGGCAAGTGCAGGGACTGGGGCTTGATCCTTGGCACCACATGCCTCACTCACCCCGCCCCTGGGCATGCTGAACTGGCTACCAAGACTGGGCATGGTGGCACAGGCCTGTAATCCCAGCACTGGGGACACTGAAAACAGGAGGCTCACTATGAGTCTGATTTATGCAGTGAAACCCTGTACCAAATGCATAAAAATGTTAATTATTTTTTTTAAGGCTTTACAGTTTATTCAATCCTCTTGTGAAAAAGTCTCAGTCACTGCAGACAGGCTCCGTAGAATCTCTCCTCCTTCGGCTGTTCTCCAGTCTCCAGCTCACTTTTTGCCAGGACCAACGCTAGCCTTTGCAGTGCTCCTGACTTTCTTCATTCTGTTCTTGCATTCCTTCCACTGCTTTCTCGAGGTCTTTTTGTCCTCATACAGGCCGTGTCTTGCAAGTCTATGTTTGGGCTCATTTTTTTTCGCATAATCCAGGGAATCATAAATCATGCCAAAGCCAGTCGTCTTGCCACCACCAAAATGGGTTCTGAATCCAGACACAAAAATGATCTCTGGGGGTCTGGGAGATAGCTCAGTGGAATAAGTGCTTCCCTGGCAAGCACAAGGGTCTGAGTTCAATCCCTGGTTCCACCAAAAAAATAAAAAATAAAAATAAAAAATGACCTCTGGTGTGGTCTTGTACATTTTGGAGAGTCTTTCTCAAATTTCTGTCTTAGGTACTGTTGCTTTCCCAAGATGAAGGACATCAATAACCATTTGTTTCCTTTGAAGAAGTCCATTGGTCATGAACTTCTGGGTTCAGATAGTTACAATGTCATTCATGATGGCAACAGATCCTCAGACAGCCAGGGAGGAAAAGAGTAAAAATATTAATTTAAGCACATTGAAAGAATATTAAAATGAAACAAAATGCAGTGTTTACAGTATGTATTTCTTTAGTGGATGAATACATACTGTACCATACAGTGTATGTATGTTGTTAATATTATGTAGGTTTATGAGTTTAGAAAATGGTTAAGAACATTAGAAGCATTTTTTAAAATGTGGAAAGGTTTATAAGAGTGTGGAAAGGGTTTATAAAGCCTTAAAACATATATAAGTACTAAGACACATATAATGTCACTGTTTTGCTGGTTTTCACTTAATGTAGGGGTGTCTGGAACATAAACTCCCCAATAAGTGAGGGACCACTGTATATGGGATTGAAAGAGGCTTGTTTCTTTCTTTCTTTCCATTCTTTTTTTTGGCGAAACCGCGGATTGAACTCATGCCCTTGTGCTTGCCAGGGAAGCACTTATTCCACTGAGGCATCTCCCTGGCCCTTTCTTTCCATTCTTGTTGCTTTTGTTGTTTTCCTCTACTATGAACAGTTGACCCTCTACCATGTGCCACCCTGCCTTTGAACCAGCCAATTATAGATGGAAACATCCACACACTGTGAGCAAAATAAACCTTTCTTCCTTTAACTTGTGGATGTTGGGTATTTTGTCTCTGCAATTAGAAAAGAAAATAAGACAGGGACCATAAAATTCAGCTAGTTTTAGAGATGCAAAAGCAAAGGCTGGGCCACGTGGAGACATGGATGGGCTAGGGATGCTTAAATCTGCAGTGACAAATGGTGGAGCAGAATCCAGTCTTCCTTCCTCTATCATCTTGCCTCTTGTCTTAGTCACCTTGTCACAGATGCAATACCAATACCTATAACCCAAAGGGAGAGAGTCTTATTTTGGTTCATATTTCAGTAGCCTCATAGGCTCCATGCAGAAGCAGCTCTGTGGAAAGGACTGAGAGAAGGAGAGCTGCTCACCTCATAGTACATAGGAAGCAGAGAAGCAAAGGAGGAGTCATGGCCTGCACCCCCATGAGTCACCTTCTTGGACCAGACCCCACTTCTTAAGAGCAAGTCAGTTACAAAGCCCTGTCAACCAATCACCTTTTGAAAGCTCCACCTATGAGTGTATGAAGCTCCTGGGGGACATCTAGACTAAAACCATAATACCTCCTCTTGTTTTCTGAGGCTCAGAGATGAGGGAAGAGGACCTAAAGCCCTAGCTTAGCCCTGCCCCAGTTCCAACCAAGGCCATGAACCTCACCTCTCAAAAGACATTGGTTATTTTTTTTTAAATTGTGTGTGTGTGTGTGTGTGTGTGTGTGTGTGTGTGTGTGTGTGTGGCCAGCTCAGCCCACCAGGGGGTAGGGCCAGCTGGCATGTGGTGCTGGGGAATTGAACCGTGGTCCCAGTGCTTTGCATAGATTAGCTTGTTCTAAGTAGGTGCTTTAGACCACTGAGCCATCTCACCAGCCCCGACATTGGTTATTGCAACTGCTATTGAGAGGTATATGTGGTGATGTACACCTATAATCCCAGCACTTGGAGGCTGAGGCAGGAGAGTTGCTGCAAGTTTGAAGCCACCCTAGGCTACATAGTTTGAGGCCAGCCTGAACTACAAAGCAAGATCCTGCCTCAAAACAAACAAACTTGCTGTTGAATCTTGACACCCTCTAAGGGTCAGAAGCATTTGCTTACCTGACATGTGGCCCATTACAGCTTAGGCAAGCTGAGACTCCCAAGTCTTCTTCCTGTTTTTATTTTTGTTTTTGAGGCAAAATCCCGCTGTGTAGTTCAGGTTGGATCTGAACTCACTCTGCAGCCCAGGCTGGTCTCAAATTTACAGCAATCCTCCTACCTCCTAGTCCTGTGATTATAGGTTTGCAGCACCACACTTAGTCCTTTTTTTTTTTTTCCTGTATTTTAGGGAAGGGTCTACAAGGTGTTCAGGGTCTCACTACTAGACCGGACTCATAGTGATCCACCTGTTCACAGCCTCCCAAGAGCTGGGATTAGAGGTGCATGCCACCACACCCAGTCTCAATTGCTGTCCCAGTGCCCCCCGGGGGCGGGGCCGGCACAGCAGGCCTGAGGATCAAACCCCTGGCCCCTGTGCCTGCTTGCAGGAGCTTTAATCCGCTGAGCTATTTGGCCAGCCCTGTTTTTGTGGGAAGATCTCACTATGTAACTCATATTGACCTCAAATCTGCAGCAATCCTCCTGTCTCAGTCTCCTGAGTGCTGGGCTTATAGATGTGCACCACCACTGTGGCAAGGACTCTTCTTCCTACACAAGGCCTGAAGGGGGAAGAGGTAAAAATTCAAAGAATTACAACAACAAAGTGTGACTGTGAGCCCTCCTGTCCCTCAGAACTCATGCCTTCTTCCTGCAGGGGTCGGATGGGCTGTGATGACAGAGGCCCAAGGGGTGGGCCAGTGCTCCTGATCCCATCCAGGGGGAATTTGTGGACAAGTGAGGAAGGAGGAGGAAGAAGTTTTTGCCCTGATCCTTCTTCAGCCAATGAATTGAAAGTTTATCATCTGTGAAATGGAAAAATGGGAAGTGAGACTGAGCTGAGTTGGTTTAGTGAGGCTGCCAGGAATGCCTTTTATGGATGCAAGCAAAGCTGTTGGGGGCCCAGTTTGGGCTCCTGATCTGTAAGGTGGCAAATGGACAGGCTGGACCTGCCACTCCCACAGACACAGCCTCTACCAGCCTAGCCACAAAGACCAGCTGCCTCTGCTCCCATCTAAACCCTAGCCACTCTCAGGCTGGGAGCAACGATTCAATTAGAGCCAAGTAAAGGTTTTGCTTTCTCTATTAGTCACTTGTGTTTATCATCTATAAAAGCACATGACTATAAGTCAAAGAAGGGCTCTTTTTTAAATTTAATGTTGCAATATTCACAAGTCCAAGTGAGAGCTTACAATCCCTGCACAGATCTTTATAAATTTGCTGTAGTGTTTATATTACAGTGCACAGAAGTCCTTGAGCAAGGTCATGTCTTTTAGTCACTAGCAGGGCTGCTGTAAGTACCACAGACTTCAGCCCTTACACTCATTTGTAGAAGAAATGCAGCTTGGGGGCCGGGGAGATAGCTCAGCAGTGCAATTATCTGCCTTGCAAGTGCATGGTCCAGAGTTCTATCCCTAGTACCACAAAGAGGAGAGAGAGAGAGAGAGAGAGAGAGAGAGAGAGAGAGAGAGAGAAAGAGAAAGAAAGAAAGGCAGCTTGGTGTTGGGGGTCTCCCAGTTCCATGAGTTATGTACAGTTTGGGAAGGAATTTGTTGGGGAGGAGCGCAGGGCATCCTGGCACTGGTCCCCATTAGTGCTAGTGACTCTTTTGGCTGTTTTTCCCTGTCCCACTTTGTGACTCAAGACTCTCATCCCTAGATGCAATGAGCAGCCATGCCCTCTCAGAGGACCCAAGGCTCACACCCATGTCTTTCCTTCTACTCTCCTGAGTGGCCCAAGTTGTGGAAGAGTAAGGGAGACTGGTATGTTTTTAAAACACACACAATATGGTAATGCATGAATTTTTTTTTTTTTTTTTTTCAGAAGCAGGGATTGAACTCAGGCCCTTGCAAGCACTTATTCTACTGAGCCATCTCCCCAGCCCCTGAATTTTCTTTGAAAAAGCATATTAAATACCAACATACAACAAAGGATCTCACCACTTCATTCTTTTACAGCAGTGATAAATGTAAGTAGTATTGCAACAATGACAACATCATATGAAAGCATCATTTCTTCTGGGGTCATCTTCCGCCTTTTCACCACATAAAGATAGCCCCAGAAGAAATGCTGCTAATAAAACAAAAACAATAAAAACCAACCTTCATATTAAAAGAACTCTTAGACATGTTTCATGATACTGAAAACTCAAAGGACAAAATGTGGGAAGCTGATCCTAACTTTACAAAGAGAAGCAAGCATATAGCCCTTCTCTTACACTATATTCATAGAGTCCCCATTTCAATCCTCAGCAATACAAAAAACCATAAAAATAGTATAACAGCTCACCAACTTGTAGACATGTTGCTCACTCTGGTAAGATGGGGTTAGCAAGAGATGATACTATTTAGCTAGGTGACACATACCTATAACACCAGTTCTTGGGAGACCGAGGCAGAAGGGTCACAAGTTCAACTGTACTATCCCTTTGTTATGATTTGTGTCTAGTTGTCCCCCCAAAGCCTCAAGCAATCATGGGGTGGCTTCTGGAGTTTGTGATTGATTATTGTGGGTGTGGATGCTGCACCTGCCCTGGGACAGGTAATTCGAATTACAATGTAAGGAGGGAAGAGAGGCTAGCTAGCTGCCTGAGCTACTGACTCTGTGCTCTCTGCCATTTGCTGCTGCTGTGAACTGTGCCCTCTGCCGTGTGCCACTCTGCCTGGGAGCCAGCTGAGTATGGACTGAAACCTCCACTGACTGTGAGCTAAATAAATCTTTCCTTCCTTCATTTTGGGTGTCTGATATTTGTCACAGCAATGAGAGAAGAGTAACTAAGACATCCTTCTTTTGTTTTTCCTTTCTCTCTTCCTTCCTTCCTTTCTTTCTTTCTTTCTTTCTTTCTTTCTTTCTTTCTTTCTTTCTTTCTTTCTTTCTTTCTTTCTTTCTTTGTACTGGGAATCAAACTCAGGACCTTGTGCTTGCCAGACAGGCATTGTGCCACTAAGCATATCCCCAACCTCTTTCCTTCCCTTCCCTTCCATTCCTTTCCTCTACCGTCTTCCTCCCCTCCCCTCCTCTCCCTTCCTTGCCTTCTTTCCTTTTTATGGTGTTGGGGATTAAGTTCAGAGCCTCAGCAATCTAGCCAAGTGATCTAGCACCACTGAGTCACACCTGCAGTCTTATACTAGTCTTAAAAGTTTAAATAAAGGAAACATTTCAGATTTCTGTTTTCAATGTTTTTTGGAACCGGGAATGAAACTGAGGACCTTGCACTTGCCAAGCAGGTGCTGTGCCACTTGGCTATATCCCCAGGCCCACTTTTGTGTGTGTGTGAGGTAAGGTCTTGCTACACAGTTCAGGCCAACCTGAACTCATTATGCAGCTTAGCCTGGCCTCAAACATGTGGCTATCCTTTTGCCTAAGCCTCCCTAGTGCTGAGAAATAGGCATGTACTAGCACAACTAGCAATGTTTATTTTTAAAATTATAGTGTACTAAATCATTAGCTTTACACTGTTTTATTTTAATTTTCCTATAGTGTTATAAATGTCTTAATTACTTTTTTTTATTGCTGGGACATACCTGACACCCACAAATTGAAAGAAGAAAGGTTTATTATAGGTCACAGTTTGTAGGGATTTTGATATATAGTAAGCTGGCTCCAAAGCAGGGCAGTATAGTGAAGGAGCATCACATAGGAGAAAAGGTCCATGGCAGGACAAGCAGGGGAAAACAGCAGCAGCAGCAGCAACAAATAAGCAACAACCTCCCTTTCCCTTTTTTTTTTTTTTAAGATTTATTTATTTATTTATTTATTCATTCATTCATTTATTTTGTGTGTGTGGCCAGCTCAGCCCACCAGGGGGCGGGGCTGGCTGGCATGTGGTGCTGGGGGATTGAACCGCGGTCCCTCTGCTTTGCTTAGTTTAGCTTGTTCTAAGTAGGTGCTTTAGACCACTGAGCCATCTCACCAGCCCCTCCCTTTCCCTTTTATCTCTTCCAGGCTATCCACCTTTTTGGTGACACCATCCATACCCAGAGTGAGGCTTTCCATTTCCCATGTCTGGAACTGTGATAAACTAATTAGTGGACTAATGCAGTACCATACCCTTAATCTCAGGATCACACCCTTAATCCATATTGACACACCCTAGATCCAGCCACCTCTGAAAAGCCCTACCTGTGATCACATGAGGTTTTGGGGAGACACCTAGACACAACTGAAAGGTTGCAAACAAACATATTTTCTTGTTGATTGCTAAGATGACTTTGCATGGTTTTAGTTTGCATGGGCTTTTTTACAGTTCTGTGTTACCAGACAAGGCAAAGAGAGCTGGTTAAGCAGCTTCTGGAAGGCTGTTGTCTTCACACCTAATGCTTGCACTTGAAGTCCGAGGGCAGGCGGTTGGTAAAGTAGAGTAAGAACAAACTGGAATTCCCAAGCATGAGCTGGAGCCTGTCAGGACAGACAGAAGCCTACTTCAGATTTTGCTGCCTTTAATGTTGGTGGTGTGGGTGTCTTGGAGAAGCCAAGGTTCTCCTGACCAACATGTAGCACACGAGTCAGAGAAGCTACAAGAACATTCATTGGAAGGTGAAGCAATGAAATGTGTGACCGCTGCTTCATGTTGAGGTGAGACAGCAGTAACTCACAACACCTATGGACTGTTGCTTCACCTCCACTCTTCAAATCCCCCACAGGCGTCTCTGTTGTGCCTGTGCTAATTGGAAAGACCCAGGAGAGGGAACTCTGGGAGTCATAATTCTGGCTAGCCGCCCACTATGTTTCTTACCTATGTAGATGGATGGTTTGCATTTGGCTCTGGGATCAGACTTCCTGAGTTTGTATTGCAGCTCCTTTATTTCAAGCTGTGTGTCTACAGTAAGTTTCTCAGTCTTTTTGTGATCCCTTCTTTACAAAGTGAAGATATATCAGTAGTGTTTACATTATATGATTTGTGATAGGTTATGGCCCTAAGTATGAATTGCTGAATTATTATGGTGGTCATCTAATATGGCTGAAGCCCTTAAAACAACAGCTTGTCTTCCTAGAGACCACCTCCTCCCCTCTTCTCCAGCCCAGCCCAGGGTGCAATTTCCTTTGTTCTTTCCCACCACCTCAGGGAAGGCCCCAATCAGCTCCTCAGGTGTATCTAAACATCCCCCTCAAGCCCCACCCCTAGCAAGAGACCGTGAAAGCCTCAGCCTCCCTTTGTGCCAATCCAGAGAATTCCTTATTTTCCTAAATTCTCTCTGTTTCCTCCAAGATAATGAAGCCCCTTTCCCTTTATAATAAAGCCCCTTTCCCTTTTTCCTTCTGCCTGTTTCTCTGCTGCAACACCATCAAAAGCTATCAATTTAGGGGGCTGGAGAGATGGCTCAGTGGAATAAGCTCTTCCCTGGCAAGCCCAAGGGCCTGAGTTCAATCCCCGGTTCCGCAAAAAAAAAGCTATCAATTTGTGTGAGGTTTAAATGAGATAATACATATGAGGTGTTAATATAATATTGACAACTTATCAGTAAGGCTTGGCCTCTTGGAGCAATTTTGATAAACATTAGCTATTATTAGTTATATAACCTAAAAATCATTTAATCTTTTTGGGCTTCAGTTTTTGTTTTTTTTTTAATCACAAAGTTGGGATAACTGCCTTCACAGATGTGTATCGAGGACCAGATAAAATAAATAACATGAAATATAGATGATTATATCAATAATATATCACCTGGTAAAGATGATGACCAGTATTCTTATTCTTTCTGGCCTCCAAATTGATACTTATCCCTGTGACTAATCTAGAGCAAGATTTTCACTTTCGGGAAAGTGATTTTTTTAAAATGCATTTTATTATCATGTTAATATTATCATGTTTCATGTGGGAAAACAGGTTTAAAACTATATGGCATTCTTGGTCTTTTTTAGGAAGGATTCCAGGAATTGAACTCATAACCTTGTGCTTGCCAGGCAGGCACTGTGCCATTGAGCTAAATCCCCAGTGTTATAAGACATTCTTTCATATACTTTTACAATTTTTCTGTGATATAAAACTGCTCTAGAAAAATCTTTTTTTTTTTTTTTTTTGACTGTTCTTGAATTCACTATGTAGTCCAGGTTGGTCTCAAACTCATAGCAATCCTCCTGCTCTGGCCTCCTGAGTGCTGGGGTTATAGGTGTGCACACCATGCCCAGGTCAAAATTTTAAACAATGAAAAAAATTTTAATTCAAAGTGCTAAAGAGGGGGCCTACCCATTAGCTCAGGTGTTTAAAGTGCCTGCTGAAACAAAGCAGTCAGACTCAGGATGCTGTGGTTCGATCCCCTCATCCTCAAGCCGAAACCAGACCTGCCGTGAAGGCATCTTGGGGGTGGGGTGTAAAAAAAAATCCTTCTGCCATTAAAAAAAAAGAGCTAAAGAAAAGAATGTGAAAAAGAAAAGAATGTGGTCATCAAACACATTGCCAGGTCCACTTCCAAACTTGCTGATTCAGTAGGTCTGGTGTGGAGCCCAAGGATTTGCATTTCTAACAAGCAATGCACAGAAGGTGAGAAGGGATCAGAGGACCACACTCTGAGGACTGAATTCAGACTCAACAAGTTTCCTTACTTTTCTACTGACAAAGCCTCCCATTCATCAGGGCCATTGTTTCTTGGCTTCCTCCGTCTGTGACATCACCCAACATTTACCTGCCAGGTAAGAATGAGGTAACTGATGACTGAGAGTCTCTCAGGACGGAGTTAAACATGGCCTGGAAAATCCCTTTGATTCTCCTCTTCTTTTCCCGACTCTGCAAAGATGGAACCAACCATGACTTAAGAAATACATACACATACATATGTAAATAGCTCTTATTAAATATATAATATATATGCTTACATGTCTTATAAAGAAACCATGGCATAGAGGAAAATCAGAAAAAATGGAAGGAAGAAAAAAATAATTATCCAAAGACCATTTAATACCATGTTGTATTTACTTTCCCAGTTTTATTTCTCAGGGCCAGGGAGATAGCTCAGTAGAATAAGCGCCCACCTGCCAATCTTATTTCTCCATGGCCAGACACGGTGGTGATACAGGGAAACCTCCAAATGACACAGGGAGAAAAACTGATCTCGCAACCTAAAAGGTAACTGGGACAAGTTTGTGTTCTCTAAAACCAAAGAATGAATTTTAGGAACAAACAGAGGTTATGAGCAGAATATATTAATTGAGGGAAAGAAAGCTCTGTCCAAGAGAGGGACGGGAGGGGGTCCCAAGCGGGTGGTCCCTGGGAAGCTCTCTCTTCCAGAGACTTTTATAGAGGAAAACCATGCGATGAGGCGGGTCTAAGGTGTTGGAGAAGACATGGGAACTTGCTCAGGTGGGCATGAAATGGGACAAAACTATGGTCAACCAATGAGATTAGAAGCACCATTGCTCAGGTAAATTGATTAAATACAGTACCAAATGGGGAAGCGAGTCATATAGCAAGCAGGCATGAATACGGTGGGACAGGGTCTCTCCCTGTTGGGGGTTGGGCTAGTGACTCATTTGGGCTCTTTCAAGGTGATTGATTCCTATTTAGAATGTTAATCCCTGATGCCCATCCCTAGGGAAGTATGTAGCTGTGCTTCCTCTTTTGTCTTGGTCTTGAGGTGTGGTCCACACAGGAGTGTTTGTCTCTTCCCAGTTGCAAAGCCACCTTGTCTTCCATCTTGTTTCCTTGAGGGCCTGGCCCTGTCTGACTGCTTATAATATTTCTATCTAATTCAGCTGCCTACAACAGTGGTGCCCACCTGCCTATAATCCCAGCATATCTGCACCGTCCTGGTAGGACATTTGTCCATGAGGCTTGCTTCTTGCCTATGCTTTGCTCAGGAATCAAGGTCTTTTCCATTCTCAACCACAAGGCACTTATTAACCTTCACATGGTCTAAGCAGTTCCTGATCCTTTGTTTCTTTTTCAAACTCACCACCGCCACCGGTCTTCCCTCTAATAGAGTTATTGATACACTTTATGCTGCTGTATAACAAACTTGGGTATACTAGGAAGAATGTATGCACTATGTTAATTATTGAAAATGTCCTATCAATTTGATTTGAAACTGTCTCATTGCTATTTGTTTATCAATAAAATTATGGGAAAAAAAAAAAAACCTGGGTGTATTTGTCAGATTTTCTGTGCTGGGACAAAATACACAATGTAAAGGAGGAGAGATTTATGCTTTTTTTTTTGGTACTGGGAATCAAACTCAGGGCCTTGTCCTTGCTAGGCAGGTACTTGTGCCTCTGAGCTCTGAGCTGTCTCCCTGGCCCCAGAAGAAGAGGTTTGTTTGGCTCACGGCTTCAGAGGTTTCAATGCATACTCAGCTGGTGCCATAGCTGTGGGTATGAGGTGACGCAGACATTATGGCTGAAGGGTGTGGTAAAGTGGCTCACTTCATGATTGCCAGAAAGCACAACACAGGCAATCAGTGCCAGCAAGTCAGACCACCTCCGGTGGCCCATCCACAAAGAGCCATGTCTAGCTGGACCCCATCTCTTACTAGCTCATTCACCTTGAACATCAGTGGTTTTTGATTTATGGACCTCCTGCCTCAGCCTCTGAGAATGCTGGGATTACAGGCATGTGCCACCTGTGTGTCTTTGTATAAGGAAGCTGTGATTAGGAACCCCATTTCCATAATAATAGCACTAATTTATTCTAAGGGTGGAGACTCTATGGCCAAGTCACTTCTTATAGAGCAAGCCTGTGCTGGGGTGTGTGGCAGGAACCTATAATTTCACTGTGGGGTAGCTGAAGCTGGAGGATCATTTCGAGTTCAAGTTTGAGGCCAAGTTTGGTCTCTATAGTGAGTTCGAGGCCAGCCTGAACTACACAGTGAGACCCTATCTTAAAAAATTAAAATTAAAATTAAAAAATCATGCCTGTAATCTTGAATCCCAACATCTAGGAAGGCAAGACAGGAGGATTGGAAAATTTGAACTCAGCCTGGGCAACTGAGCATTTTATTAGGACTCTATCTTAAAAATTAAAAAAACAAAACAAGGGCTGGAGAGATGGCTCAGTGGTCTAAAGCACCTACTTGAAACAAGCTTGGCAAAGCACAGAGACCGCGGTTCAATCCTCCAGCACCACATGCCAGCCAGCCCCGCCCCCTGGTGGGCTGAGCTGGCCACACACACACACACA
>NW_004524648.1:789070-791623 GCF_000260255.1 Octodon degus | reverse complement strand
AAATAAAAATAAATAAATATTTAAAAAAAAGAAATTATCTGCAATATTTAAAAAAACAAACAAACAAAACAAAACAAAGAAGACTGGGAATGTAACCCAGGACAAAAGCCCTAAGTTTACCCCACCCTGCCAACTGTGACATCTGTCTTAACTTCTGTGCCTGGCAACTTGGAGGGCCATGAGCCCCACAGCCCTCACAAAGGACTCTTACCAACCTTTTCTAATGACTTGTGGTCCCCAGCCCCCATGATTTCTTTAAAAAAGAAATTATCTCTAGTTGAATTCCAAGTGTATTTTAAAATAGAGGCTTTGAGCAACTAGCTAACCACATTTAGGATCTTGCCTGGAGACAGAGGAAAAAAAAAAAAAAATTGCACGTCCGGCTAATACAGTGGTGTGCACCAAGGAATTATCTGGAAGATCTAGCTGCAACACAACATTTGTGTCCCTGTACAGTTTTGTGGACTGAGCAAGGAGAAACAACAAATAATTTAAGTTGGCTAAAGCGTCTGTATTTTCAAAGACTGCCACGTGCCTTAGGAATACTGTTTTATCCATACTTAGGATGACTCGTTCATTTTTCTTTCCTTCTTTGTCTCTCTATATTTATGAACAGAGCAAAACTGTAAAAAACAAAAGGCAAAAAAAAAGAAAGTCTGTTACTTTGAATAGTCCTAAAAAGAAAAAAAGAAAAAGAAAAATAGAAAAAAAAATCAACCCCCCTCCAATGGTCGCTTTGTTGTTTTAGAATTTTAAGATGGTAGTCTGTTTGAATATCAGAATTTGTAAAATCTAACCAGTAATAAAACTATTTATCGAGAAAAAAAGAAGCCCAAGTTTAATCCTCAATACAAAACAAAAACAAAAACAAAAAAACCCCAACCAAATCTAGCGCTTGAAAGGCTGAGACACAAGTATCCCTGTGAGTTCTAGACCAGCCTGGGCTACAGAGTGAGCCTGTGCCCTTCCTTCTAGGTCCTCTATTTTTTTCTCACTGCTTCCTCCCTGCTTCAGATGTGCAGCTTTTATGAACTGCACCCTTCTGTCTCCCTTCTGGCTTCACCTGTTTGCCTCAGAGCTAGCAGCTGAGCACGCACTAAAGCCTTTGAAACCATAAATCAGTCCTCTTTTTTGTTTTATTTTATTTATTAATTATTATTATTATTATTATTATTTTTTATTTTTATTTTTTTCCTGGAACCAGGGATTGAACTCAGGCCCTTGTGCTTGCCAGGGAGGCACTTATTCCGCTGAACCATCTTCCAGGCTTATTTATTTCTTTCTGACACAAAGTCTTGCTATGTAGTTCAGATTATCCTTAAACTCACTTTGTAGCCCAGGCAGGCCTTGAACTTGAGCTTCCAGTGAATCTCCTGCCTCAGGCTTCCAAGTGCTAGGACTACATCCAGAAGATCAGTCCTCTTTGAAGTTGCTTATGTTGGGCACTTCATCACAGTGACAGAGGGTGACTAACATACTTCACTGCACTGCTGCCTTGGATATGGTTTCTAGCACATGAACTTTGAAGGACACAAAGCATAGTCATGTCTCCTCTGAAGTAGAAGAGACTTTCATTTTTATTTATCATGTCTCCTCCTGAATCTTTCCATCTGCACTTGAATATATAACTTGTGAGTTTAAAAGCTGAGGTGCTCTTTACTTCTTTGGTTCTGTTATAGCAGTTCTTTATGAGGTGGACCTTACACCTCCCAGCCCAAAAGAGAAAGAGGAGGAATGTATTATTATATCAAATGATCGCCTGCTTCATTGGAAGCACTGCAGAAGTATCTGGGCATCAAATATCACCAGCGACCCTTAACAGGGTAGTGCAAGGAGTCGTGTGTGCTGTGTCTGGGCCAAGGCCTGACGTCAGCAGGAAAGCGAAATGAGACTGGAGGCTGAGGATAGAGGGAGTGCTAGGACAGGTGCTTCATCATCGCTGGAAGAGAAGACTACAGACTGTTGGTGTCTAAACAATGGTGACACTGTCCAAGGAGCCAGAAGTAATCCCTGCCCCTTCTTACTCAGCAAGCAAAGATGAAGAGTAGGCTCTGGTGCAATAAAGGGTGCCTTTTCTCATCCATTAGGGACAGAGCAACCATTGGCCAAAGCAATTGGTTTACTCAAAAAGATCAAAAAGAGGGCCAGGAATACAGCTCAACAGCATAAATGCCTGCCTGGCAAGCACAAGGTCTCGAGTTTGATCCCTCATGCCAGGGAGAAAAAAAAAAAAGATAAAAAAAGAATCAAAAAACCTATCAGACCATCAGCATGTCTTTTATGTATGCATAATTTGGATATTCTCTCTAAAAATTTTCCCATCAGTGAAATTGCTAAATCAAAGGATAAAGCTTATATACATTATTATTGCTATTATTATTTTGGGTTTTTGAGATGGGCTCTTACTATGTAGTTCAGGCTGGCCTTAAACTCACTATGTAGCCAAGGTTAGCCTAAAATTCATGGTGATCCTCCTGTCTCAGTCTTCCAAGTGCTTGATTTATACATCTGAGCCTCCATATCCAGATATTCCACCATGCCTGGCCTAAATTT
>NW_004524648.1:766830-788749 GCF_000260255.1 Octodon degus | reverse complement strand
GAACCGGGGGTTGAACTCAGGTTCTTGCACTTGCTAGGCAAGCGCTTATTCTACTGAGCTATCTCCCCAGCCCCAATGAGCTATCACCCCAGCCCCAATTTTTTTTATTTTTAAAATGAAAGATAAAATTGTATGTACTGGTCATATTCATAATTTTTTCTGTACTCAATCTTAAAAATATATTTCTAGTGCTTGAGATATAGCTCAGTGGTACAGTGCCTGCTTGGCAAGTGTGAGGTTGTGAGTTCAATTCTCAGTACAAAAAAGCCTATTTTCTAATCCTTTTCTTATCATACATTGTTTCCAATTACATTGTATGTCAGTTCAACAGACAAAAATTAAGACACTCCAATAATATATGTGTAATATAATGTTTTGATATGTTGTACATTTTAATCTGTTATTCACTCCAAAATCTATCTTTATAGGCTGGCATGGTAGGGGATGGCTATAATCCCAGCACTCAGGAGGCTGAGGCAGGAGGCTCTTGAGTTCAAGAGCAGATTTGCTACATAGTGGGACCCTGTCTCAAAAAAAAAAAAAAGGGGCCAGACATGTTGGCACACACCTGTAATCCCAGCACTCAGGAGGCTGAGAAGGTTTGCTGTGAGTTTGAGGCCAGTATAGGCTTTACATAAGCAAGTTCAAGGTCACCTGAACCACATACCAAAATCCTGTCTCAAAAGACAAGACAAAAAAAAAAGAAAAAATGCACTTTTACAGAAATATAATTGTTGGACTCCACACCTCTGTGCTCAAGCCTTGCTCTTCCTTTGCAGGTGAATCCAGCCCTCCCCACTCTTATCTCCCTTCCCTCTAACTAGTTCTTGCAGTACCGGGAATGAAACTTGGGATCACTGCACTTGCCAAGCAGGCACTTATGCCGCTGAGCTACATCCTTGGTCCTCCTTCTTCCTACTTCTATCAAGCCATATTCTCTTTCTGCCACATCTCCTTAGTCAAACTTCTTTTAACAAATAAGCCTTGCCTCTTGTCTCTTGTGATGACTTTTGAGTCTGGAAAAATCTCTTAGAAGTTTTTTTACTGGCCTTCACTACAGCTATACTTTTTTTTTTTTTTTTTTTTTTTTTTTTTTTTTTTTTTTTTTTTTTTTTTTTTTGTCTCTCTTTTTTTTTTTCAATATTTTATTGAGAAACAAATAGCAATGAGACAGTTTCAAACCAAATTGGTAGGACAGTTTCAATAATTAACGCATTGCATACATTCTTCCTAGTGGTTAATTGCTGTATAAGATGCTGACTTGATATCCTATTTACAAACACCATTAGAGCAAATCCCTCTATTCATTAAGAGAATGTAACTATATATCTATCCTAACCACCTTGAATACACAGATACAAAATGGACATTCATCTGTATCCCCTTTTTTTGTTAAGTTCCATCATTTAAATATTATAGGTGTGTAAACTCAGCAAAATATTCTAAAAGAGTTCAGTAGTCCGTAATAGTATTGGGTCTTCCCCTTCACAGGCAATGTCAGAAATTGTTGACCTGAGTCCCCTACAACTCAACATAACACCATGGCTTTACTTCTTATACTTCATTTTCATACTTTTCTTCTGAATGGTTAAAACCAAGGTAAAGCAGGACCTATGCAACAAGAGTTGTAGCTTTTGGGTCTGATAAGTTCAGTGAAATCCCCTCAGGATTTATCCTGAGATCCTGTGCCTCAGATTGTAGAACCTTTGTCAGTGTCAGCCATGTGGATGAGTCACAGCCATTGCTTGGCCAATGTGCTCTCTGACTACAGTTATACTTGGAGACGGTCCCATCTGCTATGAGACATGATATGGATGATGATGTCAGCCAAAGTGGCACTTCGGGGGGTGCCGGGGAGATAGCTCAGTGGAATAAGTGCTTCCCTGGCAAGCGCAAGGGCCTGAGTTCAATCGCCAGTTCTACCAAAAAAGAAAAAAGAAACTAAGTCTGGGGGGCTGAGGCAGGAAGTTGAAAATTGGAGCACAGTAAGGGTGATGGCAAAGTGGCACTTTACAAAGTCCACTGCCAAGCAGTCACCTGGGCTGGGCCAGCAATGGGCCCTGATAAGCTACTGAGAAAGTCTGGTCTTTAACCCTTGGACTCCAGCCATAGGAGGACTCAGAACTCTTGTAGTGAGCTTCAGACCTTAGATGTGCAGGCTCCTACCCTGACACCTGGCGATAAGGTAGGGCCAAGAGGCAGGAAAGATGTGAGTACAGCAGGTATCAAATCTCTCAGGGGCAGTTGTTTTACCCCCTGACAACATTCCTGTCCCCTCTGATTGTTTACCCAGCAAAACACTAAGGCTGACACCTTCTTGGTGACTTTGGAGCATGGGTTTATATATGGCCTAGGAGCTGGAATAATCATTAGAGGCTATCATGAATTTCCTAGGGATCTGAAAGGTGGAAGTGAGGTGGGGATCAATCTTGTTGCTCTTCACTTTTGACTTCTGGCAAGTAAGGCCTTGTGAGGCTGATGTCAAGTCTCCAGGTTTGAGGATATTGTGAGGAAGTTGTAGAGGTAAAACTGGAAAAATTCCACAAGCTTTTCCAGACTGGGGCTGTGGTGGCAGTCTCCTGGCCCTTGCTTTATGGTTCATAAATTAGAGATAAAACAATATGTCCCGGAACCTGACATTACTGAGGGTGACAGAGATAAGGCTTGCCTGGGAGTGATCTAAGAGTGACTCATGAAAGCAAACCTTGACTCTCCTCCTCTACATAGATTACATGTATCACATACTGTATGTTAAATCTATTCAGATATATATATATATATATATATATATATATATATATATATATATATATATATACCGAACCCAGGAATTGAGCCCAGATATATACATATATATATATACCGAACCCAGGAATTGAGCCCAGGACCTCATGCTTTCTCTGACACTGAGTCATGTCTCCAGGCCTTTATATTTTTTTGAGATAGTCTCAATAACTTCCTCAGGTTGGTCTTGAACTTGTGGTCCTCCTGCTTTAACCTCCCAAGTATCTGGGATTACAGATGTGTGACACACACACACACACACACACACACACACACAGAGTGAACTTTTTTTCTTTTTTTACTATTTTTAAATTATTTTTACTTTTTATTTTTGAGCTTTTCTTTTTTTTAATCTGTTATTAGTGTTTTACAGTTCCTAGCCGATGCATTTATCATGGGGATTGGTCCAGACTGCGTCTTCATCTTTTCACTTCCTCTCCCCTCCTCTGCCTCTTGTCTCCCCCATCAGGTCTCTTTCTTGTTCCTCCAAAGAACCAACACTCTGGATTCACGGATCCTTTGTGTTGTATTTAGTCTTAATTTTATTAATTTCCACTTTGATCTTCTTTATAATTTATTTCCTTCTATTAGTTTCAGATTTGGATCATTCTTGTTTTTCTAGGACCTTGACACACATCAGTGAGTTACTTGGGGGTAATGACTGATGTTTTTATGTGTGCGCTTAGGAGTGCTTCTATTGTATCCTATAGGTTTTGGTATGCTGTGCTTTCATTGTCATTTATTTCTAAGAAATTTTATTCTTTCCCTGATTTCTTCTGTCATCCTTTGATTATTCCATGATATATCATTTAATCACCATATATTTGTGTTCTTTCTTTCTTTCTTTTTTTTTTTTTTCTATTCAAAGCTTTATTCCAGAGGGACTCAGTCCTTCTTGGCAGCCGCCTTTCTCATGGCAGCCAGCACGTTCCTCAGCTCCTCACGCTTCCTCTTGGCACAGATGTGCACCCCCACCCTTTTCTTGATGAGCTTGAGGGTGCGCTTGTCCTTGGAGACCTTGAGCAGCTCCATGGTGCGCCGCTCATAGGGGCAAAGCCGCACACTTCCCGGATCATGTCCATCACAAACTTGGTGTGTTTGGTAAGGTATCCACGATGGTGGCTGTACCTCAGTTTGCTTACCTTTTTAGTCACCTTGTTGCCCTTGTTGAGGCCAATGGCCAAGGGATAGTGGAGGGCCATGGCTACTGTTCTTCAGTAGTTGCTGTCTTGTGTGGTTTCTGTGGTTATTTTGCTCTTGATTTCAAGCTTCATTCCGCTTTGATTTAACAGGATGCAGGGGGTTGTTTCAATAGTTATATTTATTTAAGCATACCCAGGTGTTTGGGATTTAGCTCAGTGGTACAGCTCCTGCCTTGCCAGTGTGATGTCCTGAGTTCGATTCCCAGAACCTAAAATAAGCATGCCTTATGACCTAAAATATGGTCTGTTTTGGAAGTTTGAGTTCTACTGAGACAAAATACATATTCTGTTGTTGGATGAAACACCAGGTATCTGTTAAGACCAGTTTTTCAATGGTATAGTTTAACTTTGACATTTCTTTGCTGATGTTTTGGCCTGGTTATCCTATCTAGTGGTGAGAGTATCTGGTAACCTGCCTATAATCCTAATACTTGGAGGCAGAGGCAGGATGATCAGTAAGCGTTCAAGACCAGCCTGGGCTCCAAAGTGAGCTTAAGGCCAGCCTGAGCTACACAATGAGACCCTGTCTCAAAAAGACAAAAAAAAAAAAAAAAAAAAAAAAAGATAGAGTATTGGAATCCCCCACTATGATAGTATTTGGTATTTGTCTTGATAGTATTTGGTATCTGTCTTTTTTTTTTTTTTTAATTTAATGTATTTTAGTACAGGGTCTTTTTTTTTTTTTTTTAGTGGAACTAAGAATTGAACCCAGGCCCCTGTGCTTGCCAGAGTAGTGCTTATTCTACTAAGCCATCTCCCCAGCCCCCAGTACAGGGTCTTACAGGGCCTCACTACATAGTTCGGACTCATAGTGATCCTCCTGTTTTCAGCCTCCCCAGCGCTGAGATTATAGGTGTGCGCCACCAAACCCAGTCTCAATCACCATCTCAACGCACCCCAGGGGCAGGGCCAGCAGGGCATGCGGGGCATCGAACCTTAGTCCCTGTGCCTGGTTAAGCAGGTGCTTTAGTCTGCTGAGCTATCTGGTCTGCCCAGTATCTATATTTTTAATTCCACTAGTTTTTGTTTTATGATGTTGGGTGTACTAACATTAGGTGCATAGATATTTACAATAGTTATCACTTCCTGTTGAATTGCTCCTTTTGCCAGATGTAATAACCATCTTTGTCTCTTCTCGTCAGTTTTGGCTTGAAGTCTGCTGTGTCTGTAAGTAAGATAGATACTCCTGCTCTCGGGGGCTCTGGTTGGATGGGGTATTATTTCCATTCTTTCACTTTTTTTTTTTTTTTACCAGTTAAGATTTTTAATAAAATGAGTAATTTCATAGAATGGCACAAAAGGGATCTTCTTAGAATTTAATAAACTTATTAGCTATTCCAAGTTGTTACTGATATTTAGAGTCCCAGGCTTTCATGATGGCAAAGGCAGGACTAGGATCTTGGTTCAGCTTGGGTTTTTTTGTCTTTTTGTTCCTTCCTTTGGTTTGTTTACAACAGAATACTTGCGTGTTTTCTCCAAGGACGCTGTACCTTCTTGCTAGCCAAGACATCCAAGTCACAGCAGATTTGGGCCTGAGTGGAGGAAGGTTGTATGATGTTGTCCACACATCCTCTCACTGTTGCAGGAAAGGGGTTGACGAACTTCTTCACATACTCTGCCTGGGCAGCTTCCATGGCCTCATGCCCTTTGAAGATGATCCCTATAGCACCCCTTGCTCCCATGACTGCGATTTCTGCTGTGGGCCAGGCATAGTTGGTGTCACCAAGAAGGTGCTTAAAGCTTGTGACATCATATGCACCTCCATAGGCCTTCGTGGTGATGATGGTGACTTTGAGCACAGTTGCCTCAGCAAATGTATAGAGAAGCTTGGTGCCATGCTAGATGATGCCCCATGTATTCCTGTGCTGTGCCAGGCAGAAAGCCAGGGACATCAACAAAAGTGATGAGTGAAATATTGAATGCATCACAGAATCTGACAAACCGAGCCCCCTTCACTGATGAATTAATACCCAAGCATCCTGAGGCCACCTTGGGTTGGTTAACAACAATCCCAATGGTCCTCCTATTCAATCTTTTTTTTTTTTAAATTTAAAAAAAAAATTTATTTGTGTGTGTGTGTGTGTGTGTGTGTGTGTGTGTGTGTGTGTATGTGGCCAACTCAGCCCGCCCTTGCTGGCTTGTGGTGCTGGGGGATTGAATCGTGGTCCCTGTGCTTTGCTAAGCTTGCTCTAAGTAGGTGCTTTAGACCACTGAGCCATCTCACCAGCCCCTCCTATTCATTCTTGCAAAACCAACTCTTGGCATGATTGGGCATGATCTCAAAAAATTATCACTTATCAACAACTAAGTGTGTGATACACAGTGTGTCATAGCCTTTGGTAGATTCCAGAGGGACAACTGTGTCAAGCTCAGGAACCAGACAGTCACTGGGATCCTGACACTCACGGATAGGAGCCGGGGCCTGACTGCTGAGAGGCAGGTAGCTGAACTCCTTTCCAAACAAGGAGGTTACACAGAGCATTCACAATGTTCTCAAAAGCACTGTGGGCCACACCTGACATGGTGGTGTGGGTCTTGGCACCACCAAGCTCCTCCCCAGTAACATCCTCTTGGTGACAGACTTCACCACATCAGGGCCAGTGATAAACAGGTAGGAGGTGTCCTTCACCATGAACGTGAAGTCCGTTAAGGCTGAGAATAGACAGCCTCACCGGCACATGGGCCCATGATCAGAGAGATCTGAGGGATGACTCCAGGTGCTGTGACATACCTTTTGCAGATCTTCTGAGCATGTGTTCCTGACACACTGGCTCCAAAAACTGTGAAATCCTGACTGAAGACATAAACAAATCTTCCGTGGATCCAGCCCAACCCAGTGACCATGCTATCTCCAGGAAACTTATTCTTCTTAGCAGCCTTTTCAAAATCTGCACATCTGTGTTCCACAAATATGTCACTCTCACCAAAGCTGCCAGGGTCCAGCAAGAGACTGATCCTCTCCCTTACTATTAGTTTTCCTCGCTTATGCTGCGCTTCGGTTCAGTGCTGGCCTCCTCCCAGCAAAGCAGCACTTCACTTGCTCTCCATACGTTCATTAGCAGAGGCAGGCTGGCTGCAAAGGCTGCAGACTGCAGTGTGGTAAACACTATATAGATCCCTGAACCTAGCTCCAGCCGCCGCCACCCACATTGCTGCTGCCATTGTTATTCTGCCGGTGTGCCTCCTCCATGCTTTCACTTTCAGTCTATGTACTTCTTTCCAGACAAGGTGTGTCTTTTGTGGGTAATGTATGGTTGCACTTTGATCCAATCTGCCAGTCTGTTTTGTTTTTTTGTTTTTTTTAAAGTCAGGGTCTCACTATATAGTGCAGGCTGGCCTTGAGCTCACTTTTTTTTTTTTTTTTTTGCAGAACCGGGGATTGAACTCAGGTCCTCACACTTGCCAGGCAAGTGCTTATTCTATTGAGCTATCTCCCCGGCCTTGAGCTCACTTTGTAGCCCAGGCTGGTCTCAAACTCATAACAATCCTCTTGCCTCAGCCTCCTCAGTGCTGGGGTTACAGGAATGAATTACCATGCCCTGCTTGTGTATTTGGATTGGAAAGTTTAGGATTGGAAAGTTTAGACCACTGACATTGAAAGTTATTATTGTATCATGTTTACTGAATCCTGTCCTTCCATTGTTTTCTTTCCCTTTGATTTAACTATATACATATATGTATATATCCCCCCCGCCTTGGGCTTTTTTTTTTTTTTTTTTTTTTTAATAGAACCGGGAATTGAACTCAGACCCTTGTGCTTGCCAGGCAAGTGCTTATTCTACTGAGGCATCTCCCCGGCCCTACCCTTTGGGCTTTTTGATCTTGGTGTCCTCTCTGTCTCTGTCTATGATTCTGGGTTTTGTTTTGTTTTTTTTCTTTTTCTTCTTTGTTTTGGACAGGGTCTCACTATGTAGTTCAGGCTGGGTTTGAACTCACTATGTTGCCTAGGCTGGCCTCTAGCTCACAGCAATTCTCTCTCAGCCTCTCAAATGCTTGTGCCACCATATCCGGCCTATGCTTCCCTTAAGTAATGTCTGCAGTTCTGGGTTGGTGGTTATGTATTTCTTTAGGATTTGTTTGTTATGGAAAGTTTATTTTTCTACCCACTTTTAAGGCTAATTTTGCAGGATATAAAAGTCTATGTTAACAAATACTTTCTTTTAGAGCTTGAAAAACCTTATTGTAGGTTCTCCTGGCCTTTACAATTGTACTGAACCCAGTTATGGTGGCACATGTCTGCAATCCCAGCACTGGGGAGGCTGAGGCAAGAGGATCACAGCAAGTTTGAAGCCAGCCTGGTTTGCCTAGTAAGTTCAATGTTAGTCTGAACTGCATAGTAAGACCTTGGCTAAACTCTTATTTATTTATTCATCTTTGGTACCAGGGATCAGACTCAGGACCCTATACTTGCCAGGCAGGTGCTTAAGTCACTGAGCTATTTCCCTGGCCCCAAATAAATATTTTAAAAAACGGTTTGTGCTGAGAAATTCACAGTTACTCTGATAGATTTGCCTTTATGGTTCTTGCTATTAATATTCTATTAATATGGTTCCAGCAGCTTTTAATATTTTCTCCTTTGGTGAATTTCTGCAATTTTTTTTTTTTTTTTTTTGAGACAGTCTCATTATGTAGTTCAGACTGGCCTTAATTCATGGCCTCACACTCATACAGATCTTCCTACCTCAGGAATATGATGCTTTGTGGAGTGTTTCTTTACTGGTCATGGCTATTTAGGGTTCTATATGCTTCTTGTCCATAAATATCAGATACTTTCTCTGGATTTGTTTTTTTTCCCTATGATTTCATTGGATAAAATTTTCATATCTTCTATTTTATTTTATTTATTTTTTTGTGGAATCAGGGATTGAACTCAGGCCTGAGTTCAATAAATAAGCTGGTCTCTCTTATTTTACTGAGCTATCTCCCTGGCCCTTCATATCTTTTAAATCATCAATTTTTTTCTTTAAGGATTTTTCTTTTTTTTAGCTGGCTCAGGCTGCATCAAGGGCAGGTCTGGTAAGGCAGGTAAAGGTGGGCATCAAACTGGGGTCCCTTGCGAGTGACTGGATTTGCCAGAGCAGGTGCTTAAACAACCAAGCTAAACTGCTAGCCCTCAATTTTTTCTTTATTCTGATAATTCTGATCTTTTTTCTGCAACAGTTTTCTTTGTTTTAAGTCATCTAGTAGCTATTGGATACAGCTTGCATGGTATTTTGTCATTTTTAGGGTCTACTATGTCTACCTTGTCTTTTTTTTTTGTTCTTATTTATTTATTTAGTTAGTTATTTATTTTGTGGAGGTAGGGATTGAACTGAGGCCCTTGTGCTTGCCAGGCAAGCCTATTCAACTGAGCTATCTCCTTGGCCCCCCAATTTTTTTTTTTTTTTTTTTTTTTTTTTTTTTTGTCTTTTTGAGACAGAGTCTCGCTATAAGTTCAGGCTGGCCTTGAGCCAACTTTGTAGCACAGGCTGGTCTCAAACTTACAACAATCCTCCTGCCTCAGCCTTCCAAGTGCTGGGATTATAGACATGTGCACACCACACCTGGCTCTTCAAACATTTTGACTATTTGGTTTTAGAGGTTGTTGCCTATGGTTTCCTCTACTTCAGTGTCCCTGAATTCAGCTTTTGGGAAATTGGGGGAGGGGGATCTTTTTTTTTTTGGTACTGGGAACCAAGGTACCAAGTGTGCTTGCCAAGCAGGCCGTGTGCTACTGAACTATCTCTCTGACTCATTTAGTTGTTTCGAGATAAGATCTTGCTGTGTAGTCCAAGTTGGCTTTGACTCACTATGTAGCCCAGGCTGGCCTTGAACTTGTGGCAGTATTCCTGCCTTAGCCTCCTGAGTGCTGAGATTACAGGTATGCACCACCATGCCCAGCTTTGGGGGCATCTTATTGCCTTGCTTTCTCAAATTTCTACTGTTTTTGCATTGTGGGTTGAGGATCAGTAGATCTTTCTCAATAGAGAAAACTCTGTCACTTCTGTGGTGATCTTTTTAATTAATTGTCTCCCTATAATGTGTCCCCGGGGTTAGTTATGTTTTAATATTTATAAACCTCTTCAGGTGCCGGGAAGATAGCTCAGTGGAATAAGCAGTTGCCTGGCAAGCACAAGGGCCTGAGTTCAATCCCTGGTTCCACCAAAAAACAAGAGAACAAACAAACAAAAAACCCTCTTCAACCCGCTCAGCTTAATGTTTGAGTTCTTATTGTTCAACCTTTGGGGATGCTTTATACTTAATAGTATTCAAAGGGAGAGAAGGAACTACAGTAATACTGATAATACAAAGAACCACATATTGGGCATACTCAGGGAATAGAAACCAATGATAAAAAGAACTATAACATCACTTTTTTTTTCTTGAGACAGGGTCCTGCTGTGTACCCTAGGCAGACCTTGAATTCACTACGGAGCCCAGGCTGGCCTCAATTATGACAGTTTTTCTGCCTCAATCTCCACTATTAATAATACAAAGACATTAACAATAGAAAAACAATCAATAATAATAAGAGTCAAAAACATACCATAAAAAGTAATGATAGCTACAACTACATTATCCTTAACAATAGGAAAGAGATCTGCAATAATTATGTAGAAAGAAATACATAGCAAATATCCACATAAAGAAAAATCTACTAAAAGAAACAACTATACCATCATTAAGAAGAGAAAAAAATACTGGTGAATGTAATAATTTTATACTGCAAATATGTGCTAATAAAGATAAAAATTAAAAATTAAAGCCTTAAAAGTATAAAAATAGAAAACAATTCAGCAATAGTAGCAAAGTGTCAATATAATAGCTAAAAGTTTAAGAATTTTCTTTGTAGACAGGACCTCCTATGGGAGCAGGATTGCCATGCCTTACAAGTAAAGAAGGGGAAAGGGAAGGGAAGAGAGAAGAATATGGGGTGGGGAAGAAAGAGCCAGAAGCCTAGGTTCTAATTTTGTAATAACTTCATTTCTTAGCCACTAACAGGTGAAACAAAGTGCATTGCTAAGTATTTATTGTGTGTGAGGCACTTTCCTGAGTACTTTATTGATATTATTTTATGTTTGTAACAACCTCTAAAGTAGTTATTATCATTAGCTCCCCTTTATAAATGCAGAAACTGAGGCACAGAAGTGAAGCTTTACAATGTTATATGAAGAATAAGCAGCACAACAGGATTTTAACTCGAGTATGGCTCTAGAGATTATATTCCTTTACATTTGTTTGTTTGTTTGTTTGTTTGCTTGTTTTTTGGTACCAGGAATTGAACTCAGTACCTTGCACTTGCTAGGCAGGTACCGTGCCACTGAGCTGTCTCCCTGGCCCGAGATTACACTCGTAATCATCATGCTTTACTTCAATTTACTCAATCTCTCCCATGAATTGTAAGTTTTTAGTCTATGTTAAACACTAATGGAACTTTCTGAAATGTTTTGTATCTGGGCTGTGCAATATGGTAGCCACTAGCTACATGTATCTGTGGAGTACTTGAAATGTGGCTAGTGAGAATGGGGACCTGAGTGTGTGTGTGTTGGGGGCGGGGGGAATGCAGCTCAGAGCCTTGTGCATGTTAGGCAAGTGCTAACCCAAACCTCTCATTATGCTCTTTTGATGTAGGAAAAAAAAATACTGGAAGGACATATTCCAAAATGCCAAAGTGTTTGAGTAGAAGAATTTTGTATCACCTTTATTTTATTTCTTGTACCTATAGAATGTTCTACAGTGAACAGGTAGGGCCTTGGAATCATATACAAATATTCTTTTCAGGACTCCTACGAGTTGAGAAAAGAACATTCCTGTAAGGGGGCCTGACAGTGGTGCAGAGGGTGACTGGGTCTGGGTAGAGTGAGGGCCTGTGAGAGGGGTCTTGGAAGAAAAAAGGAGCTGAGGGATTATCTGAATATGTGGAAAATTGGATCAAGAGGGGTTGACAGAATTGTATGAGAACGTGGAAGCCTCACTGATTCAAACAAAGCTGAACACATGGCAAAGAGCAAGATTCCCTCCAGGGAAAAGGAAATAAATGTATTTGATGCTGCTGTCATGGACATCTACATAGTCCTAAAACTGAAGACACTAGCCAGGCATGGTGATGCATGCCTGTAACTCTAGCACTCATAAGGCTGAGACCTGAAGATCTTGAGTTTAAAGCTAGTGTGGACAGTATGATAAGAACCTCGAAACAAAAAAGCTGGGGTGTGGTAGTGGACACCACTAACACCAGTACCCTTGGAAGCTGAGGTAGGATTGTTAGGTCAAGCCTAATCTGGGCAACTAAGTGACTTAGCCAGCGCCCATCTTTAAATAAAAAAATGAAAAGGGCTGGGGACATAACACAGTGTAAAGACCCTGGGTTCAGTCTCCAATAATAATAAGACATTAAGAAGATAAAGGAAGAAGTCAAGTCAGTTAAAACTTTCAAGTCTATAATGAAGCCTTTGGACAATATCTGCAATTGAAATTTAAAGAAATACCAGTGTTGTCTACGGCCATACCACCCTGAGTGCACCCGATCTCATCTGATTTCGGCAGCTAAGCAGGGTCGGGCCTGGTTAGTACTTGGATGGAAAAAAATACCAGTATAAGCTGAGCATGGTGGCACATACTTGTTATTCTAGCTACTAGAAAGGCTGGGGCAGGTGGATGGCAAGTTCAAGTTCTGTCTTGGCAACTTAGCCAGACTCTGTCTTAAAATTTTAAAAAATGGGCAGTACCTCAGTGGTAGCGTACTCGTCTAGCAGGTGCAAGGCCCTGGATTCAGTCCCCGTATAAACCAACCAACAAACAATAAAAAGATAAAAGGAAAAAGCCAGTCTGTTAAAAGAGGTATGGAAGCAAGGCCAGAAGAAATAGCTAAAAGTATGTCAAGGGCTGGCAAGACAGCTCGGCAGTCTGAGTGCCTGGCTGGCAAGTGCAAAGACCAGAGTTTGAGCTCAGACACCACATGCTATGCCAACCCCAGACTGAGCCAGCCACCGAGACTGGGCATGGTGGTACTCACCTGTAATCCCAGCACTGAGGAGGCTGAGACGGGAAGATCACTATAAGTCCAAGCCACATAGCAAGACCCCGTACCAAATAAATAAATAAATAAATAAATAAATATTTAAATGTTTCTTAAAAGTTAAAAAAATAAAAGGTGTCAAAAGTAGTTGCAGCTGAAGAGGGTGAAGTCTGCTGGATTTCCTTTAAACTTTGCTATACTATTTGGCTTTTAAGTGCTTGCCTGGCAAGGGCAAGGGCCTGAGTTCAGTCCCCAGTTCTGCCAAAAAGAAAAAAAAGAGTCCTAATGTCTGGGTTCACGTGATGCTACTTCAGCCTCCTCAGTAGCTGGGACAAGAGAGCATATGACCAGCTAAGATAAAGATTGTGGTACCTCTGTGTGTGTGTGTGTGTGTGTGTGTGTGTGTGTGTGTGTTTCTCTGGGAACTTAACACTGGGTCTTCACACTGAGCTACATTCCCAGCTTTGTTTGTTTGTTTTTGAGACAACATCTCACTATGTAGCCCAGCTTGGCCTCATACTTGCAATGATCTTTCTGCCTCAGCCTCCTGAGTACTGGGATGACAGGCATGCAACACCACACTTGGCTACAGCTTTCTTCATGTTGAGGTGGGGTCTTGCTACATTTTCCAGCTGGAACTTGAACTTGTGATACTCTTGCCTCAGAGGCAGGGAACATAGACATGCATCACCATACCCGATCTTTCAGTGACCAGTAGCTAGGTACGGTACTACTTGGCCTTTTTCTTCTTGGTGGTAACAAATGGATCCTGCTTGCTAGTTTGATCTGACTGGTCCATAGCTTTATCAGGCATGGTGACCACGATAGAACACCTGGTCTACAAAGGCTGAAAGACTAAGAGGGTGGGCAGAGATCCCCATCTCCACCTGGCTGCCCTTCAGCCCCAACAGTCCTGTCTTCGTTGGACAGCCAGGTCAAAGAGTCCTGACTGCAGGAAGATCTCAGTGCGGAGGGTGATGGACTTGAGATGGAGCCCTGAGGCTTGAGGACAAGCAGACGGGTAGGGAGGGCATGAGCCCAGGCTGAGATTCTGCCAGCTAATTATCCTGGGCCTGGGCCTGACCTTGGCCCTCCAGGTCCCTCTGGGGCCTTACAGTGTGTCAGGCTCAGTAGAGGGTAGAATACAAGAACATAGACAGGACATAGTGTCCAGTAGACTCCCTTCCAAGCAATCCAGAAAATAGGACAAAAATTTGTAGGCTTCACCTTGGATAATCCAGGCCCTTTCCCCCACCTAACCACTGGAGACAGAGGACCAAAGGTATAGAAAGGGTGCCTGGGAAGCTCCTCCTGCTGCTTCTCTGCTACCTGGGCCTTTGGAAGCCAGTAAGAGTCCCACTGGGAGACAGTGGGTGGAGGGTGTGTGTGTGTTAAAATAAACATGCTATAAAGTATACCTTTGATTTATTTATTTATTTTTTTTAGACACAGTCTCACTATGCTGTTCAGGCTAACCTTGAACTCACAGCAGTCCTCTTGTCTCAGCCTTCCATATGCTGGGAATATAGGTACGTACAACGACACCTGGCTAAAATGTACCATTTTAACCATTGTTAAGTATACAAGTCTATGACATTAGTTGTACTCACACAGTTGAATTACCATTATCATCACCCATTCCAGAGCTTTTTCATTTTCCCACCTAAAACTCAGTACCCATTAAATACTAGCTCCCCAGAAACCACTTCTCTGCTTTATTTTATTTTATCTTTTATTCTTTTTTTTTTTTTTTTTTTGTATTTGGTACAGGGTCTACAGGGTCTCACTACATAAATCAGACTCATAGTGATCCTCTTGCTTACAGCCTTCCAAGTGCTGGGATTACAGGTGCGCACCACCATGCCCAGTCTCAATCTCCACCTCAGCACACCCCAGGGGCGGAGCTGGTAGGGAAGGCCCAGGGATCAAGCTTCCAGCTACTGTGTCTGCCTAAGTAGGCGCTTTAATCCACTGAGCTATTTGGCCAGCCCTTTTATTCATTTTGCTAAGAAAAAAAGATAAAATAGCAGTGAAACAGTTTCAAAACAGGTTAGTATGGCAGTTATGATAATTAATACATTGCATATTGTTGTCTTCAGAGTGCTTCTCTGCTTTTTGTATCTATGAATTTGACTTCTCAGACAACTGGATTCTGGGCAGGGTGGCATGTGACTGTAATCTCAGCACTCAGGAGGCTGAGGCAGGAGGATGGCTTTGAACTCACTAGGTAACCCAGGCTGGCCTCAAACTTGCATTGATCCTTCTGTCTCAGCCACCTGAATACTGGCATTACAGGCATGCACTACCACACCCCACCATCCAAATTTCCTTATTGTTAATTTAAGGCTAAATAATATCTCATTGGATATGTATGCCACATTTTGTTTCTTCATTCATCTTTAATTTCCACCCCTGATTCTAACGGTAAACCCCAGGGCCTCACTCCTGCTAGGCAAGGGCTGTATAGCTGAGTTCCAACCCCAGCCATTTTTTATCTTTTATTTTTTTTTTAATTTATTTTTATTTGTGTGTGTGTGTGTGTGTGTGTGTGTGTGTGTGTGTGTGTGTGTCCAGCTCAGCCCACCTGGTGGCTGGGCTGGCTGGCATGTGGTGCTGGGGGATTGAACCGCGATCCCTGTGCTTTGCTAAGCTTGTTCTACGTAGGTGCTTTAAGCCACTGAGCCATCTCACCAGCCCCTTTATCTTTTATTTTCAGAGAGGATCTTGCTAAATTGCCCAGGCTGGTCTCAAACTTGCAATCCTCATACTTCAGCCTCCTGAGTAGATGTGATTATAGGCATGCATCACCCCGCCCAGCTACCCATTCAGCTTTTGATGGGCAGCTGGGTTACTTCCACTTTTGATTCTTGTGAATAATGAATGAGGATGTGCAGATACCTGTTTTAATCCCTACATTGTCTTTCCAGAATATTATACCATAAGTCTGTTCAGTTTTGAGAGGACTTATTACTACCACACTGTTTTTCACAACTGCTGCTCCGTTTTATATTCCCACCGACAAAGCATGTGGCTTCCAATGTTTCCACCGCTTCCTCAACACTCATTTTCCATTCATATTTTAGATATTAGCCATCTTAATAGATGTGGGTGCTGATGTTTGCTTTCCTGGTATTTCTCAGCGTGCAGTGGTTTGTCACCTTGGACGACTGCAAGTTGGGGAGATGTTGAGCTAGCCTGGAACTATTAGGCGGGATGAAAAGAGGTAGAATTTACCATCTGGCAGCCTAGGCCTGAAACAGACATGAGTAGTGATTAAGGACACAGGCCTTAGAGCCAGAGCCTTGAGGGAGGTAAGGCATTAGCTCAAGCGCTGAGTCACAACTTCCTCCTCTGCAATAAATGGGCTAACACTGAAACTGCTCTTCTAGGGCTGTCTGAGGGATAGGTGACATTGTCCTGTGCACAGTGTCAGACACTTGATCATGCTACCTATTTTTATTGACTCTTGCTAAGATGTAGTATAGCTTTGAGGTCCATCCAAACGCAGTCAACACTTGCTGATCACATTTGGTCCACAAATCTTTCAGGATGCACATTGTTCTGGGCACAGGGAATACAATAATAACTAACAGCGGCAAAGCCTGGTTCTTGTGAGTGTTAGAATTCTCAGTGAGCTTGTAACTCATGAGGTAGAAAGACTTCCATTGAATAATCACCTTAAATGAATGCATCCTTACAAAATAAGATGAGTGATACTGTGGCAGAGACTAGTAGTTTTTTCTCTTCCTCTTCTCCTTCCCTTCCTCTTTTTTCTTCCTTTAAAAAATTGTTTTAGGGAGTTTTTTGTTTGTTTGTTTCGTTTTGTGTTTAAAAAAATCTTTTATTTATTTGGTACAGAGACTCACTGCATGGCTCGGACTTGTAGTGATCCTCCTGTCTCAGCTTCTCCAGTGTTGGGATTTTTTTTTTTTTTCCAGGCAAGGAGTTCTTTATTCTCACCATAGTAGAAGACATAAGGGGCCTTGGTAGCAGCTGTAGTGCCCCCGCCCCGTCCCAGCACTCTCCTCCTTGGCCCTGGCTGGACACTAGGCAGCAGTAGCTGCAGTAGGTTATGGACAAGGGTGGCGTATTAGTCTGCTGGCTGGTGCCCATGCCCATGGAGAGTGTGCCTAAGACCCCAATCACAAGCCAGGGACACATGGAGCAGCTCATTTGGCTGTGAAGATGAGACTGGAGATATCCAGGAGCCAGTTGATACCCTGTAGCAGATTCTCCCCAGTGACAGCGCTGAAGTCCTGGATGTACCATGGTGGCTGCAGATGGAATCCAACTCCAGGGCCTCTTGAATGGCGTTAGAGGACTGTGCTCCTGGCAGGTCCTGCTTGTTGGTGAAGATGAGGAGGGTGGCTCCAGCTAGGTGCCCCTCCACAAGCAGGCCCTGCAACTCCCTGGCACAGTCCTGCAGGGGCTGCCAGTCAGTGCTGTTCACCACCCAGATGAGGCCATCAGTGCTCTCGAAGTAGTTCTGCCAGTAGGAGCGCAGTGACTTCTGACCACTCATGTCCCAGACATTCAATTTGAACCCTCGGTGCTCCAAGGTTTTGATGTTGAAGCCAAGCGCTGGAGAGATGGTGTCCATATCTTCCCCGCTGAATTTCTTGAGAATGGTGGTTTTGCCAGCATTGTCCAGGCCAAGCATCAGCAGTCTCAGTTCCTGTACTTTCTGCTTCATCTTCTTCAGTATGGTCATAAGGCCCATGGTCCTGTAGCCCCCTCCCAGTCGTTGTTTCCTTTAGTCCCCCAGGGCTGGGATTATAGGCATGTGCCACCACGTTCAGTTTCAGGGCTGGCACAGCACACCAAGGATTCTGGGATGGGCATAGCATACAGTACCAGGGATCAAACCTGGGTCCTTGTGTTTGCTAGGCAGGCGCTTAGACCACTGAGCTATCTCCTCAGCCCTTTTTGTTTGTTGTTTGCTATGGGGTTTCACTGTGTATCTCATCTGGCATCAAACTCAGTGATTTCCCTGCCTCTGACTCCACTGGAATTATAGGGGTGCACCACCATGCCTGGCTTTTTTTTCTTCTTCCTTTTCTTTTTGCACTGCTGGGGATTGAATACTCTCTTTACTTCTGAATAGCAGAAAATTTCAATTTCTAGGTAGATACATGGTTACAATGAAGACTACCCTTAGCTGCCTTCCTGCAGTTAGATGTAACCTTTTGACTAAATTCTGGCCGACCAGACCTATGAAGAAGTAACCTGTCCATATTCTACGAAATGGGGGCAATTGGGAGGGTCTGGCTCTTTTTTTCTATCTTCTTCCCATTTGTAGATACAAGGGCTAGAGTTCTAGCTGCAATATTCCAGGAGACCATGGCAATAAAAGTTAAGTGATTAGTGCAACAGGCTCAAAGTCAAAATGTCCCAGGCAGTATGAAACCAAGGACTTCTGAACACAAGAGAGAAATCAACTTTGATTTTGTGCAAGCTTCTGTTTGTGTGGTGCAGGTGGGACTCCTGTAATTTGCAGCTAGCATAAGATATGTGGTTCTGTATGCATATATAATGTGGAACCTGATACAGAATGTGGGTGGGGGTGCTTTTCTGGGGATATAACACTTGGATTGAATTAGTCAGGGATAGAGGGGTGGAAAACCATCTTAAGCCATGGAGAAAATGTTGTGCAAAGACTCTGAGGTAGAAAAGAGCTTTCCATGCTCAAAGGAAAAGGAAAAAGGGTGAGGTGGCTGCGACAAAAAGAGTGAAGAGGGAAATAATACAAATGAGGTTGGAAAGATGGCTACACACAGCCTCCTAAGCCCATTAAAGCTTTTGGTTTATCCTGACAGCATGAGGAGCCCTTGAAGGGGTTTTAGTGAGGGCATAACAGAATTTGATTTACTATTTCCTTGGCTTGTAGCTCCACCCACCAGAATGTAGTTAATAAGTTTAAAGTTGGAACCAAATATTTGTGCATAAACTATTTTTACCATGGCAAAATATTATACATATATGAATTTTCCAATTTAAGGGTATTTATTTATTTACTTACTTACTTTTGGTTTCTTGAGATAGGTCTCACTATATACTTGTAGGCTGGCCTTGAACTCACTATGTAGTCTAGACTCAAGCTCACAGTGATCCTCCCTCCTCAGGGTCCCAGATCCTGGGACTGTAGGCATGTTGCACCATATCCAATTGAGTTTTAATTATTTTAAGTGGCTTTCACAATATTGTGCAACCATTGTCACTACTTCCAAAGTTTTTATGGACACATTTTTGCACTTATTAATGCCTTCAAGTCCCTGTTGGATCACGATGTATCATTGCCACAGTCATCATGTATGTATTCCTAGAAAGTGGGCTGTGGGATTTAAGGAGTTGACCCAGTCAGGGACAGTTTGAAATAACCATAGGAATGTCACACTCAGGTAGTAGGTATAGGGTTCTGTCATCTGTCACCAAATAGGACATTTCATGTGCTCATGTAAGAGGAAGAACTAGCAAGATAGAGACTAGAATTAACTGACATCTGACTGCTCCCAGGAACTCTGAAAAATATTCTGACTTCATTCATGGATCAAGGAAGGTCAGAGATGCCAAACTGGTTTTGTCTGTCTTTCTCAATGCCAGGAAAACAATTCCCTGGATATATACCATGGAATATTCAAGACAGGTAATGGCTCAGGATAAACACAGGTATCCTTCTGAAGGATTTGTTTGGCTGATAGGAAATAGTTTGTATTATTTTATTTTAAAACAAATGTGCATTGCTATGGATCAGAAAACAATTTACAGTGAAGTTTCAGTGTAAAATATGAAGCTTTGAAGAAGATATATTTACTGTTTTGGGCCTTTGTTCTTTGTTCTTCCAGGACTATGTGCTCTTTCTCCTGCTGACAATGGTTATGAATCTACTCCAAGCCAAACAATTTAGTGAAATTCTTACTCTGATGTTTTGTAGCTATGTCTCCCTGGGCAAGTTACAGTATGTAATCTAGCTGGGTCCCAGTTTTCTAATCTGTAAAGTAAATGATTGTAGCTAACTCAGAGATATTATAAGGTACAATTGTATAATAAATACTTATAAAATGCTTAGTATATACTAAGTATTCAAAAAGAGTTGGCAGCAAGCAGCAAGCAGCAGGAAGAGTAGCATCAGCTGGAAATGTATTAGACTTTTAGCTGTTTTTTCAACGTTTTTAAACTTCCGAAAGTGATACCGACTGATTGTAAAATATTCAAACGATATAAAACAAGTAGGAAACTGGGAGTGTTTTTCCTTCTTTGAGGATGCGATCCTTAGAGGTAAACACAGATAGCTATAAAATATGTATACTCCCTTCTAAACATTAAAATATTTTTTTCTTAGCAGTTCTAAAGGTAGAACATAGGGTCTTAAATGAAGAAGGGTTCTACCACTGAGCCACAAGCTCAACCCATATTTTAAAAAATCTCCAGTCATTTATGGAACACTAATTAGGTACTCTGTATCACTGTTATACTTTCATCCTCATTCCTCTTTTGCACTGTAGAGAATTTCAGTTGTGCTGCCTAGCTTAGCTTTTGTCCCAGAAATAACACAGTTTGTATTGCTGAGAATGAATGGGAAAGACTATGCTCCTGACCCAAAGCCACTGTCCACAATTTTCTCTAAGTAAATCACTTCTACAAAGGACCTTTTATGGAGAATGTAATCTGATGAGATTTTTAAGAGATCAAAGAACTTTATGTAAATTGGTGTTGGTATGTTTCTTCGGTTCTGCGTGACTTCAGGCTTCCATCTTGATCATGTGATTCCATACTTGAAGGCTAGTTCTTTATTTTTTAGGGTTTGCTGCTTCTTCCTCCTCTCTCTTTTGCCTTTTAAGTCTCAAGACCTTTCTTAGGGTTTTTCCTGTTCCTCACTCCTTGTAAATCATATATCCTTCTGTTGCATAATATTCTCTAACTTTGTTTTATTTTATTTTATGAATTTAGGACAGGGTCTGCAGGATCTACAGAATCTCACTACACAGATCAGACTTGTAGTGATCCTCCTGTTTTCAGCCTCCCAAGCGCTGGGATTACAGGCACACACCACCATGCCCAGGCTCCCTGACTATGTTTTGACTCCAATTGTAAAGCATTGGGATTCTAGTTTAGTTGTCTTTGTTCTTCATTAAGTTGGACATTGTTGAGGCTAAAAATATGCTTGCTTTCTCTTTACACTGAGGGCCTAGCATATGGTACATGATATTTACCAAATAAAATATATATTGGATAGACTGGTAAGAGTGGGAACTTGTTTACAAAGATGGCTATGATAATTTTTCCCAGTGAAAACTTCTTTTCCAATGTGACTTTTCTGTGTTTCACATCAGGTTTTTTTCCTCCACTCCCTGAACCTAGGTTTGGCCAATGGGACATTAGCAAATGTGGTGCAAGCAGAGGCTTGAAAAGTGCTTGTGCAAAGGTATTATCCCTGTTGGCTGGGGCTGTAACCCTGAGACTTGGAGGTGAACAAGCCTGAGCTAGCCCAATGGAGAAGCTTCATGCAGGAGGGATGGTTCAGCCAGCAGCCTGCCTACGTCCAGCAGGCCAAAGGCCAGACCTGTTGGTGGGGCCATCAGCAGCTGCCCATCTCATATAGGGCTCTAGATGACACAGACGTGTGAGTGACTCCAGGAAAGACTGGCGGTACAGTCTTCCAGACGACACTACCCAACTTACTAGCCCACGGAATCTTGAGCAAGCCATGAAATTTGGGATAATTTGTAATGCAGCAATCAATAGTTCGAAAAAGTATTGTATAAGTGATAGTTCCTTTATGTAGTTTCTCTTCCTAGTTTGATTTTGGTGGCTGCATTTTGTTTTTGCTTGTTCAGATTTCATTTCACCTTCTTCTTCTTCTTCTTCTTCTTCTTCTTCTTCTTCTTCTTCTTCTTCTTCTTCTTCTTCTTCTTCTTCTTCTTCTTCTTCTTCTTCT
>NW_004524648.1:757849-759970 GCF_000260255.1 Octodon degus | reverse complement strand
TTCAGCTGTGTTTGAGTGGAACACTCTGTATATGTCCACCAAGTCCATTTGTTTCAAGCTCTGATTCAGTGCACCTACAATATTTAAATGGCAAAGGAAAAACCCATCTCTGACAAAACTAAACAAAAAAAGGGGATATAAATGAAGGACATTTTGTATCTCTATATACAAAATAGTTAGGATAGATATACAGCTACTTTCTCTTCATTCAATGAGAAGAAAAATTTGTACTAACAGTGTTTGGACAGGATATCATATCTGCATCTTGTACTACGAATAACCACTATGAAGACAATAATAGGCAATGTATTAATTATTGAAACTGTCCTACTAATTGGTTTTGAAACTGTCTCATTCCTATTTGTTTCTCAATAAAATTAATTTAAAAAAAGTGTTTGGGACGTCCATGAATTAAAAATAAAAAGCACCTCTTGGGAAGTGTCTGGCCTTTTTCTCCTGTCTCAAAACCTGAGAGCTTTTTAAAACAATATAATAGTATTATAAATGAATATATACTCCTTAGCTCAGAAATTAGACAAAAATATATGTTTCTGAGAAGATATAAAACAACTAAAGTATAAGAAAAAATTGAAAACTGGAAATAGAATGAGCATTATTAAAGAAAGAGCAAGTTAGCTGGGCATGGTAGCACCCACATATACTGCCAGCTACTTGAGGGTTGAGGAAGAAGAATCACAAATCAGAGGATACCTTACACAATTTAGAGAAACCCAGTCTCAAAATAAAAAATTAAAAAAGAGCTGGAAATGTAGCTCTATGGTAGAGTGATTCTGGGTTCAATCCTCCGTACTGCAACAAACAATAACCATACAATTGAAACTAAATTAGTAGAAAACTCAGAAAACGCATCACATTTGCAAGTGTGATGTTGTAATAAGAACAGATGCTTCTTAAAAGGAACACACAGAATGTAAGAAGTACAGTATCTCTGTGATGTTAAGCATAAGCCAGTAGAAAGATTTGGAAGATGAGACTAAGGAAACTTCTGAAGATGTAGAAAATGAAAAAGAGAGGGGTAGATGAATTATTTTAAGTTTGATAATAGGAATATTGAAGGAGAGATAGAAAAATAGTTGAGAGAAAAGTACTAAAAATATGTAAGAAAAAAAAGCCACAAGATAATGTTTCAAGGTTAGCTGAATGCAGAGATATTCCTGTGGTTTCCACTACTCAGGAGGCTGAGGCACAGGGATCACTTTGGCTCAGAAGTTGAAAAGCTTTTTTTTCCAGAGTTAAAGGATGAATTTTCAAATTGAAAAGACCAGCTGGGTATGGTGGCACATGCCTATCCCAGCACTTGGGAAGTTGGAGAAAGATCACTGTGAGTTGGTGGTCAGCCTGGCTTATATGACTTCAAAGCCAGTATGAACTTCTTAGCAAGTCCTTGTCTCAGACAAACAAATAAATAAAATTGAAAAGACCTATGAATGGCCCAGCACAGTTATAGAGGAAAAAGTCATAAAATTTCAGAAAATTGAAGACAATAAAAATATTAAGAGAAAGGGCCAGGGAGATGGCTCAATAGAATAAGTGCTTGCCTGGCAAGCACAAGGGCCTGAGTTCAATCCCTGGTTCTGCCAGAAAAAAAAAAAAAATTAAGAGAAAGCAAGTCAAACTAAATTTAGGGATTAGAATGACACTGGAGTTTTCATTATAACCACTGGCAACTAGAAAATGAGCCAGACCTTCAAAATTTTAAGAAAAAAATAACTTTTTATCCTAAAAGTCCAATCAAATTATAATCCAAGTGTGACAAGAAAATCAATACATATTTGAACATTCATGATCTTGGAAAATTTATATACTGCAGAATTAAATTTCTCAGCAAACTCCCAGAGGATGATCTCTATCACAAAGAGGATAACGTGGATCTACAAAATAGGGGGTTTAACATTAATAAGAGACCAAGGAAAGATATGTGAGAAAGTCCACAGTAATGTTTTTTTTTTTTTTGTTAGACCATGTTTTTTCCTCAATGCCTCAGATGTGTCAGGCAAAGTGCTCCTGAGCTACAGCCCCAGTCTGAGAGGGCAGGTTTGGAGTTATGCTGCAGACTTTGAGCATGTGCCAGGTAAATAGAAATCTGAGCAACAAAACAAG
>NW_004524648.1:756052-757749 GCF_000260255.1 Octodon degus | reverse complement strand
CCTCCTCCTCCTCCTCCTCTTTCTCTTCCTCCTTCTCCTCTTCCTTCTTCTCCTTCTCTTTCTTCTATTTGAGACCAGGCCTCACTATGCAGTTCAGGCTGACTTTGAGTTCACTTTATATCCTGGGCTGGTCTTAAACTCACAATGATCCTCCCACCTCAGCCTCCCAAGTGCTGGGATTACAAGCATGTGTCACCATGCCCAGTGCTTCACTTTCTTCTTATAGCATCAAATAGAAATTTACTGATGGAAAAATTCTTAGAGATGACATTCCTGAATCAAAGAATATTTGATGTATTTGACATTGTGATTGTGTGTGTGTGTGTGTGTGTGTGTGTGTGTGTGTGTGAACATATACTGGAGACTGAAGAGGAACTTCACACTGAGCCATAGCTTGCTTGCTTGTTTGCTTTCTCAAGACAGGGTCTCACTTTGTAGCCCAGGCTGGCCTCAAACTCATAGTAGTCCTCCTGCCTCAGCCTCCCAAGTGCTGGGATTACAGGTACATGCCACCACACGCATGCATGTATGTATGTATTTACCAAGGGCTTCCTAGACTTATTTTTTCTTTTTTTAAGTTACTGATGATCAAACTCAGGACCTTGCCCTTGTCAGGCAGGTGCTTTTGACACTGACCTATCTCCTTAGCCCAATCAGGGGTTTCTTAAATTGCCCAGTGTAGGCTTAAATTTGTGAACCTCCTGCTCAGTTACTTTTCTCACTGCTAAGACAAAATAATCAACACCAAATTAAAGGAGAGAGGATTTATTTTGGCTCACAGGTTGTACAGGTTTCAGTTTGTAGTTGACTGGCTCCAAGGCAGGGTGGCATAGCAGGGAAAAAACAGTTCATGGCAGAAGGCTGCCAAGTAGTGAAGCAGCAATGCAGCAAGCAGCAAGCAGCAAGCAGCAAGCAGCAAGCAGCAAGCAGCAAGCAGCAAGCAGCAAGCAGCAAGCAGCAAGCAGAGACTCTGTCTCTTACATCCTAATCAAGCTACCTGCCCTCAGCACGTAGTAGCACTCACACCCAGGGAGGGGTAGCCTTAATCCTGGCCATTAACCATGAATCAATCCCAGCATCATATCCTTGATCCCAACAGCACATATGGAGATCCAGTCACCTCTGAAAAGCCCTACCTGTGATCACATGAGGCTTTGAGGGGACTCCTGGGTACAAGCTATAACAGCCTCTCACTGTGCTGGTATTATAGGTATAATTATCTTTGAATCTTCTACCCTCTTCTGGGGTCAGTTATGTATTTTTGAGCAGAATAAAGTTCACCCATAGCTTGGGTATGGTCAATGTTGAGTCTACATAAATCAAGCAACATACTCCCATCTCTCTTATCAAGACCATAGAAAATCTCACAGACTTGAATGAGACTGACCGTAGTCATAACTGACATTCACCCAACATCTTGTTACCACGTGGGAAGTCATTCTGAAGCTTCAGTGGCACCAAAGAAGATACAAAATCGAGCAAGGCAGAACCTGGCCCTACTGTAAAGTTAAAAATCAAGGACTAGAAACAAAGCAGACATTAGAGGGAAATATGTTCTTGGGGACAAAGGACAGAAACCAGGCATGGTGGGGCATGCTTATAATCCCAGCATTTGAGAGGCTGAGGCAGGAGGATCATTGTGAGTCTGAAACCAAGTTGGGTTACAAAATGAGCTCAAGAAAAAACAAAAAACAAAA
>NW_004524648.1:743930-748992 GCF_000260255.1 Octodon degus | reverse complement strand
TTTTTTTTACATTTCCTCTCTTTATTTACAAAAGCTTTGATTACATTTTTTCCTTCTTTTTTAAAATTTATGTATTTGGTACAGGGTCTAATTATGCAGCTTTGACTTGTACTGATTCTCCTGTTTTTCAGTCTCCCCAGCTCTGAGATTGCAGGCGTGCACCACCATGCCCAGTTTTGGTGGCCAGCTCAGCACCCTCATGGGTGGGGCCAGCAAGGCATGCAGTACCGGGCACTTTTTCCCTTCTTTTCGCATCATTTGTTTTTCTTTCCCTTATTTTCCCCGTCCCTCTTCCCTAATTCCCCTTCCCATTTGAACATTTTTAATGCCCGGGAAGGCAGAGAGCTGTACAGGAAAGGTTATGTAATAATAGCACACTATATGGCTGAGCTGTGAACAATATTCCATGTTTATGATGAGTTAAGCATTGAATGCTGATTTTTAAGAGGTGTAATACAGTTAACTGGTATATTTGGAGGATGAAGAACAATGTGTGTCAATGTTCTATGTCTAACATAAATCAGAAGAAAATTGTACTCCTTTCTTACTCCCCCCTCTTTCTTTTTTTTTCCCCCTCCGTACGTGGGATTGAACTTGGGGCCCTTGAAGTTACATTCCCAACCCTCTTCCAAAATTTCTTATTTCAAGACAAGTTCTTGCTAAATTGCCTGGGTTGAGCTTGAACTTGTGACCCTCTTGCCTCACAGTCCCACAGTGCTGAGAATCCCACATGTGGTCACCACACCATCTGAGAAAATCCTGTTTCTACAGCAAGGAGTCAAATAGATTATATCTAAAGTAGAAACACTAAAAAGTGACTATAAATGTCATGCTTTAGAGCTATAGAGATAAATACCAAGGAGAAAGAGCTAAGAAGGCGTAAGTGGTGGCTTCTGGGGTCTGGGGCTCAGGGTAAGGAAAAGATGGAGAAGGGGACCATTAAACTTCATCATAAACTTTACAGTTCTATTTTATACTTCCATTTTATCCAATTATATTAGTTTTCTACTGTGCTAGAGATTGAAATGAGGGCTTTTAGCTACAACCCTAACTCTTTTTAAATTTTTTTTTCAGGGTCTTATTATGCAGGTTGGACTTATAGTGATCTGCCTGATTGCTACAACCCTCTGACATGCCTGGGGTTCTGAGGGTGGCATCACATGGGTACTGGGGATTGAACTCAGGACCTTGCACTTGCCAGGCAGGCACTTAGGCTGCTGATCTATCTCCCCAACCTCTTTTTTTTTTTTTTTTTTTTTTTTTTTTTTTTTTTGGCGGTACCAGGGATCGAACTCATGACATTGCACTTGCCAGGCAGGTGCTTACACCACTAAGCTATACCCCTGGCCCTCCTCAGCCTCTTTTTAAATTTTAAGATAAGTTTTCACTAATTTGCTAAATTTCCCAGGCTGAGTCCAAATTTGTGACCCGCCAGCCTCAGACTCCGAGAGTGCTGGCATTGCAGGGATATGCCAACATACCTGGCTTTCATATTACTTTTTTATTTTGTCTGGGTACTGGGGATTGAACTCACGATCATGAGCTTAGCAGGCAGGTACTTATGCTGCTGAGCTATTTCCCCAGCCCCCTCTCGCATTACATTTTATAAAGTCAATTCTTCACCAGGCTTGATGGTGTACCTCTGCAAACCCAGCTACATGGCAGATTACTTGTGTCTATAAAGTTGATACCAGCCTCAGCCACATAACAAGATTCTGTCTCCAAAAATAGAAAAGCCAATTCTCCAAAATTAATCTGTACATTAAATAACATCAGAATTTTTTTGAAAATTCGATCAACTTTTCTTATTAGAATGCCCAAATTCATTTTTGAAACAAGGAACAAGAGGAGAAAAGAACAGTCAGATTTGATATTTGATGATACACTGTGAAGTCAAAATCATATACTAGGGACCGGGGAGATGGCTCAGTGGAATAAGCACTTCCCTGGCAAGTGCAAGGGCCTGGGGTCAGTCCCTGGTTCTGCAAAAAAAAAAAAAAAGAAAAAAAAAAAAAAAAGAAAAAGAAAAAAGAAAAAAATCATATACTAAGTGTTTCACTTCATAGACTATGAAATCAAAACCAAAAGAGTGATGAGACAGGTACAGAGCCATAACCAGAAGAACACAATAAAGAAGCCCAAAAGAGATCATAAGTTTGAGCTCAGTCTAGACGACTTACTGACTTCGTGAGAGACCCTGTCTCAAATTTTAAATTTTAAGAACAAGGGACGTAATTCAGTGCAAAGACCCTGGGTTCAATCCCCAGTTTTAAAAAAAAAGAAAAGAAAAGAAAAGAAAAGGATGGTAGCAAAAATCAATATAGAAAAGATGCCTCACTATCTGAAAGAAAATAAAGTGCAATTCCTGTAGCCTATTGCTATGATTCAAATGTCTGTGTCTTCTCCCAAATCCATGTTTAAAGTTAATTTCCAACACAACAAGATTTAAGAGTGGAAGCTTTAGAAGGTAATTGGGTCTTGAGGCCTGTGAACGAGATTAAGACCTTTATTTTTTTTCTTTATTTTATTTTTTATGAGCAGAATATATTTATTGAGGGAAAGAAAGCTCCTGTCCAAGAGAGGGACAGGAGGGGGACCCGAGCGGGTTATCCCCCAGGTTTTTCTTTACTTTTTATTTTTATTAGTACGTCAGTAGTATACGTGATTATATTCATTGAGCGTTGTTGATACGTGCACAGAACACATCTTAATTTTTTTACCCTCCTCTCCCTAGTAAAACTGCCCTCCAGTAAAACCTGTATAAAAGAAGCGTCTTGCCGGGCATGTTGCTCGTGGTTATAATCCTGGCTACTTAAAAAGCTGAGGTTTTAATCCCCAGTTCTGCAAAAAAAAAAAAAAAGCTGAGGCAGGAGAGTTCCCAGTTCAAGGTCAATCCAGGTAAATTAACCCTGTTTCAAAATTAAAAAATAAAAATAAAAGGGCTGGGAAATGTAGCTTAGCATTGCTTGGGTTGACTCCTTAGTACTTATTTAAAAGGAGTTACACTGGGACAATAGCTCAATCTTCTCTTTGGGCTTTTGAGATAGGGTCTTGCTATATAGTTCAGTATGGCCTTGAAGTCATTATGTAGCTTAGGCCAGCCAGCCCTCATAGTATTTCTTTTTGTTCGCTTGTTTGTTTGTTTGTTTTCTTTTTTAACACAATTTCAGCAAACAACTCAATTCAGATTTTTTTTTTCAATTCAGATTCTTGAGACTCTTACAATATGATCCTAAAGTTTCTCTGTAAGAATAAATCACAAGGAAAAAAAAAGTGTAAAAACTTAGGAAAAGAAGAGCATGTAGCAGCGACTTGGTCTACCAGATAATAGAATGTATAAATAATGCAGTAGTCACTAGAACATTGTGTTACTGGCACAGGAATAGACAGGCGAATCAATAGGACAGAAAAGAAAGAGTCAGAAATAGACCTGAGAATTTATCAAGAGCTACTAGATGGCCGGAGTGACATGTCCGTCAGTGGGGAAAAAGCGAGTTTGAAAACAAATGGTACTTTAAAATTTGGCTGATGATTTTTGGAGGAAGTTAGCAAACCAGAGTGATGGTTAAGACTTTTGAAAGTAAGAAGACTTGGAGTATGAACGCCAGTTTTGCTCCTGAATCACTGTGTAATTTCAGGGGAGATACTTAACTTCCCTAAGCCTCATTTCTTCATATGAAAAAAGCCAGGTAATAAAAGTGACTACCTCTTATGATCGTGAGAATTAAAAGGGATAATGAGTGTAAAAATAAAAGTGCAGCTCTTATCACACAGAACGTAACCCATAAAAGTTAGATATTATTATTTCTTTCCTATAACACATGCAAAGCGCTGTAGAAAATGAAACAATAAATCTTCTAGGAGGAAAAGAAATGAGTGTTATTATGATGTTGGGGAGCAGTGGGACTTTCTAATACAACTCTATGAGTAGAAAACATAAAGGTGAAGATAACAGTTCTGACTACCAAAACATAAAACAAAAAACTAAAAATCTTTATACTAACATGCCTCCAGGGACAAGGTCACACTATTAATGGGAAACTGCGGAAAAATATGTGCAATATATGTAACAAAATAATTAATAGTCTTACTTGTTCGCTAGGAAAAGATGGATACTGCAATAGAAAGATGCCCTGTTATGGTTTATATCTAGCTGTTTGCCTACAGCTTCATGTGATCATAGATGAGACTTTAGGGAGGTGATTGGATTGTGGTGGTGTGTATGAGTGTATGGTAAATTTAGAGCTTAGTACGATTTGGAAGATGAAGCCTGGCGGGAGGAGGTGGATCACTGGGGAGTGTAAGTCTCCTACAAGAGTATCCTTCCTCCTCACTTGATGCCTCCCTGTGTTTCCTGTGGCCACGCTATGAGTAACTCTTCTCTGTGATGCCCCGTTGTCAAGCTGCCCTGCCTTGGAGCCAGATAACTCTGCACTGAATCCTCTACAAACTGTGAGCCAAGATAAACCTCTCCTTTCTTAAATTGTGCGTGTCTCAGTATTGAAGAAGGTAACTAAGACATCGCCAAGAATGTTAACAAAGAAATGAGCAAAAACTTGATTATAAATATGCAAATGGAGGGGGGAGATATTCAACTTCACTAATAAAGAATGTGAACTAAAATGAAATTCCTGGGCTGGAAATATAGCTTAGTGGTACAGCGCTAGCCTAATATGTGTGGGGCTATGACTGTAAGCTCCTGAACCACAAAAACAAAATGATATTCCATTTTTTTCATATATCGAATTAACAAAGTACATTTTTAGGGCCGGCCAAATAGCTCAATGAGAATTCACACACCTACTATATTTAAATGACAATGGAATACCCATGTCTGACAAAACTAAACAAAAAAAGGGTATACAAATGAAGGGTCATTTTGTATCTGTATATACAAAATAGGATAGAGATACAGCTACTTTCTCTTGATTCAGTGAGAAGAAAGATTTGTACTAATAGTGTTTGGACAGGATATCATATCTACATCTTGTACTATGAATAGCCACTACGAAGACAACAATATGAAATGTATTAATTATTGAAACTGTCCTATTAATTGTTT
>NW_004524648.1:743067-743830 GCF_000260255.1 Octodon degus | reverse complement strand
TTTATTTTTTTGGCTGGTTCAGGCTGCCTTAGGGGTGAATCTGGTAAGGCATATGGAGCTGAGGATCCAATCACGGTAGCCTGTGCCTGACTGTGTTTGCATAAGCAGGCACTTAAACAACTAAGCTAACTGGCAGACCCCTCCAAGGTTTTTAAAAAACATTAATACTGTACAATCCTCTATTGAGCCCACTCAAGAATAGTGATGTGGCCCTGGTTCAATCTCTGGTACTGATAAAAAACAGTGATGATACAAATAAAATAACATAAAAAGAAAAGTCATACAAATGTCACCAGCTAGCAGGGGTCCTCAGCTGCATACAAGATAAAATCACACATGGGCTAGTACTCCAGGCACTTCTGAATTACAGCTGCCATCATTGATCTTTTTTAATTCAGGCACCTCTAAAAAAGAAGGCCCTCCATGGGTCACCAAGATGTTATCAACTGGCTGAGCTATTTTTTCCTCAATTTGTATAGACATCATGAATTAGAAAAGTGTAGCTCTTTTAGTATTTCAATTTTTTAAATCTTTTATTTATTTGGTACAGGGTCTCGCCACTCAGCTCAGACTCATAGTTATCCTCCTGCCTCAGCCTCCCCAGCTGGCTTAAAGGGGATTGCCAGTCCAACTTTTCTAAGGAGTCTCCATACTGATTTCCATAACCGTTGCACCAGTCTACATTCCCACCAGCCGTGGAGAAGGGTGCCTTTTTCCCCACAGCCTCTCCAACATTTGTTGTTGGGTGATTTCTTTATGATAG
>NW_004524648.1:739677-740730 GCF_000260255.1 Octodon degus | reverse complement strand
TTATTTATTTGTGTGTGTATGTGTGTGTGTGTGTGGCCAGCTCAGCCCACCAGGGGGCGGGGCTGGCTGGCATGTGGTGCTGGGGGATTGAACCGCCGTCCCTGTGATTTGCTAAGCTTGTTCTAAGTAGGTGCTTTAGACCACTGAGCCATCTCACCAGCCCCCCACTCATCTTCTATTTTCAGATAATCTGTTCACATAGGCCATCCTTGATTAGCAGGCCATGTGGCCAGTGTAGAAAATGGGAAGGACCCAGGCTAACTGGACAAGGGAAGGGCATCTTTGCTTCCTTCCTTTCTTCCTTCTTTCTTTCTATTTTCTTTTTCTTTTTTTGGAGATGGTCTCACTGTGCAATTCAGGCTGGCCTTGAATTCACTATGTAGCCCAGGCTGACTTCACACTTGTGATGATGTCCCTGCCTCAGCCTTCTGAGTACTGGGATTACAGGCTTGCACCACCATGCCCTGAAGGATATCTTATCTGAAGGGAGCTACATACAGACAGGTCAACTCTCTGTGGTTTGTGCGGCCAAGCTGGGAAAATGAATTTGGCCTAACATATCTATCTTCAGGAAACAACAGAGGAATATGGTCAGTCAAAGCTGCCTATTCGAACCAAACACAGTAGAAAAGCAAGCATGGGACATGTTTATTGCCATGTGCAAGCCAGAGTCCTGAGGGAGGGAGACTCATGGGAAGACAGTCATGTGGAAAGAGGAGAAAGTTGAACATTTGGCCAAGAATCACTAGTAAGCCATCACAGAAAGAGGGAGACCCATCCATCTTGCAGACACAAGGATGACCTCTTGGCCTTTGCAAAGTGTCATGGTTCATTCTTGCTTTTCTCAGATTTCTTTATCCTTACTCTAAGGCTTCATTTACTTGAGCTATTTCCAGACAGTTTCTTTTTCTTACAACTGAAAAGAGTTCTAACTAGAATTTGACATTGGTTGTAACTGGATGAGGTTAGAAGAGGAGTATTAGGATCTGCTTTAAAGGCAGATTCGAGGGGAGCCAGGGAGATGGCTCAGTGGAATAAGCGCTTCCCTGGCAA
>NW_004524648.1:738730-739427 GCF_000260255.1 Octodon degus | reverse complement strand
GAAGAAGAAGAAGAAGAAGAAGAAGAAGAAGAAGAAGAAGAAGAAGAAGAAGAAGAAGAAGAAGAAGAAGAAGAAGAAGAGACAGAAAGAAAGAGCTGGAAAAATAGCTCAGCAGACTGGCACCTGCTTAGGTAAGCATAGGACTGAGGGTCATTCCCCAGCACCACATGCTGCGCCAGCCCCGCTCCCAGGCACACTGAGCCGGCCACTGAGGCCAGGCATTGTAGTACACACCCCTCTACTCCCAGCGCTGGGGAGGCTGAGACAGGAGGATCACTATGAGTCTGAACTGCTTAGTGGGACCCTGTACCAAATAAATTTTTTAAAAAATTAAGAGGATGGGGTTATCTGGGGATGTAGTTTAGGGCAGAGGCCATGGGTTTAATCCCCAGTAGAAGGAAAACAAAAACAAAAACAAAAAAGAAGCAGACCAAGTAATCTATATCTTGTTATTATCCTCAGCATGAAAGGCAACTGTGGGGTTAGATGGAACGTAATTGTTTTCTGAATGTTTACTATGTGCACCAACCCTTGTCATGTCACATCATTTTGTCCTCATGACAACCTGAAATTTAAAAATTCCCAGGCTTATTTTTTTAGAAGAAGAAATGGAGGCACAGAGAAGTATGTCCAAAACAGAGTTGTTCACCAGAATTCCACTTTGCTCCTTTACACTCCTAGCCTCTCCTAGGTAAAA
>NW_004524648.1:727740-738630 GCF_000260255.1 Octodon degus | reverse complement strand
TATATACCAGAATCAAACCCAAGACCTTGTGCTTGCCAGGCAGGCACTGTACCACTGAGCTATATTCCCGGCACCTCTCCCCAATAGGGTGAGGCCAGCAGTGCAGACCATAGAACTTCACTAATTCTCCCACATCTCTTCCTCTGCTGTGTTTCCCAGAATAACAGGGACCGCATAGGGTGGAATCTGCATCGATCTGATATTTGCAAAAGTCTTTCAGAACAGAGCCTTCTGTCTCCTCCACTGACCCTTAATGGACAGGAAATATTCAGTACGCATACTATCATTGTTGTTATTATTATTGGTGCTAAAGATTAAGCCCAGGGCTAAGAACATGCTAAGCATACATTCTGCCACTTATTTACACATCTGTCCCCCAAGATGAACACTTAATTTAGTAGAGAGATTTCAGAGTTTGGGAATTTTTTTGTTTTGTTTTAGCTTCAGTACAACCTGACCAGGCCAATCCAAAGCGACCCATGTAATTTACTTAAGGGGACAAGATGGTAGATGACAGAGTCAGGATTCAAACTCAAATCCACTTGTGCTTTTTATATTTATTTATTTATTTATTTATTTATTTATTTATATTTTTTGGTACAGGGTCTCGCTACACAGTTCAGCCTCACAGTGATCTTCCTGTCTCAGCCTCCCCAGCTCTGGGATTGCAGGCTTGCAACACCATGCCTAGTTTTGAGGCTGGCATGGCACACCAGGGGAACCCAGGGCTGGCATGGCATGTAGTACCAGGGATCGAACTTGGGACCTTGTGTTTGGCAGGCTGGTGCTTAGACTACTAAGCTATATCTCCCCAACCCCTCTCTTCCTTTTTAAAATTAACATTACCATTTTAACCACTTAGAGGGTATTTTCATAATGTGCAACCATCACCACTTTCCATTTCTATTGCTTTTTCATCATTCCAAGAGAAATTAAATTACCCATTAAATAGCTCCCCATTTTCCCTTCTCTCTTCAAACCCCTGGTGATTTTTATTCTGCTTTGTTTCTATGAATTTTATTGTTGTAAGTGCCTCATATAAATGGAATAATACACTATACTATCCATCCTTTCATTGGGCATTTGCACTTAGCTTAATGTTTTTAAGGTTTACCCATGTTTATCATGCATAATTTCATCCCTTTTAATGGCTGACTAGTCATGGATATATATATATATATATATATATATATATCCATTGTACATATATATCATATTTTATTTATTCAATCATTTTTAATGAATATTTGAGTTGTTTTTATCCTTCTGGCTATTGGAAATAATCCTACCCATCTGTTCCAAGTCTGTGCATTTAAATCTTTGGGCTTATATACCTAGTAGTAGAATTGCTGGATCATATGATATAATTCTATGTTTGTTTTTCTGAGAACTGCCCAACTGTGCATATTTTTAATCTCAGGTTTATTAAGAAATCATTTACATATGGTAAAATTAGCTTTTAAGAGACACAGTTACATGAGTTTTGTTCAGGACATGCAATTGTGTAACTACCACCACAACCAAGATGCAAGAGTGTCATTCTCCAAAATCCCTGATGCTTCTGTGTACTCAATTCCTACCTTACCTCTGGCAACTACTGACCTGATTTCTGTCTCTATGATTTTAGCTTATTTTAGAATATTAAATAAATGGGGGCCGCAGATATACCTCATCGCATAGTACCTGGCTGGCAAGCACAAGGTTCTTAGTTCAATTTTTTGTATCCTCCAAAAAAGAAAGGAAAGGAATATTATATAAATGGAATCATTAAAGCCTGACTGCTTTCCATTTTTGTACAAAGTATTTGAAACTCATCCAGGGGCCGGGGAGATGGCTCAGTAGAATAAGCTCTAGCCTGGCAAGTGCAAGGGCCTGAGTTCAATCCCTGGTTCTGCCAAAACAAAACAAAACACAAATAACTCATCCAGGGCTGAGTGTGTAGCTCAGTGGTAGAGTGCCTGCCTACCATCATGAGGTGTTGGGTGCCATCCCTAGCACTGAAAAAAAACCCAAAGATTTAGATTCATCCAATGCAGTATGCCATTATTAATTTACTATTTTATGCTGAATAATATTCTACTGTATGGCTATACTACACGTATTTACCCATTTACCAGTTCATGGACCTTTTGTTTTTCCAATTTTTGGTACTTATTGAATAAAACTGCTACAAACATTTTCATCCAGGTCTTTGTGCAATCACATATCTTTATTTTTTCTGGGTAATTACAAGAAGTAAGGTTGTTGGGGCATATCATTTTTATTTTATCTTATTTTATTTTATTTGTACCAAGTATAAAAAACTCAGGACCTTGCACTTGCCACACAAGTGCTTATGCCACTGAGCTATCTCCCTAGATGTATATTTATTTTAAACTTTGTGTTTTATAAAGTGATCACATTACTTTTGTACTTCCACAAGCAATATATGAAAGTCCCAGTTTTTGTGTATATACTCTTGGTATTGTTAATACATTTGGTATTGTTAATACATTTGGTATTGTTAGTATATTTTTATTTTAGCTAGTCTAACAGGTATATAGTAGTGTCACATTACGTTTTTGTTTTAATTTGTGTATCCTTATAGCTGGAGATTTTGAATTATTTTACTTACCTGTACTTACTTTCCATCTTTTCTTTTATCTGGGAAAATGTGTTGTTAAATCTTTTGACTATTTTGTTTGTTTGTTCCTTTGAGACAGGGTGTGGTGGATAACTAACTGCTAGTCAGCTTCTTACACCCAGCTGAATTGAATTAGTATGGTGCTGGGTGTGGGAGGCACACCTGAGAATTGTTGCCATCAGCATAAAGGCAGAACAGGAGAAGGTGTCAAAACACTGTTAGGGATGCTGTTTGGAGAAGCTGGTGGAGCTGTTGGAAGCTGCTAGTTCTCTTGGGCTGCTCTGCAGGAGGACCTTGTCATGCTGGCTTTCCTGATGAACTTTGGAGGAGCTCTGGACCTCATCTTGAGCATCACTTCCTGGCTCTGGAGAAGACGGTGCACTGCCCAGCTTCATGGAGAAGCTAGTCACATTGGCTTTCCTGATGAGATCTCAGCTTTCCCTATCACAGAAGGAGCTCAGGACCTCACTATTGCTGAGGATGGCCGTGGTTTGGAGGAGCTCCGGTGCTTACCTTGAGCATTGCTTCCTAGCTCCTGTCAGATCCCTCAGCCTGCTAGCACAGATCCTTTAACCTGCTGCCATAGACTTCCTAGCTTCTACCACTGACCCTTGGGCCTTTCCAGTATAGATCCATAAAGCAGGCCTGTATGAAACTTTGTTGTGGGCTCTAGGCTTTCAGTTGGACTTGTAGGAGGCATTATTATGAGCTCTAGATTTTTATCTGGACTCATGCAGGATATTAGTATCCAGGCCCTCAGCTGGAGTCTTTAGTGTGTAGATAGATTTTCTGCACTTGTTCCATATGATTCTTGGGTGATTTCTTATAAACTAATACTATAAAATCTGTCCTGTATTATATTGTTCCCCTTGTAAAGTCCCCAAACAATGACATAGGGTCTCATTATGTAGTTTAGGCTGGCCTTGAACATGTGACAATCCACCTGCCTCAGCTTCCCAAGTACTGGGATTACTGCCCATGTAAAAAAAATCTCTTATTTATCTATTTATTTTATTTATTTGTTTGGTATGGGGTCTTGCTATACAGCTCAGACTCATAGTGTTCCTCTGTCCCAGTGCTGGGTTTAAAGGCATGTGCCACAATGCCTTTAAATGGTTTTGGTGACTGCGGGGGTTGCATGACATGTGGCATCAGGGATTGAACCCAGGTTCTTGTGCTTGCCAGGCAGGCATTTAGACCACCGAGCTATCTCCCCAACCCTACTGCCTATTTTTATTTATTTATTTATTTATTTATTTATTATTTCACTATTTATTATCCCTTCTCTAAATTTTTTTTTCAATACTGCCTATTTTTGAATTGTCTTTTTTCTCATATTATATACCGAGAAGTGAGAATTCTTTTTATATTCTAGTACACTTTTTTTGTTTTGTTTTTGGTTTTTGTGACAAGGTCTCCCTTGTCACAAAAGTTTACCATGCAGTAGAGGCTGGTCTTGAAATCCTGGCAATCTTCCTGCCCCAGCTTCCAAAGTACTGGAATTATCACTATGTTGGGTAGACACACATCTTTTGAACTCATACCCTTGGTCTTTCCAGGCAAGAACTTATTCTTCTGAGCTATCTCCCCAGCCCCTGACATACATCTTTTACTGATGCATGCTTTGTAAATATCTTTTCCCAATTTGTGTCTTTTTTTTTTTAATGTATTTAGTACAAGGTCTCACTACACAGATCAGATCCTAGTGATCCTCCTGTTTTTGGCCTCCCAAGTGTTGGGATTACAGGTGTGCTACCATGCCTAGTTTCAATTATTGTCTCAGCATGCCCCAGGGGCGGGGGTAGGGCTGGCACTGCACACTGGCGATGGAATCCCCATCCCTGCGTCTACCTAAAAAGGCCCTTCAATCCGCTGAGCTACCTGGCTGGCCATCGCAATTTGTGTCTTTTCTTTTCATTTTTTAAACTTTTTGTTTGCTTTTGTTTTTTTGAGATGGAGTCTTCCTATTTACTCCTGAGTAACTGGGGTTGCAGGTTGTACAATATTGTACAGACTTAACTACTTTTTTTTTGGAGGGGGCAGTACTGGGGATTGAACTCATGACCTTGAACTTGCCAGGCAAGCACTTATTCTACTGAGCTATCTCCCCAGCCCTTAACTACATTTTGAAAAGCAAATGTTTTTATTTATCAAATATCAAATTTAATTTATCCTTTTTCCCCCTTTATGGTTTATGAATTTTGCATCACCTATGAAATTTTTGCTTTCCCTATGCTTTATTTCCTTCTACATTTTATTCTAGAAGTTTAAAGTTTGGGGTTTAAATTTAGATTTATTATTCATTTCAGGTTCATCTTTGTATGTGGTACAAGATAAGGATCAACTAGTTTCTCTTAGTTTGTTGAGGGAAAAATTTGTGCTATTATCTGTTTTCTTCTTGTAAGACAATCTTGTCTATGTCTTATACTCTGAGTAACTACTTTGAAAACAATAATACATAGTGCATTAACTGTTATTTTTCCTCTTATTATTTTGTTATCAATTTTTTTGAGACCAGTTCTCATTATACAGTTCAGAATAGCCCTGCACTCACTATGTAGTTCAGGATGGTCTGGAATTCAAGGTGCTCCTCCTTCCTCAGCCTCCTGACTGCTGGAATTACAGGGGTACAGCACTATGCCTGACATTTTTTTTCCCTAAAATAAAACACATTTAAAAAATATATGGATCAAGTTTCCTTTTCTGAATTTTGATATCTAATTTTTCTAGTATCATTGGTTGAAATGAATCTTAACTTATCTACCATCTTATGTTGTATGAGAATAGTTGTCCTCCTCACTTTTAGCAAAATTTAGTGTGGCGACACATTTGAGCTATTATGTATGGTTCACATAATCCTTTTGATTACATAATCCCATTTAACCCTCATTCAGCCTTGTGAGGTAGGAATAAAATATTACCCACATTTCCCAAATGGAGAGAAGAGAAGCCAAGTGCTTTGCCCAGATGACAAAGCATTCAAGGAAATCATCTAGATTGAAACCCAGGCCTTCTTCCAGTCAGTGCTACTTCTAACACATTATTGACCTCCAGTAAGACAGAGCTACTTTTCTGAAGACTCAAGTTAGTCTTACAAACAGGCCCTGTGACCAAGGAAAGTGGAAACAAAAGTCAATATTCATTGTACAACTTTGAGTTTACTGGGCCTTGAAAACTGGAAAGACCCAGAGGTTGGGTGCAGCAGGGATCCAAGAGGATGGTCATTAAGACCACCAATGGAAAGGATTCATGTGTCTCCACTTTGCTGTGAACTGCCCATGACCTCGCAACCTTTCTTTCTTAAAAAAAATCACTGGAACTCTGAAATTCCTGAAATTCAACAAGAAAAAGAATCTGTTACCAAGTAGCACAAATATCAGAGCTATAAACTGATTTTCTTTAGGCCATTTTTCAGCCCAGTGACCATCCTTCTCTCCCTGGGAAATGTAACCACAGTTGCCATCACAGGAAAAGATGTTAGGGGGCCACTGTGCTACCCCCTGAATCTGCCTTTCTGGCCGTGGCAGTCTAAATGAGAGGTGCTTGGGGGGAAGTTAGAATTGGATGGAGAAATGGCTAATATAATCTGCAGGCAACTAGGATTTTAACATGTGGCTTGGGAGCTGCACAGCAGCCACCTTCTGCCTGTCAAGTGGATTAGAAGAAAGGTGAAAACAAAAATACAGAGAGACAAGCAGATAATGTAGAGAGAAAAGGAATGAAGCAGGGAGGGAGAAGTAGAGGCTAAAGGTTGCTTTACTGTTTCTGGATCCAGATCCATTCAGCAGCTCTGCTGTCTACCTGTCCTTTAGTATTATAAAAGTATCTCTCCATCCTTTCAAAACTGCCCCAAACATTTTCAAGCTTGCTCAGATGGGCTCCTGTTTTTTTACATCCAAAGCATATTGCCACTTACAATATAGGCAAACTGAGTTATTGTGAAATAGAATGACATGGCTCAGACCTGGTGCAGGGGATTTAAAAACAGCAGTGACTTTTTAGGCAGTACCAGAAGATAGAAGCCCCTTCACTTTTTATTCTTTATAAAATAAAGTACATGGAAGGTTTAGGCTAATGAGTGAATATTGCTTATAGTCCAATGTAAACAAGGAAGAGTATTATCTAGATTAAGCTATCATTCATTTCCAGCACAGGAGAGTGGGGTGTAGGAGGAGAGGATGAAACTCAATGGAGGAAGGGGGTGGGGTGGGGGGATGGATGTAGCTTGATGCCCAGAAACTATTTATACATTCACATTTCACCCTCCTTCACCTTTGGACAGAAAATGCTGCTCAACTCTAAGTATTGTCTTGTAAATGAAATGTCTATAAAATCTGCCTTTGGACACATATCCAGTCATTTTTCTGAAGCAACCCCTGAGAAAGCCTGACTTTCTTTCAAGCAGAATTAAATACTGTGGCTTCTTGTTCTCCCTCTTGCCCGGAGCTTTAGTTTCTTTGCCATGTTCCTGCCTCTGCCATGAGCTGTGATGAACACAGAATGAATGATGTACAGAGGCGGGTGGGACAATGGGGCTGATTCATGGTTGGGAAAATGGGGAATTGTCACAGAGCAAACACAGGCCCTCCTTTTTGCTGTGGACACTGCGATGTTTAGCTGAAAGCATCTTGTTTGGATTCTTCCAACCACTGGGTAAGCATCTAAATGAGAGAAGCAATACGGGGCTCCTAGGTCTCCAGGGGCACTTAAAACAATCCTGAGATACCCTGGCAAGGCTTGTGATCTTTGTAAACAAGCAGAGAGAGGTTATTCAGACAGCTGTTAATTTCATTAAGAAGCCTCATTTTAAGGTCCCAGAACAGGCATTTCTTTTTATACCAGGATTATCTCTGAGTATTATATTTACATCCATTTATGCTCACTTAACTTGGATGTCAGGTGTTAAACTCACACTCATATGGATGCTTTGGCTTGGGGTTTTGAAAGCATTCACCTTTAGGATAACTAAATTTGACTAAACTAAATTTTATTAGCAATTTAGAATTATATACATTTTTATTGACATTGAATTGCACAAATTGTTTCACAAAAATTTTCATTGAGCACTATAATATGAAAATATTAGCTGGGCATGGTAATATATACCTGTAATCCCAGTACTTGAGAGGTGGAAGCAGAAGAATTGCTGTGAGTTCAAGACCAGCCAGAGCTACAGCTACATACTTGAGTTTAAGGCCAGCCTACAATACATAGTGAGAGCTTATCTTAAAAAAAAGATGAGAATATTAATTTGTTAAATTTTAACCTATGAAATAACAATAGCCAACATAATAATAATAGATGTATGTTGTGTGTATGTATTGAATATCATTTATTTAACTAGTCTCATTGAAAAAGTAGGTTGTTTTTGGTTATTAATAATCATAAATCATGCTTTGGTAAGAATTACTGTGGCTAAATCTTTGCATATAAAAAAAACTTTGCATGTTTATTTCCTCAGGAATAAAAGAATAGGAATTTTTGTTTTTTTGTTATTGCTTGTCAGGGTCTCTCTATGTTGCTCAGGCTGTTCTTGAACTCCTGGGCTTACGTGGTACATTTCAGTCTCTTAATTAGCTGGAACAACAGGTATGTGCTGCTGCCCAGCAAGCCCAGCTAACTTCTGAATTGTGGGTACGTGGGCCAGAGGGTCCACAACTTTTAATCTTTTTTGTCTCATTTTGACAAACTGTACTCTGCAGTACAATTTGTGCTTTTGTCAAGTGTGAAATTGCTTTTCTTTATATCCACCCAGCTCTGCAGTCTAATTTTGTTTAGTTAATTGTTTCTTAAAAAAACAATTTTCTTTAGTTTTTGAGGTAAGTGTATATTTTACAAGTTTTTTTTTTTTTTTTGACTACTAGGTGAGCAGAAGTTGAAAGTGTTTACAATATTTCTGTTTGTAAGAATGTGAGTAAATGGCTGTTCTTAAAGGTTTTTTTTTTTTTTTTTTTTTTTTTTTTTTTTGCCAGCTCAGCCCACCCTGAGGGAGGGGCCGGTGCAGCATGGGGTGCTGGGGATCAAACCTTAGCCCTGAGGTCCGGGGATATAGCTCAGTGGCATAAGCGCCTGCCTGGCAAGTGCAAGGTTCTGAGTTTGATCCTAGTACCACAAAAAAAAAAAAAAAAAAAAAAAAGAACAAAAACAAAAACAAAAAAAAACCCCATGGTCCCCTATCCCTATACCTGCCTAAGTTTGTCTAAGCAGGTGCTTTCGACTACTGAGTTATCTCACCAGGTCCTCTCAAAATTTATGAATGTAAAATGTTTAGTATTTCTGAAGGATAATTTAAGAATATCTGTGAAAATTTTTGTGTATCTTTTGACCTAGCAATTGCACTGTGTGTGTGTGTGCACATGCGTGTGTGCGTACACACACATATGTGCATGTGCATGGGTATAGGACTAAAGACTGAACTCAGGTCTTTTTTTAAATGTATTTGGTTGTTGCAGGGTCCCACTGTGCAGCCTGGACTCATGGTGATCCTCCTGCTTTCCGCATCCCCAGCACTGGGATTACAGGTGTGTGCCACTATGCCCAGACTGTAGCCAGCTCAGCCCACCCTGGGGGTGGGGCTGACACAGCATGTGATGCCAGGGATTGAACTGCGATTCCTGTGCTTGCCTAAGCTTGCCTAAGCGGTGCTTTAGTCCACTGAGCTATCTTGCCATCCCTGTTTGGTATTTTTAAATATTGAGACAAGGTCCTGCTAACTCACCAAGTTGCCCAGGGGGAACTCAAATTTGTGATACACCTGCCTCAGTGATTATAGTCTTGTGCTACCATATCTAGCGAAAGCTCAGTTCTAAAGTATTACTTACCACAGCTAGGTGTAGTGGCTCACATCTGAAATCCCAGGAGTTTGAGGCAGGAGGATTGCTATGAGTTCAACATCAGCCTGGACTGCATGGCAAGACTCTGTCTCAAAAACAAAACACAATAAAACAGTACTCATCACAAAGGAGTAAAGACAGATAGATTCATTGAATATATTATATATTGAGATACTTTTTTAATAGGAAGAAATTGAAATAATTTAAACTTTATCAATAAAGAATGGTAAATTACACGAAGATACATTCATGGTTCAGAAACACTGAGCAGCCACTGAAGAGAATAAACCATGTTTCTTTTCTTCTTCCTTCCTCCTCACTCTCCTTCCTTCCTTCCTTCCACATCACAACAGGTGTGAAGTAATTTTTTTTTTTTTTTAGTACAGGGTCTACAGGGTCTCACTGCACAAATTGAACTTGTAGTGATCCTCCTGTTTTCAGCCTCCCAACCCTCCCAAGTGGGATTACAGGCATGCACTGCCATACCCAGTCTCAATCACTGTCTCAGTGCACCCCAGGGGCAGGGCTGACACGGCTCAGTGGGGATTGAACGCTGGTCCCTGAGTCTGGCTAAGCAGGTGCTTTAGTCTTCTGAGTTATCTGGCCGGTCCTAGTATTTGGTTTTGATTTGCATTTCTTTGCTGATTAGTAATGTTGCCTATCTACTCATACGCTTTTTTTTTTTCAAATTTCCATTTTATTCAAGTTTACAGTACCTCATGATTACATCCATCATGGGAAGTCGGTAAAGATGCATAACATATCTTAATCCTTAATTATTTTTATGTCCCCTTCCTCCCATCCCTCCCTCCATCTCTTGGCTCTTTTCACATTTGCAGAAGAGCTATTTCCCTGTTTCCTGTTTTATTTGCTTCTTGACCATTTGAGCATCATTTTTAGAAAGACTGAAGTCCTTTGATCATTTTTTTTCTATATTTAGGACAGGGTCTACAGGGTTTCACTACGTAGATCAGACTCATAGTGATTCTCCTATTTTCAGCTTCCCAAGTGCTGGGATTGCAGGGGTGCACCACCATGCCCAGTCTCAATCTCTGTCTTGGTGGGCCAGATATCAAACCCAGCACTGTGCTCTGCCTAAGCAGGTGCTTTAGTCTGCTGAGCTATCAGGCCAGCCCTACCTTTGGTCATTTTTAATTGAGTTATTAAATTATTTGCTATTGAATTGTAGTTTTTTAATATATGCTACACATCACTTCCATATAAAACTATGACTTGTAAATATTTCTTCCTATTCTATAGTTTGCTTGTTCACTGTATATTTGGTAATTTCAAATATATTTCTGCATGGTATCAGTTCTTTTTTTTTTTTTTTTCTCTTTATAGGGGCCAGGGAGATAGCTCAGTAGAATAAGCGCTTCCCTGACAAGGGCAAGGGCCTCAGTTCAATCTCTGGTTCTGCAAATAAATAAAAAA
>NW_004524648.1:725071-727605 GCF_000260255.1 Octodon degus | reverse complement strand
TCTGCATCAATCCTCCTGTCTCACCCTTCCGAGTGCTAGGATTATAGGTCTGTGTCACCAAGCAAATTCATTTTGCCTTCTTTGAGAATGTCACAAAAACATGACATTGCATTGTTGTTAAATGTGACAGTGCTCACACTGCTAGAGCCTTATTTGAATGGTGTTTTTCTATAAAATTATGCAGTTTTACACATCTCCCTAATCTCATTTGAAGTGAAGGCTTCATCCACTTTTTTTGCTCCCTACCTTGAAGATGAGATCTTTTCTATAACATTTTGCTGTTGGGAGATGATTGCCTACAGTCCTGCAGGGAGAGAGGAAAAAAGAACCACTGGTTTAGTTGTGATCATGTGATGTTCAGCATCACATACTAATTATGCTAAAAAAAAAAAAGATTTTGTGATTGTCAAACCTGGTGATAGGAACATTTCATTTATTTTGTTCTATCTACTTTTGTACACAGTAATTTGAAATTTGCTGTAATAAAAAGCACAATAATAACATAACTTGTTAAAATTTTTATTTATTTATTTATTTTTTGGTACCTGGGACCAAACTCAGGACCTTGCACTTGCCAGGCAGGCAGTTATGCCACTGAGCTCTCTCCCTGGCCCTGAACATAAATATTTTAAAAAATCCTTTTAATGGCTGACCAGATAGTTCAGTGGACTAAAGTGTCTGCTTAGGCAAGTGCTAGGGGACTAGGGTTTGAGCCCCATGCCGCCCCACACCTGGGGCGCACTGAGATGGCAATTGAGACTGAGTATGGTGGCACATGCCTGTAATCCCAGCACTTGGGAGACTGAAAACAGGAGAATCACTGTAAGTCTGATCTATGTAGTGAGACCCTGTAGACCCTATTCTAAATATGTTTTTTTAAAAAAACCAAAAATAAAATCCTTTTAAGATCAAATGCAGGGTCAAACTATGATTGTTTATTTATTTGTAGAGTACTGAGGACTAAACCCAGGGCCTTTTCACTAGCTACATTTTTTTTTTTGTCTTTTTGAGATAGGGTTTCACTGCAAAGTTTAGACTGGTCTTAAACAGACTATGTAGCCCAGGGTGCCCTCAAACTCACAATGATCCTCCTGCTTCAGTCTCCGCAGTGTTGGGATTACAGGTGTGTCCCACCATACCAGGCTCTCCTCTACCTTTTTAAATTTTAACACAGGGGCTTGCTAAATTGCCCAGGTTGGGCTTAAAATTTCAGTGTTCCTTCCTCAGCATCCTGGAGGACTGGGATTACAGGTGTGGACTACTACATGCTGCCATGTTTAATTTTTATTTTATGGTAGTGCTGGAAATTGAATCTAAGGGGGGCCAGGGAGATAGCTCAGTATAATAAGTGCCTGTCAGGCAAACATAAGGTCCTGAGTTCAATCCCTGGAATCGAAAAAAAAAAAAAAAAAAAAGAAAAAGAAAAAAAGAAATTGAATCTAGGGTCACATATATGTTAAGGAAGAAGGCAAGAGGTGTACCACTGAGCTACAGGCCCAGCCCTTGCCTTTTTAGCTTTTGGTGGTAGTAGGAATTGAACTCTGGGTGGCCTTCACACTGGACTATCCTCAGTCCTCCCCTCACCTATTTAAATTTTTTTTTTACCCCTTTAAATTTTGAGAGAGAGTCTTGCCATGTTTTAGGCTAGGCTTGCCCTACTGCTTCTTCTGCCTAAGGCTGCTATGTAGTTTTGTTTGTTTGTTTTTGATATAGGGTCTTGCTTCACAGTTCAGACTCATAGTGATCCTCCTGTCTCAGCCTCCCTAGTGCTGGAATTATAGGTGTATAACACTCTACCTGGTTCCAGAGCCCACCTGGCATGCAGTACCAGGGATTGAACTCAAGACCTTGTACTTGCCAGGCAGGCATTTATGCCACTGAGCTATCTCCCCAGCCCTAAACCTGCTATGTAGGCTGGGAATACAGATACTCAATACCACACCCAGTTTACCCCTAGCCATTTTAAATTTTAATTAATTAATTAATTAAGGTACTAGAGATTGCATCCAGGACCTTCTTACTGAGCTACATTCTCAGGCCATCAAAAATTTTTTTCAGGGCCAGGGAGACAGCTCAGTAGAATAAGCGCTTTGCCTGGCAAGCGCAAGGTCCTGAGTTCAATCCTTGGTACCTAAAAATATATATATATTTTTTTTTTCCAAAAATTTGAGACAGGACTTTGATAAATTGCCAAATTGCCCAGGCTGGGTTTGGATTTTAGATACTCCTATCATAACTTCCCAAAGTGCTGGAATTATAGGCTACACTATCACACCTGATCCCTAGTTGTTTTCTAAAAGTCTATTTTTAGGCCGGGGAGATGGCTCAGTAGAATAGGGCACTTCCCTAGCAAGCAAAAGGGTCTGAGTTCAATCACCAGTTCCGCAAAAAAAAAAAAAAAAAGTAAAAGTCTATTTTAAATCATCTCCTTCATAAAGACTTCTTCAAGTAAGACTTCTTCTAGTTCACAGTAACAGCAAACAAAATTTGTTTTGCCTTCTGTCTGGTCCATGTGGTGACATCCTAAATTCCTT
>NW_004524648.1:713255-723746 GCF_000260255.1 Octodon degus | reverse complement strand
AGGGCTGGGACTGTGCTGCTGAGCTATATTCTCTGCCGGTTTTTGTCAAATTTGCACACACAACAATGTATGTATGTTTGCCTGTAAACTAGAGGACAGTTGATTTCTCAAAAAATTCTTTTAACATCTGTACTTATTGTGAACAAATTTTTGCACTGCAGACACTTTTAGAAGACATTTTGTTCTCTCTCCAATAGCAATATTTTTGGAGTGTTTCTTCCAGTCAGCTTATTTGCAAAATTGTTTAAAGTAACGCTAATTTTACTGCCTCAATCGAAACAAATTTTCAATTTTGAAAATGTGGGGTGGAAAAATAAAGATTTGCAATTCAAATGAGTGGGGAGATTGTTAAATTGCGCTAAAATGGATGTTTATACTTTTATTTTCAAGAAACATATTCAATTATCCATTATTAAATGTTTTCTGGATGTATATAGTAGTTTTATAATTTTGATTGATAGCATATTAGATGTCCTAATTATTCATCCTCAATAGATAAGTTTATTAAAATGGATTTGTAGTGTCAGCAACTGACTGAAAGTGCACAGAACCACAACATACTGCCCAAATCAAGTTAAGCACGTAATAATTTTTTGTTCAGAAAGATCACATCCGAGAAAAGTTTTATTATCTTCCCCTCAAGGGGTCTGGTATTTATTTATTTAGAGGCAGGATCTTGCTTCATAGTCCAGATTGGTTTTAAGCTTACTATGTATGTTAGGCTGCCCTCAAAACTAAGGCAATCCTCCTGCCTCAGCCTCCTGAGATCTTTGATTACAAGAATGTGTTATCATGCATGGGCATGGTACAAATTTGTTTTCTATATACACGAGCCTGTAAGCTCAAGGTTCATGGGGATAGAGGTAGCTACTTGTATTTTAGTGATATTTGTTGATGTTCTTTTGATTTTTTTCCTAAGCAATTCTGTCAATGTTTAAAGCATTCATTAAAAAGTAAAGGACTTATTTATTCAGCTGATTAAATATTAAGCAGCATATCAGGCAATATTAAATACTTTAAAATGCAAAAATGAGAAGAGGGGCCAAGGAGATAGCTCAGAGGTCTAAGAGCCTGCCTGGCAAGTGCAAGGACCCAGTTCTATTCCTGGTACCACATGTCATATTGGCCACTGAAAGCAGGTGTGGTGGCACACACCTATAATTCCAGCGCGGGGAGTGGGGCTGAAACAGGAGGATCACTATGAGTCTGAGCTGCGTAGCAAGACCCTGTACTAAATAAATAAACGTTAAAAAAAAAAAGGAGGGCAGATTGTTACAAGGACTAATTTATTGTACATTTATTGACTGTTACTGGATATAATACCACATAGACTAAAGTTTGGTGCCTCATATTGTCTTTATTTCTAATTAGAGAACTTCAGAACTGTAAACCTGGAAAAAGATCTTCCAAAGACTATTTGATTTAGTTTCCTACATTCATGAAGGTAAGCACTCAAACCCTCCAAATGTTTGGCTCATATTTCTTTTTTTTTTTTTTACAGAACTGGGGATTGAACTCAGACTCTTGCGCTTGCCAGGGAAGCGCTTATTCTACTGAGCCATCTCCCCGGCCCTCATATTTCTTTTTGAAAACTTCAGGGATAGAAACCTTTCTTGGTAAAAGGAAATTTGAGTACTAAGCAACAGAAATGAGTCACCTGTGAGCTTCACTAAGGTGGGATACATCACATACTCAGTACCTTCTCTCCAATTTTCACAAAAGCCTTAGAAAGTACTTAGTGGATCAATTTGTTATTGTTACTTCTGAAAGGGACAGAATCTTGCTGTGTTCTCTAGGCTTGGGAGGAATTCCTGGACTCCTGTAATCTTCCTTCCTCAGCTACCTAAGTAGATGGGGCTACAGACATGTACTATGATGGTTGGCTATCAAATCTACTTAATAGACAAATCGAGACCAAAGAGAGGTATGCTAATTTATACAAGGTCACACTTCTGGTATGTGTTGGAACAGGATTCACACCAGAAATGCTAAAACTGCTGCTTCCCAAATGCAGTGTATATATTTACCTACCTAACAGGAATAAAATCAGTAAATATAAGCCTAATTCTATTTTTTTTTTTTTCGGTACTGAGGATTGAACTCAGGACCCAGCACTTGCCAGGCAAGTGCTTATTCTAGTGAGCTATTTCCCTGGCCCCTAATTCTATGTTTTGGATAATATAAATTAATAATGAAATAATCTCATTCAATACTTACTAAAGGAATCATATTGAATTATTCAAAGCTCCAAATCTGATGTTTTAAAAATCAAGTAGTGGGGCTGGCCAAATAGCTCAGCAGATTAAAGCGCCTGCAAGCAGGCTCAGGGGCCAGGGGTTCAATCCCTGGGCCTGCCCTGCTGGCCCACACCTGGGGTGGGCTGAGATGGCAATTGAGACTGGGCATGGTGGTGTGTGCCTGTAATCCCAGCTCTTGGGAGGTTGTAAACAAGCAGATTGCTATGAGTCCAATCTAGTAGTGACACCCTGAACATCCTGCAGATCTTTCCCTAAAATCCTAAAATACAAAAAAAAAAAAAAAAATTCAAGTGTCTTCCAATCCAAAAATGGGCATCTGAGATGAATATACACTTCCCAGAGGAAGAAATACAGATGGCAAGTAAATATATGAAAAAATGTTCAACATCATTGGTCATTGGAGAAATGTAAATTACAACTGAGATTCCATCTCACCCCAGGAAGAATGGCTAACATCAAGAAGTCGCTAATAACAATTGCTGGAGAAGCTGTGGAGAAAAAGGAACCCTTCTGCACTGTTGGTGGGAGTGCAGATTGGTACAACCACTGTGGAAATCAGTGCGGAGAGTCCTTCAACAAACAGGATTGGAGATCCCATTCAAGCTAGCTATTCCCCTCCTGGGTATTTTTCCAGAATAACTGAAAATCTCATAGCAATTTATCATAGCTAAATCCTAGAAACAACCCAGATGCCCATCAGCTGAAGAATGGATAAAGAAGTTGTGGTATTTTTACACAATGGAGTATTATCCAACTATAAAACAGGATAAATTTGAGTCTTTTGTTGGTAAATGGATGCAACTAGAGAACATACTCTTAAGAGAAATAAATCAGAGCCACGGAGATAGCTCAGTAGAATAAGCACTTGCCTAGCAAGTGCAGAGTCCTGAGTTCAATATCTTGTACAAAAAAAAAAAAAAGAAAGAAAGAAAGAAAGAAATTAGACCCACATGTGCAAACATCATATTGTCTTCTTAGTGTGAGAACCTGAAAGGGAAAAACAGAATCTGAAGGGTACACTAGATACTGGGAAAAGGGAATGAACTTATTCAAAAGGAAGAAGTTTCCAAGTTGAGTGGGACATAAGAGGGAGTGGGGGAAAGAGATTTATGTATGTGTGTAAGCAGGATGGTTTGGAAAACTGTACTGTGCATTTCTGCTGGTCTATGGAAAGAAGCAGTCAATGTTTTATTTCGTCTTTTTTTCAATTGTTTGTACTTTTTCTGTTATTTTTTTCTTTTTTTGCGGTACCGGGGATTGAACTCAGGACCTTGGCAAGCGCTTATTCTACTGAGCTATCTCACTGGCCCGGTTCATAATTTCTTATACATTTTCTTTTTTTCTTTCTTCTTCCAATTTTTCTTTATTAAATTTTTCTTTCTTTATTTTTTGGCTGGTTCAGGGCGGGACTGGCACGGCATGTGATGCAAGGGGTTGGAGAGCCAATCATGGTTGACTGCGCCTAAGCTTGCCTAAGCAGGCGCTTTAGACCACTGAGTTATCTCGCTGGCCCCTCTTCCAATTTTACATGCATATATCTGGTAATACGCATAACTGGTTGGAAGACAACACTGTATTACAACAAATACTGTCAAATTCATATTACTTTGTTAAGTGAAATTCTGTATCACTTGTAATTTTTTGTTTTAATTCTAATTCGTACTCTTTAAAAAAATAAAAAAGGAGAATCAAGCGTTTTAAGCTGTGTGGAATAAAATGACTATAAATCTTCAAGACTTTGTCCTCATCTATATTTCAACCCGTAATTTAACAAGCGCGCGCGCGCGCGCGCGCGCACGCACACACACACGCATTCCCGGTATGGATAAAGTTCTAGGTCTTTCTGTGGGAATCAGTTTCGAGACTTCTGGAGTCTGACTCGCGGTTTGTGTGACTAAGGAAAATAATAGCTGAATCACAGCTAAGAGCGAATTCTCCCAATTAGCGATTTATAATAAAAAAACACAACGAAGGCATATCATCTGCCTGTTTAACCTCAACAGCGCTCCCTCCCAAGCCAATCAACCTACTTTTCTCTTTTTGGCGGGCTGTTAATACCGCAGGCCACAGGCAAAAGGGGCGACTGCCTGGCCCCGGCTTTCTTACTAAGGAACCTCCCGAGGCCGGGGATGCACGGGCGCCAGCCGGTCCCCACTGTCGGCCCCGGCACAGCTCCAGGGCAAAGGCGCAGGACGGGTGGTGAACAAGACCCGAGTTCGTGAGGGGATACAACAGTAGGGATCTAGCAAAAAGGGAGGTCTCCCAAGGCTTCAGCTGCACGAAGTGGCTTAAAGAGCAGCGCCTCCCGCGCACACTCGCCCACAGGCCCGCTCCGCAGAGTCAAGAAGTCCTGGCCGCGGTCGTCCGCCCGGCAGGATGAAGGCAGCGCGGCTCGGGCCCGCCCGCGCCTGCGCATGCGCCACAGCCCCTCCTCCGCTCCCCTCCCTCTTCCTGGCTGGTCTAGGGCGGCGGCGCCAGCGGCGCGGTGACGTCAGGGCGCTGGGGCAGCTCCTGTGACAGACGGAGCTGGAACGGCGGGGCGGCGGCGGAGTCCGGCGGCCGAGATAGCGAGTGAGGGAGAGAACAAACAGCGGTCCGAGAGTCTAGGGAGCGAGAAAGGGCAGGAAGGGAGCGCTCGGGCGCGAGCAAGAGAAACCGCGAGCCCTGCGCTTGGGCTCGAGCCCCGGAGCGGCTGAGGAGCCCGCCACCTCCCCTCCCCTCCCCCTCCCCGGGACCGGGCCCAGCGCGCCATCCTCCCCCTCCCTCCTTCCCTCCCTCCCTCCTTCCTCCCTTCCCTCTCCCTCCCCCTCCCCCGCCGGTGGATGGGAGTGAAGGACGGAAGAGGCCCTGCGGACGCGGCGGTGCAGCGCTCTGGTAAGGCGCCAAGGGTCTGCACCCTCCCCTCTGTCTCCTTCGCCGCGCTTGGGCGGCTGCGGCCCGGGCCGGCGGCCTGACGATGTGGCTGCGCCGGTCCCCTCCCTCCCATTCTCCCCTCCCCCTGCCGCCGCCGCCTCCTTCTTCTTCTCTCCTCGCTCTCAAAATGGCGGCCGCGACGGCCGTTGAGTGAGAGGCTCAGAGGAGGGGGCACGGTTGGGGAGGGCGCTGCCCTCGCTCGCGTCCTCCTGGCCCTGTCTCGGGGCTGCCGGGACTACTGCGACTCTTTCCGCGGCCCTCCCGACAAGGGATCTATCTCCTCTCGTGACTTAGCATGAAAAGTATTCTTAGATAGGAAGGGTGTGGGGAGCAGGTCGATCTCCGATCTTGGGAAAGGGTTTGGCCCTCCTCCTCTCCCTGGCCGCGGGGGCGAACTCCGCAGTCCCCACACCTCCGAGGCTGTCGGCTCCGGGATTGAGTTCGGGCACCCGCAGGGCCTCCCAGGCATTCGGTCCCTCACCTGTCCTTAGGATGGGGTTGATAGGAGCAGGATGGCCTGCCACCTCCCTGGCCCCCAGGTGCAGTGGTCCAGTAAGGACACCAGTAAGGACAAGGGCCCGACACCCTGAGCTGTCTGCAGCATCCGCCCGCCCTCTGAATCGGGCATGGTTTCCCTTCTACCACCCGCTTTTCGTGCGGGAGTTGCCTTTTGATGTTAACACTAAGCTCTGAGGTCGTCTGCCATTCCCCTTCCTCTAATCTCTTCTCCCCACTCCTTTAGGAAACGCAGTGCCTGAATCTATTTAGCCTCCCAGGTGAGAAAATGCCTATGAGGTGGTGGGCAAATTTTGACTCTAAACATCACAGCAGAAAGGAGAAGGAGGAGGAGGAGGAGGAGGAGGAGGTTATCAGTATCTGAGCTAGAAGAGAGAGGTACCTGGCTTTATTTGTTATTCTGCCTTTTCTTCAGTGACTTAGCAAGAAACTCCCAGGGAGGAGGGCAGTAGGTCCCTTTCAGGTTGGGGTTTGGGTCCAGTTCATAGCAGTCCTTTGGTTAAGAAATTGTGCTTTGGAGGACAAGGGACTCGATTTGTGGTCTTCCTCATGGGCGATGTCCTGCCATGGCCCCCTCCCCTTTCCTTAAGGGGCAATCCGGAGAAAATATATTACTATTATTCCATCCTCTACTTAAGTCTATGTCCCTAAGGCTCATAACATTTTAAAGGTTAAACTAATTTGTGCCAATTTTGGTATTTCTATTTCTGTTAAAGATGGGTTGTTTTGTGTGAATTTCTTTTTCCAGCTAGGGCGGAGGAGACAAGTGTTCCGGCCTTTCTTACAGTAATATTGTCATCCACTCCAGACACAGTAGTATTTGCCTTTTTTTTTTTTCTGCAGCAGAGCTTAATTGCTGCAGGGTTCAGTCACTTAATCAGGAATATTTCTTACTTGGGTATGTCAGTAGTGATATATATTAAAAGGTTTGAATTTCAAGATTCTAGTTTCATTTTAAGGTATTAGCTGGCATTTACTCCAATGGGTGTCTTTCAACACATTTTTGCAAAATAATTGATAGTTATAAGTTGTGGTATTTGTTAAAGCACAATAGTAATCTGTATTTAGGGTGACTTATTCTTTCATGTTATAAATGATCATTGTTTGGATTGTTGTGAAAAGGAGGATTTCCTAAAACAAATTTAAAGCTTTTTTTTTTTAACATCTTGGAAAGGAACCCAATTTTTCATATAAGATATTTCTATGTTTGTTGCTTTTGATGGAGAAAGCCCTGATTTGGTACCTCCTCCCACCCCTTTTTTTGAAAAAAAAAAAAAAAAAAAAAAAAAAGGCTAATATTTGTGGATGCTGTGAACAGCCATTGAGCCGAGAAGACTGGGTGGAGTAAGGGAGCTGAAGCTGTGAATTGCTAGATTGCTCTTTCATAGCATTTTTCACATTCTTATGTTTTGTGAGGTTATTTGATATTAATTGTTGCTATGACAAAAGCATTTTTCTGTAGTAAACCTTTAAAATAATCATGTTTTCCCTTTTTCTTCAAGATGAGCTTTGAATAATTGCATTAAAGAGCAGTGTTCCTGGTCCAAAGCAGGCACTTACTGTCTATATATTTGTATATATAGTATATATGTATATATATATATATAAAATATATATTATAAAATATATATACATGCTCTTTTATTGTTCTAGCCAAATAAGTATTAAATTGGTGAACCAGAATATTTGATGAAAAATAGCAGTAGGTATACTGCAACAACAACAACAAAAAGTAACTCTACAAATGGGTCTTTTACTTTAGCTTGTGATAAAACAATAATCTATTTTTCATTTTTAAATACTGAACATCAAAAATGAGGGGGAAAAGAGAAGTAATTTGCATCAAAAGCTCTTTATATAGGCTGTTTTTCTTGAGTTGTTCCTTGAAAGGGACCTTTTTGTAAGGTACTATTTGGAGAGTAGCTTGTTTTAATGTTCTGTATGAAGCATTCATAGGAGTGGGCAATTTTAATTTATTTTTTGGTGTCAGAAATCGAACTCAAGACCTTGCACCTGCCAGGCAGGTGCTGTGCCACTAAGCTATTTCCCTGGCAGTAGTAGACAATTTTAAAAGAATTTTAAATTCATGAGGTAAATATGATTTCAATAAACCTTGTATCAATTTATGTTCTATTTTTGCATTTTTGTTTATTTAAAGTGATTAAAAAGTAGAAGTGTTGGTATGATGAGAAGAGTGGGTTGGTAGTAATTGATGTATGTCTGACATTTCCCCATCCCTGCTATTTGTAGTTACAAAAGCATATAGACTGATGATTTTTCAGTGATCTAAAGCTTAAGATAATTTGGCTTAAGAGAACAGTGTGTGTTTCCATAAATGTGGCAGAATGTTTTGCTTAATTTGAAGATCAACTTTTAAAATTCTTTCATCCTAAATTTATAAAACTTTCAATGAGAATAAAAACATTTCAGTAGGATTGACATTTAAAATTTGTTACATAAATATTTCAGATAAAATATTTCTAGTATAAAAGTTTTGAAGATGTTTCTGGGAAAGAAAAATCAGTGTCTTAAAATGTTTGGTTTTCTAGTTTAGAACATCATTTTGCCTTGCCTGTAAATTAAATGTAAATGTTTTCCCTCTGTGTATATATGTAAATGTTACTTTATGGCTTTTTAGGTATCCAGGAAATAAGACTTTCATTTATAGGTCATTCATTTTATTCACTGTTTGTCCTTTTAATAAATAAACTTGTAAACACTAGTTTTCAGCATTAAGATAAAGATGTATTAAAAAACAAACCCAAAGCAAAATCTTGGAATAAATTTTCTAGTTCTTCCCATTGAGTTCTACATCAGTGAGTCATGCACACTTTTGCCAGAGACTTGAAGCTCAGTTGATTTTTAAACAAAGCTGGCCAAAGAGTATTTGTGTTTATGTGTGTTTATAGGATCTTCTGTATGCTAGGCAAATGCTTTACCCCTGAGCTACATTCCTAGACTGAGATTTTAACATGCTCTTTAGATTTGTGTTATAAAAATACTGCATTATGAAAGTTACTTGATTTTAACTATTTTGCTCAACTTTTTTTTTTTTGTTTTTGTTTTCTGGTGGTGTACGGGATTGAACTCAGAATCTTGTGCTTGCCAGGCATGTGCTTAATGCCACTCAGCTATATCCCCAAATGATTTTAACTATTTTGAAAAGAGAATTAATTATGCTTGAGTTGAAATTTCCTTGCTACTATTCCATATATATATATTTTCTTTTTTAGGCTTGAAAATTTGCTTGATTTCAAATAAATGTAGGGTTGGGATGTGATTCAATGATAGAGCACATACCTGGCTTTTGCAAGGCCCTTAGTTCCATCTCTAGCACCACCAAAAAGAGACAGACAGACATATACCATAAACTAATATATAATATGAATTTTTTTTTCTTTCTTTCTTTTTTTTTTTGGTGGAACTGGGGATTGAACTCAGGCCCTTGTGCTTGCAGGGAAGCGCTTATTCTACTGAGCCATCTCCTCGGCCCCCTACAATATGAATCTTGAAAATAAAATGTATGCCTACTATTGTGAATATTACTGGGTGTAGATTAAATCTTGGTTTGATTTTTTCGTTTTCTTTTTTTCTAGTTGTTAAAGGCCAAACATTTTTTGTTTTTTTGAGACAAGGTCTTACTCAGTAGCAAAGGCTGGCCTTGAATTCACAGTTCTACTGCCTCAGCATCCCAAGTACTAGGATGACAGGCATGTACAACCACACTCGACTAAGGCAGGTATTGAGAAATCTGTATTTCTTGAAGAAAGATGCTATATTATGTAAACCTAGTATTTAACTGCAGTGAAGCCGTTTTGGATTGTTCTAGTTTTGTTGCTGGTTTGGTATGACACTGCCTAGCTATTTAAATGGAACCTTAGTTTAACTTCTGCTATGTATATAATTTTTATCCTTGGCATAGCAGAGTTTTAAATTGATATTTATGATTTATATCACTAGTGTAGATCTTTTAAGTACTTATTATTTTTATTTATTTTCTCTTTAAAAGATGGTGGCTTTTTTGTTGAAATATACTTCGCTGAGAATGAATCTGCATTTGTCAATACTTCTGCAAATATATTTTCTAAAGTGTGGTCATTTAACATTTCTCTAAGGTGTAAATTTTGCGCTTGGTATTGTCATTTGTTCTTAGCTATTTTCGAGGTATTTTTGTAGAGAAAATCTTTCTTTCTTGGTTTTTTTTGAGACAGGGTTTCACTGTGCAGACCTTGAACACACTTTGTAGCCTAGGCTAGTCTTGAACTTACAGCAGTTCTCTTGCCTGGGTCTCCCAAATGCTGGGATTATAGGTGTGAGTCACTATGCCCAGCCATGGAGACAACTAAAATTCTGATAATTTAAGGCTGCAAGTTAGCTTAGTGACTAAAATGAGATAAATACAATCACTTGAGTATTGGCTTGCATTCTCTTTTCCTTTTATAACTGTTGGATTGCTTTTTAAATTTCTTAATTATCTTTTTTTAAGTATTTTTAAAATTTTAGGTATACTTAATGATCCCATTCATCATAGGGAATTTGCATCTGTACATGATATATTTTGATTCTTTTCTTCTCCATTTCCTTACACTCTCTTTAATTCCTCTTCCCCTCCCTAATTTTTTTATGTTGTAAAATGGTGACAACTGTGACATTGATTGCCTGCTTTATTTAAATTGACATTTATTAACATACAATCTTGGGGCTGGGGAGATGTCTCAGTGAGTGTTTCCCTGGCAAGTGCAAATGCCTGAGTTCAATCCCTGGTTCTGCCAAAAAAAAAAAAAAAAAGGTCTTATATTATTGA
>NW_004524648.1:698590-712756 GCF_000260255.1 Octodon degus | reverse complement strand
CAAGGTCTTATTCCTGAATTCAGGTGCTTAAATGATCCTATGCTTCAGCCTCCTGAGTAGATGGAACTTTAGGCAGCTCACTGTGGCTGGCTACTACAGAAGGGATTTTGTTGTTGTGTTTGTTAGCTACTTCATTTTTAAAATTTTTTTTCCTGTATTTTTTAGGGAAGGATCTACAGGGTGTTCAGGGTCTCACTACTAGATAGGACTTGTAGTGATTCTCCTGTTTACAGCCTCCTAAGTGCTGAGATTACAGGTGTGTGCTACCATGTCCAGTCTCCATTGCCATCTCAGTGTGCCCGGGGGCAGAGCCAGCAGGGCAGGCCCGGGGATTGAACCCCCGACTCCTGCTGTTAACCACTTCAGGTTGAACCTTGAGCATATACTCCTAGCTTTTTTTTTTAATCTTGAGACAAAGTCTCATAAAGTTGCCTGGGCTGGGTCAAAATTGTGATGTTCCTGCCTCCGCCTCCCTGGTGCTGAGATTAAGGCATGAACCACCATGCCTGGCTTCTGTTTGAAATTTTTATCATTAATATAAAAATCTTTTTGCTTTCTCTCTTACTTATTTATGTACTGGTGGCTATCAAATCATGGCCTTGCATATATGTTAGCAAGCACTCTGTTACTGAGCTACATGCCCAGCCTTCCCTTTCTTTTAGTATGTGTGCTGCCAAAGCAAGCACTCCTTTTTCTTTTGAAAAAATAAACTTAGGCTGGGAGTGGCGGCACACACTTGTAATCCCAGGTACTCAGCTGCTTGGGAGGCTGAAGCAAAAAGATCCCAAGTGTAAAAGCCAGACGGGTGATTTAGAAGTGCTGTCTCAGAATTTTTTTTTTAGAGGGGGGCTGGGCCTGTAGTTGTTAGAACACTTACCTCAGAAACAAAACCTTTGTATTTTGGAATAAATATGCTGAGGCAAGGATTGTGGGGAAAGTTCTTTAAAAAAAAAAAAAAAAGATTTTGGGCCGGGGATATAGCTCAGTAGAATAAGGGCTTAAGGGCTTGAGTTCAGTCCCTGGTTCCACTAAATAAATAAATAGATAAATAGATTTCAAAAATTTTATTGTTGATTTAATAGTATTAATCACAGAAGAGAATTAAGATTCCTGATTAAATATATTACACTGTCCAGGCAATGGTTATTTATAAAACTTGATTCAGTATTGTCTTGACCATAATTAAAGAGGGTATCGTCTTTTGCCCTTCCAGAGAGTAAATGTGATACAGCTCATGTGCAACTTCTTACAATTCTAGCGTGGTCTTTCTCCAGTGTCTCCTCTTGGAGTTATACCTGATTTTATTACCATTCATCCAATTCCACTAAGGAATGGGATGATCCTGCTTTTACTTCTTGGCCTGGAATCATTTGATGCTGAGTCTTGTGAGAAGACACAATTAGGGTAGAAGGTGAGAGCATGTACTTGATGGCAGACTAAGCAGAAGAGCTGTGGGGAAAGTTATTAATACCTAATTTTCGGTATTTTAAACATCTTAAATGTCTGTGGTACATTTGTCAAAATTAACTAATTTTGGTATATTACTGTTATCTAAACGTCAAACTATTTGGATTTCACTCATTCTTCCCTTTATATCTTGTTTTCTTCTGTTCTAGGTCCAATGTAAGGTACCATGTTTCATGTGGTTGTTATACTGTCCTAGTTTTCTGGTCTGTGATAGGTTATCAGTCTTGTTTTTTGTATTGCTAATAGTATCAAGTAGGACTGGTCAAATGCTTTATAGAATGACTTACAGCCTGTTTTTTGTTTTTGTTTTTATAATATGATTACACTGAGTCCAGGTTTTAGGAAAAATGCTACAGAGGTGAAAGTGCACTTATTACAGCATATTGGAGGCTGTCAGCAGATAGTACAGGTTTTTGCTTCAGTGATAATGGAAGCCAAAACTGAGATATTCAAAGTTTACAGGAAAAAAGCTTTAATTAAGAACTAAAAGAAAATAAAGCAAACCACAGCTGTCATAGATGATGTTTGGTAGACGATCAGGCTGGCCTTCTACCAAAGAAAAATAAGATGTGATGGGAAAAAGGCTTCAGTTTGAGAAACTGAAGGGGGCACAGATCTGAAGAGGTGGCTGCGTTGAACTGATCCACTAATAAAATAGGCCAGTTTTAGGGGATGTGTTGGACTAGGGTCTGGGTAATTGTCATCTTAGATCATTATCTTAGTCCTACTTTCCTACCTCCAGAGGAATCCATATGACTTGATTTGGGTGCAGTTTGGTTCCCTAAGATGGTTGTCTTTGTTTGGAGCAGTCTCAGTCATGTGAGGTACTGCTAAAATCCAGGGTGACCTGAGGTTTCAGGCAATGAAGGCATCTGGTTGTAGCTGAATGTTCCTGTAAATCTTTTATCTTGATGTTTTGGAAAGTGAATGAGATTGGGTAGGTAAATTTAGGGCTAATGAATATTATTGTGCCAGCTTTTATCTGGACACCTCCTAACATGTCTATATGCAGAGCTGAGGAAGGAATTTGACCCAGTTTTACAAAATGAAGGTAAAGCTTGTACTGCTTTAGTTACCTATTGGGCACCTGGAGGTCCAAGTGAAGAATCACTTTTTTGTGTGTGTGATAAATTCATGCTTTGGTATTTGATAGCATTGACATTTTTTAAAAATTTAATTTATTTTGGTACTGGAAATTAAACTCAGCACCTTGCACTTTGCCAGGAACTTGTGCCACTGAACTCCATCCTCAGCTGTCCCCCGCTCCCCCGTTTTTTTTTGTTTTTGAGATAGGTTCTCCTTTTGTATTTCACACTGGCTTTGAACTCATAGGGCAGCCCAGGCTGGCCTCTTAACTCAGCAATCTTCCAGCCTCAGCCTCCTGAGTGCTGAGATTATAGGTGTAAGCCATGACACCTGATTTAATTTCTTTTTAAAAAATGTTTGAACATATAGAATAAAGATGAGTGGGTTTTTTTTTTTTTTTTTTTAAATCACAGTGTCTTGATATTGTGGTCCAGTTGAGTAGCTGGGACTACAGTTAGGTACCACTGTATCTGACTGGAAGCTACATTGAAGTACGTTTGTATTGCTGTAGAAATTAGTGAGAGTATGCCTTTCCTCAGTACTTTGGAGGTTGAGGAAGGATCACTGCAAATTTGTGGCCAGCCTAAACTGCACAGTAAGATCCTGTCTCAAAAAAATAATACATGTGTATGCATATCTATCTATCTATCTATATATATATATGTAGAGAGAGAGAGAGACAGACAGACAGACAGATTTGCCATCTAGACTGATGTTGAACTGCAATTTTGGAGAAGAGCTTCCCATTTTGGGACTTGTCTAGAGGGAAACTGCTATGATCTGAGGAGCTAAGCAAATAGGGTATCTTGTTTATTAGTTCTGTGTTAGTATGTGAATTTATTCTTTTTTACCTTTTTCTCAAAATAAGTTTTAAATACTGTCAGAAAACAAAATATTGTTACTTATAACTCTTACTGTAAAAACAAATAGTAGATCCATGTCCTGAAAGAGGTATTTATTTTACCTTAAGGAGAAGTTGTAGTTTGACAGCAAGACAATTCTTGAGAATCACAATTTTTGTATATTTGTTCTTCTGTTTTGCCCTTCACTGTAGCATTTAGAGAATTTCATTTGGGTTTCTACTTTTTCAGTGGAAATACAGATTGAAAGAATGAATTTGAGGAAAATTAATTTAGAATGTGTAAAGTTAGTTGGATATGAGCAGTAAAGGGGAAAGAAAGAAAAATATGAAATTGATTTGAGAGGATGGGGTACTATCAAGGAGATGAACATTATGATGAGATAAGAAATAGGATCAAAGTTGGAGAAAGTTGTTTGGGCTATGGTTTGTGTGTGTGTTGTAATGGGATATCTAAACATTAGGTATATTGGTGTTTGATATGTCTAGCTATTGTAATTGATAGGATTTTTAGGGCCAGCCAAATAAATAGTTCAGCAGATTAAAGCACCTGCTTAGGCAGACCTGTGGCCTGCTGTACTAGCCCTGCCCCTGGGAGTGATTGAGACTGGGCGTGGTGGTGCCTGCCTGTAATCTCAGCACTTGGAAGGCTGTAAACAGGAGAATCACTAGGAGTCTGATCTACGCAGTGAGACCCTGTACACGCTGTATATGCTGTCCTAAATAAAAAAAGAAAGGATTTTTATAATAGCTTATCATCTCAATGAGGCATTCAAAAAATTTTTTTTTTCTGTGTTTAGAACAGAGTCTGCAGGGTCTCATTACACAGATCGGACTGGAAGTGATTCTCCTGTTTACACCCTCCCAAATGCTTGGATTACAGGCATGTGCCTGCCACCATGCCCAGTCTCAATCGCCGGCTCAGCGTGTTGGCATGCTGGTATCGCCACTGTGTTCTGCCTAAGCAGGCACTTTAGTCCGCTGAGCTATCAGGCTAGCCCTAAAACTTCTTTTTTCATCAAAATGTATTCAGTGCAGTACTTTGTTTATAGGAATCTGCAATACAGTACTCAAAGGTGCTTCAGATAGAGGTGATAGCTGGGGTAGAATCATAAAGGTTATGAAACAGGGAAGGCATGCATTACAAAGGGCTGCCATGTGGGCAAACAAGGTGAGGCTTGATTAGAAGTGAAACTTGGTGAGTGACGTTAGGAGATTAGGCTGGATAGTGTGCCTAACAGCCCGGACTTTGTATCTTAAGTATGTGGCTTTAGCTTCCAGCTCTGCTGTTTACATGTCTGCATTATATTGGGTTAGATTGTTGTAAAGAGTAAAATGAATCTTTGAAACACTTAAAATAGTGCCCAATATATAGTAAGTGCTATATTTGTTTGTTAAAAAAAAAGCTAGTGAAGGTGGTCTCACTACTGCCAGTAAGACTAGGGCCTTCACACTGAGCTACATACCTGGCCCCTTTAGGTTTTTTTTTTTTTTTGGTGAGACAGGGTCTTGCCTTGTAGTACAGGCTGGAGTACTCCTGCCTCAGCCTCCTATGCTGGGCTTACAGGGATGTGCCATGTAATCCCAGCTTCTTTAATGAGCTTTGGATCTCATATGTAATCTATGCTAGTGATATGTTTGATGCCTTGGAGGTGTATTATATTTCCATAAAATGTGAACTAAGGTATGAGGTAATTTTAATCTGTATTTATAATTTTTTTGCAATTTTCTTGATGGTTGGAGATAATTTATGTTTAAGAATATACTATTTTATAGAAAACACAATTTAGTTCAAGTCCAAAGAGCCAGAAAACTTTAATAGTAGTTTATTGTGTGTTGTATCTTTATTTTGAGATGTCAGATTACAGTTGTTACATTGGTAATACTGAAAATTTTTGATGGGGTAAATCATTAAAGACAAAGTTTGTTACTATGTTATATCTTTTAAAAAATTATGTATTTATTTGGCACGTGATCTCACTGCACAGCTTAGACTTGAGTGATTGTCATGTCTCAGCCTCTTCAGCGCTGGGATTATAATCTTGGTTGCTGGCTGGGCGTGGGCTGGCATGGCATGTGGAACTGGGGATTGAATCCCAGGCAGGACCTTGCGCTTGCCAGGCAGGTGCTTAGACCACTAAGCTTTCTCCCTGGCCTGTAGCCAGTTTTTTTTTTTTTTTTTTTTTTTAATTTATTTGTTTTATTTATTTGTGTGTGTGTGTGGCCAGCTCAGCCCGCCTGGGGGCGGGGCTGGCTGGCATGTGGTGCTGGGGGATTGAACCTTGGTCCATGTGCTTTGCTAAGCTTGTTCTAAGTAGGTGCTTTAGACCACAGAGCCATCTCACCAGCCCCCTGTATCCAGTTTTTAAGTTAAATTTTGACATTTTCATCACTTAGTATACTCTTCAGATAAATCTTAGATCTCTATTTCTAGATTTGTCAGTTTTAAAATTTAAAAAATAATTTTTCTTGTTGCCTTGTTTTTAAGACAAGGTCTCACTGTGTGTGTAGTTTAGAAGGCCTTTAACTCACTAAGAAGCCCCTTGAATTCATAATGATTCTTTTGCCTCAGCTTTCTGAGTGCTGGGGTTATAGGGATGGCTTTTGTTTTATTTGTTTGTTTCTTTTCTTTTCTTTTTTTTTTGCGGAACCTGGGATTGAACTCAGGCCGTTGCGCTTGCCAGGGAATCGCTTATTCCACTGAGCCATCTCCCCGGCCCCCTGTTTCTATTTTTGAGAAATGGTTTTACTATAGCTCAGACTGAGCTTGAATTTCTTATGTAGTTCAGTCAGGCCTCGAACTCAGGGCAATTCCCCTGCCGCTGTCAGCCTCCTGAGTGCTAAGCTTACTGGTGTGTGTTACCATGCTCACCTTCAGCTTTTAAAATGTATTGCCATTCAGTTTTATAAAAGGGGGGAAAAACTTAATTGAAACTGGCAATATGAGTTTTTGTCAATTTTCTCTAGATTGTTAAAATGATGAAATTGATAGAAAATACAGTATATGTAAATAGTGTTTTAAGTCTGTGTTCTGAGTTGTGATATGTGTTGTATATGATACTTGTCACACAGGCTATTGCAGGGCTTATCAGATCTCCACATTAAAGACATTAGAGTGCAGATACTTAAACTGAATCTTGAAGAATGACTAATTTGAACTTGGTGCAGTGGCACTCATATGTAACCATAGCAGCTCGGAATACTGAGGCCGGAGGATTCAATCAAGTTTAGCGGGCAATTTAGACCCTATTTTAAAGTAAAAGAAAATGTAAAAAGGACTGAGAACATAGCTCAGTGCTTCCTAGGTTCAAGCCTTAATGCTGTATCCAACAACCTCAATGCTGTATCCCCCCAAAAAAGGAAAGAAATAAAAAAGATCATATAATTGGAGCAGACATAGGAAATGGTCATCTGTAGTAATAATATCAATGTACTCATGACTCAAAAGCATGAGAGACTCACATATATGCTGATAAGTATGTAGTTTGGCAGAGAGGATTTTAACATATGAGGAAAGGCATGTTGGTAAAATTTGTACATTATATTTTATGTAAGTTGCAGTAGCCAATTTGGAAGTCATTGAACAAGTTCAAGCAAAAGCAGGCATTATGACCAGTTTTGTATTTTAGATTATGTGGGTAGCAGTGAGAAATACAGATTTGGGGGTTTGGAGGTCACTTAGACTTTCTCAGGAAAGAATGATTAATGCTTAAATAAGACAGTGGCAGTGTAGATTGTTGGCTGGAGAAAAGTTTAGGAAGTAAAATTGTGAACGAGTACTATGAAGGTGAGAGGGAAATTTAGACAATTCAGATTTATAGCTCAAATAAATGAAATTGAGAAACTGGCTGCCATTATTTGTAGTAGAGAATAAGAGGAAGAGCTGCACAAGATATTACATAAAGCAGCCAGGTGAAATTTTCTGAACCATTTTCAAGTCACTTTCTTGCCAAAAATTAGTCACAAGCTTTTTGTTATTATCTTTTTAAGCTTCACAAGTTTATGTCATCCTTGCTCAGGGCACATGCTAATCTTCTCTGTATCATTCCAGTTTTAGTATATGTGCTGTCAAAGTGAGCATGGTTTTTATTATCTTTAATGAGCTCTGTAAATGAAAATGCAAAAGGCACAATAGCAAAATGTGGTAGTTAAGAGATGCTAGTTTAATCCTTTTAAAGGGGCACTCAAAGGACATCTTTTTCAGTTTTTTCCTGCCTATCATGTCTCCTTTAATTCATTCTTAGGAAGGTACTGTACTTTCTGTTTATATGCTGCTTTTACTCTGTATCTCTTCCTTGTCTATCTTTAAAATCTATACACTAGATTCTCTTCCAGATAGCATTTGTAGTTTTTTTGTCTAGAAGAAATTTTCCTCTGAATTCATGTTATAGTAACTACTTTTTCTCTTGTTACATAACTCATATAAAATCTGATGTAGCAAATGGGTTAATGCATTTTAAAAGCCTAGTACTACAGCACCTAGTGTGGAGTACTTAGTAATTGTGGCTCTGATTATGTTGATAATAAATAATAGCAAGTTTACTTTTTACTTTTTTTGTGATGGCAAAACTGATTTGTGTTCTATGTGTGGATGCTAGGAAAACAATATCTTATTTTGGTTATGTTTGTAAAAGTAGAATTAATTGTTTTTGTGCTACTTGACTATTCCTGAGGGCAGGAAACCTGTAGGTTTATTTCTCAGTCTTAGGAATCCAACTCAGAGCCTCACAAAGTAAGGCAAGTACAGTACCACCAACCTGCATCTCCAGACAACCCCTTGACATTATTTCATTAAGGACTGGCAGATATAGCTCAGTGGCACAGTGCCTGCCTTGTAAGCACAAGGTCCTGAGTTCAATTCCTAGTACACCCCCCAAAAAAAACCCCACCCCATTATTTTATTAGGTCTCACTACAATTAGTTGAGGCAGCTGCTGCTGCTGCTGCCTTTTGTGTGTGTGTGTGTGTGTGTGTGTGTGTGTGTGGTACCAGGGATTGAACTCAGGATCTTGCGCTTGCCAGTCAAGCACTTATTCTACTGAGCCATCGCACACCCAGAGGTGGGGCGGGTGCAGCATGTGGTGCCAGGGATTGAACCCCATCCCTGTGCTTGCCTAAGCAGGTACTTAGTCCAAGCTGAGACAAGAAGATCACAAGTTTCAGCCCTTGTCACTAGCCCTAGTTTTTTTTTTTTTTTTTTGGCAGAACCAGGGATCGAACTCAGGCCCTTGTGCTTGCCAGGGAAGTGCTTATTCCACTGAGCCATCTCCCTGACCCCCACTAGCCCTAGTTGAGGCAGCTTTTATCCCATTTTATAAATGGGTAAATGGGCTTTAAGTTTGAAATTTTGCCCAAAGCCACACAGTTGGTACATGGCCATGTTTTTGTTTTTGTGGTACTGCGATCAAACCTTACATGTAAAGCAAGTGCTCTGCCACTGGGCTATATCCCCAGTCCGCACTATGGTATTTGATCCTTGGCTGTACAGCTCCAAAATTCTACATAACAGGCCTTCAAAAAAGACTTAATTTGTGCAGTGTTTTCACATCATTTTCATAACTTGTTACCTGTTAGAGGATCTATCATGGGGCCCTCAGTAAGAAAGATGCTTTGCTTACCTGCCTACCTGCCCTCCTTCCCTCCCTCTCTACCATCCCCCATTGAACCTAGGGAATGCTGAGCTACATCACAGCTTCTTCCTCTTCACTTCCTCCTTAACAATATTGAGGATTGAACCTAGGGCCTTTGCACCGAGCTACATCTCCAACCCTTTTTTCATTTCATTTCATTTTTTTGAGACAGGGTCTTGCTAAGTTGGCCAAGTTACTCAGGTGGGGCTGAAACTTGTGATCTTTTTGTCTCGGCTTCCCAGAGTCCTGAGATTACCACAACCATGCCAAGCAATTTTTTTCTTTTAAATTTTATTTTACCTATTGGTATATATGTTATATGGATATGACAAAATAATCCATTTAACAACTACTGAAATTTAGAGATGTTAACATTTTGTCACAGTTGGTTCAGAGTTTTCTTTTTTAAATATGGCATTATTACAGTTATAATTGAATATTTTGTTATTCTTTTCAAGCCCATTCTCTTCCTTTTTTCCAGTATCAAATTTCCTCTTGGGGCTGGTGAGATAGCTCAGTGGTCTAAAGCACCTACTTAGAACAAGCTTAGCAAAGCACAGGGACCGTGGTTCAATCCCCCAGCACCACATGCCAGCTAGCCCTGCCCCCTGGTGGGCTGAGCTGGCCACACACACACACACACACACACACACACACACAGAAAGAAATTTTTAAAAAAAATTTCCTCTTAAAGTTTATGTCCCTTTGTTCCATGTTTTTACACTTAAACTGAACATGCATGTATCCATGAACAATGTATGATGTTTATAGATTGTTAGAATTTTGTGAATGTTACCATACTTGTATTATGCTGCTTTTCTTTGGCCTAACAAGATGTTTTTTAGTTATTTCATTATGTATGTATAGTTTTTTTTTTGTCCTCAGATATCATTTATTATCCGTTGCGTTATCCTCACTTATGTACGTATAGTTTATTGTGATCTGTTAATTCATTAAATGATTATACCATAGTTTTTATATCTAGACTGCAGAAATAGAATTTAGGTTGTTCATAACTTTTAAGTGTTACAGGGGGTAATTGCCCTGAACATGGGAACTTATTTGAGATGATTTGTTTTTGCAGTGCAGAATTTATCTTCATGTTAATGAAATAAAATAGTTGTAATTGTTAGGATTTGCTTTAAGTGAACAGCATGGATAATGTTTGCATCAGTGTTATACTATAACTTCTTCCCCTCCCAATTTTTTTATTTTTTTATTTTTTTTTATTTTTTTAGTATCTTTTTGAGACAAGGTCTCACTATGCAGTTCAGTCAGGCCTTGAGCTCACTTTGTAGCCCAGGCTGGTCTTACACTCACAAGGATCCTCCTGCCTCAGTCTCCTGAATGCTGGGATTACAGGCATGCACCACAATGCCTGGCCATAAATTCTTTTATTCAGGGTGATTCTCCTGCCTCAGCTTCTTGCGTGTTCAAGTATACAACACCATGCTCATCTTTTTTTGTTTTCTTAAAGTTTTTTAACCATTCTAACCTGTACTTATTTTTCATTATATAGTTAAGGATTATATTTTGGCAGCCTGTAGGCCAGATTCAGTTTGTAAATGTATGTCTCTTGGCTTTGTCAAATAACAGAAAAGCGAATTTTTTAGAAATTATTTTGCGTAGTCTCTATTATCATATTTTAGTGTAGTTGGTTGTTACAGGGTCTCCCTACGCATTGTGGACTCAGAGTGATCCTCCTGTTTTCAGCCTCGCCAGTGCTGGGATTACAGGTGTGTCCCACTATGCCCAGACTTTGTCGCCTCAACCCACCCTAGGGTTGGGGCTGGTGCAGCATGTGATGTCTGGGATTGAACCAAGGACCTTGAGCTTGCCTAAGCAGTCGCCTTTGTCCTCTGAGCTATCTCACTGGCTCCCCCCCCATGCTTTTTAATGTTGCTTTTTTTTTGAAATTGAGCTACTTTGTAGTCCAGGCTTGGCCTTGAATTTATAATCTTCTTGCCTCAGCTTCCAAGTGCTGGGATTATCAGTGTGTGTTACCATTCCTGGTTTATATTACTAGTTTTTTTTTTTCTTTTTTTTTAGTATCAACAATTCTCTATGAATGCGTCTATCAAAAATGGGAAAAGTATAGACTGCTGTGATAGTGAAGAAAAGTAGAAAAGAATCTCTTTCTTTGTGAGTGAAGAATATTTTAACTACTATATAAACAAAATTAGTCCAAGGGCCAGAGAGATAACTCAGAGGCATAAACACTTACCTGGTAAGTGCAAGGTCCCGAGTTCAATCCCCAGCCTCACATGCTGTGCAGGCCCTGAATGGCCTGGAACCAGGTGAGGTGGCTTACACTTGTAATGCCAACCAGCACTCAGGAGGTTGAGATAGGATTGCTGCTAGTTCAAGACCAACCTGGGGGCTTTAACAGTGAGCACAAGGCCAAGCTGAACTGCATAGCGAGATACTATCTCAAAAAAAAAAAAAAAAGTCTGATGGGAAAAAAAAATCGGTCTTGCCTCTTTTACTTGTTTATATCACTTGCATTGTTCTCTATAGACTTTAGTGATTACTACATTTTTATGTAGGAAACTATAAGGACTGGCTGTCCAGTTGCACAATTGAAGGTTTAAAAAATGTGAAAACAGCTTATAACTCATTAAATTCTGTGCGAAAGCAAGACATTTGCATATTTTATGTTACATACACCCTTGTTCCAGAAATATTTTAAGCAGAGGAATTGAAAATTTAAAATCTGAACCACCCAGTTTATCAAAACTATATTCATCAAGTAGCTTTTTCAGAGGTTGCAAATAAATGGTTTAAGATTTAGATAAAAAATGTTTTTGTCTAACTGCTTAGTAAAGGGGAATTGGTTGATTTGAGTACTAGATATCAAACCCAATGATAAGCATAGGCTGTACTGCTGAAGTATATCCCTAACTCCAGTGATTTTAAAAAATGAAATATTAGAGAACTAGAATTCTACCACTTTTTTTTTTCTTAACCTGATTCACATTTTTACGCAGCTTGTTAGACCTTGTATTTCATTTGTAACCCCTCACTTAAGGAATCTTACAAGAATATGTAGAACTACAAAATATTACAGATTAAAAGGGGGGGGGAAGGGCAGGTTTAGTGGTACAAGCCTGAAATCCCAGCACTTGGGAAGTTGAGACAGGAAGATAGCTGTGAGTTTAAGGCCAGCCTGTACTACATAGATAGGCCCTGGCTATGAAAATTTAAATCCTACACATGAATGGTCTGTGAAAGATGTGTCGCACATCCATATGTTAGGTACTTGCTAAGAAGCTTAATCTCAGTACATATCAAAAAGTGAATAAGAAAAAAATGAAAAAAGTGAGTACAGTCCCTGTTTATCTTAGAATTAAACAAGGAATAATATACAATGTAATCCTCCAAAAAGGAAAAAAAGGGGGGGATACAGCAATAAAGGGGAGAATAAGTGGAGTCAGGATCTAGACTCCAGAGGTATTTTATAATTTGTTACAGAGAAAGCACAGATTTAACTCTGAGCTTTCTGGTTATCAACAGGAGAAAAAAATGATACCACACTTTTCATTGGGTTCCTCATAAAGATTATAATGTATATTATTTCTTGTTTAACATTCTAAGGTAAATAGGGACTGTACTCACTTTTGCTATGTACTATTAAGCTTCTTTAACATTTGGATGTGTCATACATCTTTCACAGACCATTCATGTGTAGGATTTAAATTCTCATGTGACAACCTAGTTTTACCCAAAATAGAATTTGTGTAAGTGCCTATAGGCTGAAACTCGTAGAAAAAAACAATTTTGTATCTGCTAAATTCTTGTCTTTCTCCTTCTTTATAGTTTGAAGGTGGGCAGAGCAAGTTCTTCAGTTTCCAGAAATAGTAAAGCCATTATAAAAGAGACTTAAAGAGGGTATAAGAATGCAACCCTATTTTTGTGCTGCTGGAAATTAACTACTGTACTTCAAGAGAAGACTGTTCCCATGCATGGATCAGGACTCATGCTGGTTTTCAGCATAGATTAAATCTAAGGAGGTATGGATTTCATTCATATCTGTGATAGATATGACTGTGTTCCTTCTCTTTATGTGGAAGATTGACCTTTATTCAGAAACAAGTATGATTTTGACCTACCCTAGAACTCCAGTTTTTTGTTTTTGTATCTTCGCTGCTGACTTTCTTGAATTCGGAGTTGAAATTACAGTTATTTACTTTCTGATGACTGCCCTTTATGTTTCTTAGTTTGCCATTTCTAGCTTTATCTTTTTAGCAATTCTGTATTTTTCCAGCTGCTTAAAATTCTGCATTTAGGTATTTTGTCATGTTGTATTTAACATACTATGTTTTCTTCTTCCAAAGCTGCCTCAAATTACTAGTCATTTCTACTTCTTTTTTAGCCTTTTGATTTATAATGCTAACTTGGTCAATCCTCAGCTTATGTTATGTTCTCTTTATTATCTCCTTTTCCATCCCTGCATTCTTAACTCCTAAACTTCATTGTGTGTTCTTTCAGTGGACTGCATTTTAATTTTAATTTGCAACCTCATAGCACAGCTTAGAAGGATAGAAATCAATGAATAGATATGTTTAACGGACATCTTCAACTGCTTTTGCTTTGTACGTTTCTTTTGGGAAGGGACTCTATTGCTTTAATATCACATGTTGTTTTCTTTCTTTTTTTTTTTTTTTTTCATTTTTAAAATAATTTTATTGAGACCCAAATAGCAATGAGACAGTTTCAAAACCAATTAGTAGAATAGCCTCAATAATTAATACATTACATATTGTTGTTTTCTCAGTGGATATTCGTAGTACAAGATGCAGCCATGATTTCCTGTCCACAAACACTACTACTAGTATAAATCTTTCTATTCATTGAATTAAGAGAAAGTAGCTGTATATCTATCCTATTTTGTTTTTTTTCTTTCTTTTCAAAGTTTTATTGATAAACATACAGCAATGAGACAGTTTCAAATCAAATCGAAAGTACAGTTTCAACAAATAATACAGTGCATATATTCTTCTTAGTGGTTAATAGCTGTACAAGATGTAGATTTGTGATCCTACTTACAAACACCATTAGAAAAAATCATTCTATTCATTAAGAGAATGCAACTATATATCTATCCTAACCACTTTGAATACACAGA
>NW_004524648.1:692600-697990 GCF_000260255.1 Octodon degus | reverse complement strand
TTGTCATAACATCCAAGGATAGGGCCGTCCAAATAGCTTAGTGGATTAAAGCACCTGCAAGCAGGCACAGGGACCAGGGGTTCCATCCCCAGGCATGCCAGGCTGGCCCCGCCCCTGGGATGCCCTGAGACAGCAATTGAGACTGGGCATGGTGGTGTGCACCTGTAATCCCAGCTCTTTGGAGGCTGTAAAGAGGCAGATCACTATGAGTCTGATCTAGTAATGAGGCCCTGAACACCCTGTAGGCCCTTCCCTAAAATACAACAAACAAACAACAACAACAACAAATCCAAAACTCTTGAATGTAAACAGGAGATTTATCCCTAGGGCCAAGGTATTGCCGTAGAGAAGGCCAACCTCAAGACCCAGAGCAAATAGCGGACTGTTCTTGAAAAGAAAAGAAAGTACTGGGCTTGGTGGTGCATGCCTGTGATCCTAGAACTTCTGGGAGGCAGAGGCAGGAATAGATAGCATAAGTTTTGGCCAGCCTGGACAATTGAGTGATTTATTCAATTTACTCTTGAGACCCTGTTTCAGAGTAAAAAAGGTATGAGCTAAGGAAGTATCTCAGTGCAAAAGCCCTGACTTTAATCCATAGTGCCACAAAAACTGTCTTTGTATAATTGGAGTTTGACTATGAAACTTTTCTCAGACCATTCCCATTTCTTCTGTCCTAGTTTAGGTCTCTGTTATCATCCGCTACAAATCTTCTCTTGGCTTTAATATATCCTGTACTTCTAGGACAAACACCATGAAACATCAATTTGAGGACATTCCTCCCATTCTTAAAAATTATAAATCTTCCTGCATTGCCATAATTCCTTTAGGCCATTGATGGTAAACCTTTTAGAGCTTTTTTATATCTATGTAGCTATCTATCATTCATATATGATGTTTGAGACAGTCTCATTCTGTAGTTCAGGTGGGTCTTGAACACACTATAGTCCAGGCTATCCTTGAACTTGCTTCCTGCTTCCAGTGCTGAGATTACTGGTGTGTACCACCACACCCAGCTCCCAGCTAGACCTTTCAGTACTATGGCTGCAGCGAGCTTGCCATACATCTCCACCACTGCTTTAGGCTATCTGCTTTAGTATTCACCATTATCATTTAGCTTAGAAAAGCATGCACAGAAAATACCTGTTTTTTTATTATTATTTGTATGATGTTTGGAAATATTAGATAGCTTCTTTCCTGATATTTTAAAGTAGTGAATTTGTGTTATTAGTGTTGACTTTAAAACAGTGGATTTACAACATCCTTGTGGTCATATTTATATTATTGTCATTTGAAAGTGTAGCATTTGTAAGCAGAAACCATAGTGCATATGTTAAAGGTAAAAAGATCTTCCTGACAGGGAAGACATGGTAAAACCCTATCTCGAAAAAAAGGGGGGGAGGGGGTTAGAAAGGTCTTTGCTTTTCTTATTATTTTGTTCTTAAGATCTTTATTTTTTGAAGTTTTCATCTTTGCTTGAGACAACTTACAGATTTTTCTACAGGATTTTAAACATTGGTATCTTTCCTCTACTATATGTTAATTAGTGATTAATCTTTAAAAAGTTTTTATCAGAACCAACCTCAGACAGCTGGACTTTGGATATTATTGCTTAGATTTCAAATTTTCTTTTTTGTTTGTTTGTTTGTTTTTTGCGGAACTGGGGATTGAACTCAGGCCCTTGTGCTTGCCAGAGAAGCACTTATGCTACTGAGCCATCTCCCCGGCCCCTCAAATTTTCTTTTTTAACAAAGAAGTGCAAGCATAAAAATGATACAGTGTCTTTACTCTCTGACAGCATAGTACTTTTTTTTTCTTTTATCTACAGGGTGTTCAGGGTCTCACTACTAGATCAGACTCGTAGTGCCCCGGGGGCAGGGCCAACCCGGGTTGGGGGTAGAACCCTGGGCCCCTGGCCCCTGGCCCCTGGCCCCTGGCTCCTAGCTCCTATGCCTGCTTGCAGGTGCTTTAATCCACTTAGCTATTTGGCCAGCCCTCAACATAGTAAATTTTGGTCTTAGTTTTAATATGATACCTGTAGTTTTTGGTTAGAAACATATACCTTCTGTGTGCTAATTACTAATTTTAGAGATTCAGTGAATGAAGAGTATGTCATAGTTGAAGCTTCGGGGGAGTGTTGAGACATCACATCAGATAACTAGAATGTAGTATGTGATGCATTAAATATATACGTGTACAAAGTGCTATAATACCACACAAGAGAGTTATTGAACTTAATTTTTTTTTTCAAAACTAGATAAAATCTCATGTTTACTGCCTATACTAGCTAGCTGCTAGGAGCTTTGATAATATTATTTCAGTAGCATCAATGAATATGAGTTTGAACCTTTGTAATTGCCATCAGTGGCAATTTATTTTATTTTTTGGGTGGTACCAGGAGTTGAATTCAGGAGCTTGTGCTTGCGAAGCAGGCAGGCAGGCCACTGAGCTATATCCTTGTATTTTTTTTGAAGATTTATTTGGTGCAGGGTTTTGCTATGTAGCTTGGACTCATAGTGATCCTCTTGTCAGCCTCCCCAGCACTGGGATTACAGGCGTGCGCCACCACACCCAGTTTTGGCCAGCTTGACACAGGGCTGGCATGGTGTGTGATACTGGGAATTGAACCTGGGCCCTTGCACTTGCCAGGCAGGAGCTTAGACCGCTGGGCTATCTCCCTGGCCCATTTTATAGTTTAAGAAAGTTAAAAAGAAGAAAATAAAACTTGGTTATCTTCGCTACTATATGTATTGACATTTGGATAATTGATATTAAAATAAAGGTGAATGTTGAATAGTTGGGACATTTTTTCTCTTTCCCTCCCTGCCACCACTGCCTCTTTCTCCTCCTCTTCCTGCCCCCCTCCTCCACCACTCCTCTCCCATTTTCTTCTCCTGCCCCCCTCTCCTCTGCTCCCTTCCTCTTTCCTTTTTCTTTGACAGGGTCCTGGGCTCAAGTATTCTTCCTGCCTCAGTTTTCAAGTAGTTTAAACTATAAATGTCACCATGCCTGACTCAAGCATTTTGTGTGTGTGTGTGTGTGTGTGTGTGTGTGTGTGTGTGTGTGTTTTTCTTTTTTGAGACAGGGTCTTGCTATGTAGTTCAGGTTAGCCTTGAGCTCACTTTGTAGCCCTGACTGGTCTCAAACTTGCAAGATCCTCCTGCCTCAGCCTCCCAAGTGCTGGGATTACAGTCATGTGCCACCATGCCCTAAGGACATCATTCTGATACTAGAGACAGAATTTATACTGTTACAAAGAATGTAGTTACCAGCACAGTACAGAATCAGTGGTTTTCAAATTTATCTTAACTGTAGAAATGTTAACTCAAAACCCTAATGTAGAAGCTGAGACTATAAAAAGATAAAAGTGGAATCTTGCTTACTTGGCCTCCTCTCTGTTGTTCATACCTACTTTTTGGGGCCATCATTGTGAGATTCAAAAACAAGACCCTGTCTGAATACTAGTCCTCCTACTTTTTGGATAATATAATATAAAATAAATTAGTGAATTTATTTTCTTAAACTAATTTCAAGGATAATGGGCTGGTCAGGCTTCTCAGAGGTGGTGATAGGCTGCCTTTCAGGCTTAATTTTTTATTTTTATTTTTCTTAAATTTTCTGTATTTGGTACAGGGTCTCACTATGTAGCTTGGACTCCAGCTTGGACTCATAGTGATCCTCCTGTTTCAGCCTCCCTAGCGCTGGGATTGCAGGCATTTGCCACCATGCCCAGTCTTGGTGGTTGGCAGGGGATCAAACCACCTAGGCATGCACTTAGACTGCTGAGTTATCTGTACAGCCCAGTGGGTGTTTTTTTTTTTTTGTTGTTTTGTTTTGTTTTTTGTTTTTAAACATGGTACTGGGGATGGAACTGAGGTTCTTACGCATACCAGCAAGCAGTGTCACTAAACTATATCCCCAGACATTTAGATAGCTCTTTACATTCTGTGACTCAGTAGTTTGTTGGTAGTCTAGGTCAGGCCTGCATGAGAGATACTTACTTTTAAGTTAATTTTTTTGTTACTCAAATTAAGATCTTAATTCATTATAGATGAAATTGTCATTGTTTTATTAATTTAAAAATTAGGTTTGCTTTTTCTTTAGTGCATTATGTTCACAGTCTATGAAAAAATAATTGGATAAAACGGCAGATGCAGAAACTGAGTATATTTGTAATACAAATAACTATAATATATCTGAAATATATTTTTAATATAGCTTTGCATATTTATGTATTTATATGTGTGTGTGTATGTATGTATGTATGTATGTATGTATTTGGTATAGGGTCTCACTAATGCAGCTTGGACTCATAGTGATCCTCCTGTTCTCAGCCTCCCCAGCACTGGGATTACAGGCATATGCTACTACCATGCCTGGACTGTATCATGGGTGTGGCATGTGGGACGAGAGATCAAACTCCATCTCTGAGCTTGCCAAAGCAGGTGCTTAGTCTGCTGATCTATCTCACGGGACCTCCAAAGTGTTTTTAAAAATACATCCTCTATACTTCTTATGAATTGGTAATTGGAATTAGAGGCCTTAATTAGATTCAGATTTGATTTTGATGGCAACAATCTTTCATAGGTAGTATAGCTTTTATTACCATAGCATTGTGAAATATGTAACTATAATGTTTTAAATCTTTTTAATTTTTTGTTATTTATTTGGTACGGCATCTTGCTACACAGTTTGTTCTTGTAGTGATCCTTCTCTCTCAGCCTCGCCAGCACTGGGATTACAAGTGTGTGTCACTATGCCCAGTTTCAGTGGCTGGCACAGCTTGCCTGAGGTCCTGGGGCTGGTGTGGCTTGCAGTACCAGGGATCGAGCTCAGGTCCTTGTGCTTGCCAGGCAGGTGCTTAGACTGCTGAGCTCTCTTCAGCCCCCTGTAATTATTTGTATATCATTTCTGGTTGTCTCTGATATGTAAGTAATCTTGGTTAATGAGGAATAAAAATAGTATTACAAGAAAAAAATTTTTTAAGACAGGGTCTTGCTATGCAGTTCAGGCTGGCCTTGAGCTCACTTTGTAGCCCAGCTTGGTCTGTGTTGGTCCCTATCCCGTTGTTGTTGTCCATCGCCCTCCCCCCGGTGGTGGGAATTGAATGTAGGATCTTGCACTTGCCAAGCAGGTGCTTGTGCCACTGAGCTATATACCTGGGCCAACATGCTTTTTTTTTTTTTTTTTTAGTAACTTCCCTCCTAGACTGAGCGTGGTGGCGCATACCTGTAATACCAGCTCTTGGGAGGTTGTAAACAGGAGGATCACTACGAGTCTGATCTAGTAGTGAGACCCTAAACACCCTGTAGAACCTTCCCCCAATACAAAAATAAAATAACCTAGCTCCCTTTTTCCTCCTCCTCCCCTCCCCCTCCCCCTTCCTTCTCCCC
>NW_004524648.1:673377-692034 GCF_000260255.1 Octodon degus | reverse complement strand
AAAAAAAATACCTGACTTGAGACTTTTCCTTTTCTCTTTCCCTCCCCTTCCCTCTCCTCCCCTCTTTTTGTACCCAGGATTAAACTTGGGACCTTTTGCTTGCAGATAGGTGCTTATGCTGCTGAACTATATCCCTGACCCCCTGGGCTGTCCTTGAACTTCCAGTGAGCCTGCCTCAGCCTCCTGAGTGCTGGGATCACAGCCATGTGCCGAAAAAAAATTTTTTTTGAGGTGAGGCCTGATGCTGTATAGTTCCAGCTGGCCTGGACCTCACTGTGTAGCACAGGCTGGTCTGGAACTTGGGTGATCCTCCTGTTTCAGCCCTCCAAGTGGTGGGATTTTAAGTATGTGCCACTGCCCCTTGTTCAAAATTCTTGATTTTTTTCTTTTTTCCTTTTTTTCTACCATCAGCAATTAAATATTTGATTTAATTGAGGAAAAACAGCTATTTTTTTCATGTTTTCATCTGCTTACCAGCTTCTAAAATTTTTGCTTGTGGTACCACTTCTATTACTATTTCCTTGCTTTCTACCACTTTAAGCCATTTTACTGAAACCATTGTCATCCAAGTTATCGATGAATTTCAAGCTAACTATAGTAGACCAATCTCATCTTTGCTTGATATTTGGACAGATTTGGATTCTATTAATTGCCTCTCATAATATCCTGTTGGCTTCTGTGACATTCTGTTTTTTGTTAGCCTCAACAGTATATGCGTGCGTGTGTGTGCGTGCGCGCATGTGCGCGTGTGTCCATGTTGGCTTTTGCACTGAACTACGTTCCCAGCCCCTTTTAATTTCAATACAGGTTCTTAGTAAATTGCCCAGATTGGGCTCAAATTTATGAACCTCCTGCTTCAGCCTCCCAGAGTACTGAAATTATAGTCATGTGCCACTGTATCTCAATTTTAGACTCTTTAAGTGTTGATGTTCTTTTCCTAGCTCTAGGCTTGGCCTTTTGCTCAGCTTGCTCTGTCTGTTCTCCATTGGTCCGCTTATCCATTTCTGTACCCCACATTTAACACATTGTCTTAGTCACTTTTTCTTTACTGGGACATAATAGTTAATATCTACAGGTTCAGTAAGGAGAGGTTAATCTGGGTGAATGTTTTTAGAGGTGTCAGTCCATAGATGGTCAACTCTAATACAAAATGGTATAATGGAAATACCTTTTGACAGGAAAACTGCTCATCTAACAAACAGAAGCAGAGAACTGGGGAGGGAAATACATTCTTCTAGGTCACACCCACCCTCAGTGACCTAGCTCTTCCAGCCAGGCCCTGCCTCCTAATATTGCATTTAGCCATAGTACCCCCATGATACAGTCAGCTTTCAAAAATCCCATTTATGAGTTTGTAAAACCTTGGGGACATTTAGATACAAACTCTTTAACTCCATCTGTAAAGTAAAAAGTACCAGCCCTCATCTTGTGTTTGTTGTTTTAGAACAGGGATTGGACCAGTGCCAGTGATAAGGCAAGAGTTGTACCCCTGAGCTATATCTCCAGCCAACATTTTTTTTTGGTAGGTTGTTTCTTTTTTTTTTTTTTTTGGCAGAACCAGGGATTGAACTCAGGCCCTTGTGGCTTGTCAGGCAAGTGCTTATTCTACTGAGCCATCTTCCCAGCCCTTTTTTCGAACCCATTTGCTTGTACAGCTTCCTACTGTAATTAGTCTTATTTTCTTCATTCCTTTACATCTTAGAGTTTCTTGTTCAGCTTAGTTTCAAGCCAGAAATCCCTGAAAGTTATTCTTGACTCAGATTACCTTTCTCACTTTATAGCTGCCTACCTATAGTCACCAGTTTTGTAATAATTTTTTTTAATTTTTATTTTATTTATTTATTTATTTATTTGAGAGAGAGAGAGAGAGAGAGAGAGAGAGAGAGAGAGAGAGAGAAAGAAAGAGTGTGTGGCCAGCTCAGCCCACCAGGGGGCAGGGCTGGCTGGCATGTGGTGCTGGGGGATTGAACCGCGGTCCCTGATGCTTTTGCTAAGCTTGTTCCAAGTAGGTGCTTTAGACCACTGAGCCATCTCTCCAGCCCCTGTAATAATTATCTGATAAATTTATTTAATTCTTTTTTACTGCTGCTATCCTAGTATAGAATTTCACGATCCATCACTTTCATTCCTGCAAACTTCCTTTCTGGCTTGTTTTTTGCTTATCATCCTGACCTTATAAAAAACAGAAAACCTTACTACCTATAAAGTAAAACTAAAAACAAGCCTAAAAAACCCTTTATTGCCTAATGGCTTCTCATTGCCCCTTGGATAAATTGTAAAGAAATGAGCTTGTTTTTGTATTTCATTCCCTGTTTACACGCTTAGTTTTATTTGGAGTCTCACACTGGTCATACTGTTTTGTTTTTATTTTCTTTCTTGGCTTATTCTTTGAATAGATTGCGAACTCTTTGTTGTAAAGAATCCTTGGGGCCAGGGAGATGGCTCAGTGGAGTAAGCGCTTCCCTGGGAAGCGCAAGGGCCAGAGTTCAGTCCCAGGTTCCGGGGGGGGAAAAAAAAAAAAAATCCTTCTTCTGTTTTTCTTTTCAGAATCCTTCTATTAAACTTAGTGTTTAAAACAATGCCTAGTAGATAGTAGTGTTCTCTGTATATTTGATGAGGCCGGGGAGATGGCCCAGTGGAATAAGCGCTTCCCTGGCAAGTGCAAGGGCCTGAGTTCAATCCCCGGTTCCCAAAAAAACCAAAACAAACAAACACACACAATATATATTTGATGAATGAATCATTTGTTTAGCATACAAGTGTATGTTGAATGGTCTTACCATTATTAAACCATTTAATGGATTATTATGCCTAATATTACTATACCATTATGGTCATCATTCTTGTATGTTAATATTTTGACGGAGGCCACCCATCTCTGCAAATTAAGTTGGACCCTGTAATATATGTAGTGTACTGTTTTTTCCTGATAAAAGTAAGGATTTTTGCCTTGCCTCTTTTTTCCAGTTTAATATATATGATTAGTTTTTTGTTGTTGTAGCAGATAATAGAAACCTGTAGTTCAGATATTCACCACTATTAGATATCCTTATTTTATCCCTCCTATGTCCTTTTTCAGGCTGTATGAGTCCATAGATGCTTTGGCTAAGTAACAAGACTTTAAAAAGTGAGGGCTGAGAATTAAACACTAACCAGTTACTGTGTTCCTAGGTTATCCATTATGTTCGGTTCTAATTTCACTAATTATTATCAACAGTCATATTTTTCTGGATTTAAACAGTGGTACTGATAATTTTCAGTTGTCATATTTTTGCCACTGTATTCCAGATTGGAAGGATCTTTACAGATTATAAATTTCTACTTAGGCAATTGCTCAATGGAGAAAGATACCAATTCAGATCAGCTGCCATTGGGAGTGTATAAATGCTCATTTTTTTGACCCAGGGCTCATTTCAAACCAGGATTTGCTTTCTCATCCTTATTTTTTCTATCTATGACATTGTCTTTTTTTTTGATGGTAGTGGTGGCACTGATAAAAGTAATTCAAGACCTTCACATAGAGCTGCATCCAAGCCCTTCATCATTTTTTTATTGATGATGATAAGGGTAGGATCTCACTGTGAAGTCCAGGCTGGTCTTGAATTCACTACATAGCACAAGCTAGCATTGCAGTTGTAGTGATCCTCCTCCATAGCCTTCCAGGTGATGAGATTACAGGTATGCAGCATGATGCTCAGTTTATGTGTATATTTAAACTTTTCTTTTTCTTTTTTTTTTTTTTTTGAGACAGTCTCACTAATAAATGTCCAGCTGGTCTCCAGTTTGGGAACCCACTGGCTCAACCTCCCAAATTACAGGATTATAGATTATGTGTCAATATGCTTGGGTATTAGCGTGCACTGAGTTATATTCCCAACCCTTTGATTTTATTTATTTATTTGATACAGGGTCTTGCTACGCAGTTCAAATTTGTAGTGCTTCTCCTGTTTCAGCCTCCCCAGTGTGTTGGGATTACAGGTGTGTGCCACCAAGCCAGGTATTGGGGCAGGCACAGCATGTGGTACCGGGAATCATACTCAGGTCCTTAGGCTTGTAAGGCGGTGCTTAGACTGTGGAGCTATCTCCCCAGTCCTGATTTTATTTTAGACAGAGTTTTGCCAGACTGGCTTTGAACCTTGTAACTCTCCTGCCCCCACTCCCAAATGACTGGGACTGATATAAGGAAATGTAATTTCCAACCTACTAGAGATCCAAAACAGTGAGCTCATGTTCTCTAAAATCAAAGAATGAATTCTAGGAACAATGGAGGTTAACAGTAGGAAGAATTTATTGAGAGAAAGCTTCTTTCTGAGAGGGACAGAAGAGAGCCTAGAAATTGGATTGCCCACCAACCCCTACTTCGCAAGGGTTTTTATTGAGTGAAACCACAAGGTGAGGTATGCTTAAGGTGAGACAGAACTATAATGAACTAATAGTTAGCTAATATTGATCCAGTGGCAAATCATAGGATGGTTATGAGGTGGGAAAAAACTGTAGTCTACCAGTATACAACAAAGTGTAGTCCATTGCTAGGGCAGTATTAAGTGGGGAGCAAATGGGGAAATAGGCCATAGCAAGTACATATGGCCAAAGACTTTTCCTAACAGGATGGGTTAAAAACATCTGGTCCTCCACCCCAAGAAGATTGATTCCTATTTAGAATATCAATCACTGCTGTAGTGAAAATATATAGGTGAATAGTAGTTCTTTTTCTTGAAGCCTGGACTTGAGTAAATACACTTCCAGCCAGTTGTCTTTTGCATTGACCTCTTGAGGACTGAGCCCTGTCTGACTGCCTGTCATATTTCTACCTAATTTAGCTATCTGTATTAGGATTACCAGCATATACCACTGTGCTGACCTCTTTTTTTTTTTTTTTTTTTTGTTTAAGATGGGGTCACACTATGTAGTCCAGGTTGGCTTCACTCCGTGCTGATCCTCCTCCAACAGCCTTCAGAGTGTTGGGATTACAGGCGTGCAACACCAAGCCTGGCCTTTTTCTTTTTTAAATAAGACAGGGTTTCACTGTGTTGTGTTGCCCATGCTGACCTCGAACTCCACATTCTAGTGATTGTCCACTTAGGTATAACAGAGAAACAAAACCAGAGTTCTGGACTAATAAATGATTACTTAAGAAACTATCTGATTCCCCCCCCCAATTTTACTTTCATTTACTCCCACATAATTGATTACAGTACTTTTTAGAGTTTCTTTTGAGATTGGATCACACTGTGTAGTTCAGGCCAGGCTAACCTCAGACTCACCACAATTCTTTCAGCTTCTGGAGTTTCAGAGTCATAGTCATGTACCACCACGCCATTTTGTTATATAGAAATTGATTTGATGTTACAAATATATCAAATAAGGGCTCTGAAATTTTAAGTAGTACCCAGATACTAGGTTAAGAAGTGGATTTCTGTGAGCATATAGAAGCTAGGGTAGTTTGTTCAGTTTTGTTGTTTTTAAAATACATGTTTCTGAGGGGCACAAAATACATTGTAATTACATTAAACCAGTTTAACTGTGTTCATTCGGAAAACAGGAGATTGCTAAGCAGTTTATTTACATTATAAATACCAGCCATTATTGGGCCAGGTAGATAGCTCAGCAGCATAGTTACCTGCCTGACCAGTTTAAGGTCCTGAGTTCAATTTCTGGTCCCCCTGCCCTCATAAAAAAAGGTAAAATAAGTACTAGCCATTCTAAGGTGGCTGACAGTCAACGTTGAAGGTTATTTCAGTCAAGGATGATCCTATAATCATAGTTTTTATTTTTTATTTTTTAAAGACCCTGTGTATTTAGCACAGGGTCTGCAGGGTCACACTATGTAGATTGGACCCCTGTTTTTCAGCCTCCTGAGCGCTGGGATTTCAGGCGCATGCCACCAAGCCCAGTCTCAGTCACCCACAGTGCACCCCAGGGGTGGGGGCTGGGCCAGGCCGGCATGGTATGGTAATGCTGGGGATTGAATCCTGGTCCCAGCGCTCTGCTGAAGCATGTGCTTTAGTCCACTGAACGATCTGGCTGGCCTATCATAGTGTTTTTTTTTTTTTTTTTACCTTTTTGTAAATTAGAAATTTTAGTTTTTCACTTTAAGGAAAAATTATAGTCTTCTTGAGTAGGTAGGGTTTTTTGGTTTTGTTTTTGTGCTGTTGGGGATTGACCTAGGCCCTCATGTATGGTAGTCTAACACTGAACCACTGATCTTTATCCCCAGATATTGTAGGTTAATATTTTGAGATTAACGTGTCTGACAGGTAACATAAGGTTATGAGTACTTTCATGTTAAATTTCAAGCTAGTACTATTTTGTCTCATTAAAGGTAACTTAAGATATTTTAAAAGCTGCATATTTCGACAATGGTTGATTTTTACTGTAGGTTGAAAATGTTATGTTCATATTATTATAAATCTCGGGGCCTGGCCTTAGCTCAGTTGTTTAAGTGGCTGCCTCCACAAAGCTGTCAGCCTCAGGTTGCTGTAGTTCGATCTCCACAACACTCCAGCCAGCCAAACCACCCCTGAGGGCATTCAGAGCAAAAAAAAAAAAAAAAAAAAAAGCCTTATATATTATAAATCTCATTAAAATGTGTACTATAATTAAAATTTTATTTTATTTTATTTTTTGGCGGAACCAGGGATTGAACTCAGGCCCTTGCGCTTGCCAGGGAAGCGCTTATTCCACTGACCCATCTCCCCAGACCCTATAATTAAAATTTTAGACTTTGAATTTTGAGTCAAAAATTATTTTCTCTCTTTTTCTTCTTAGGTGGAATGAACCATATGTGTTGAATTATCTCGTTACTGATTGGATCCATTTGTAAAAGAATCGTTTTTCTCCTGTGTGGAAGCCACTTTGTGGCATATTTACTTACAAGTCCAAGGATTGGAAAGCCCTTTGATTTCCTGAAGGAGGGACATACCACTGTATCAAATAAGCTTGATGTTACAGCCAAAATGGTGCTGTCCCAGAGACAACGAGATGAGCTGTAAGTTTCTCTGTTTTGTGCTCTAGAAAAATAACTCCTGTCATAAGAGACAAAGTAATAAAACATATCTTTGGTAGATCTGTTCTAATAGTAAAACTGTTTTCTACCAGTGTTCACATGTTGGTTTAGTTGTTTTGATTGTAAAACTAGGTCTTCATTTTTCTCTTTTGGAGAGGGGTTTGAGACATGGTCACACTGTGTAGTCCAGACTGGCCTCAAAGTTGCTATTTTCTTGCCTCAGTTTTCTGAGTGCTAAGAGTACAGACATAATACCATCATGCCCAGCTGATACTGGGTCTTATTTTGACATAGAAGTATATATCCTTTTAAATTTATCATGTATAAATTTAAATTAAATTGATAAGTTTTATCCTGTTTGTCTTTTAAATATATTACATTCAAAAGGAAGATAAATGCTTCTTTTTGTCTGGAATATGTCTTAGAAACATGAAAGTCTTGTTTTTGGTACTAACACTTGCCTTGGTGTATTTTTATCTTTTTATTATCCAATGGTGGTTATAGGATTTGAACTTTATGAGGTGTTAATATACATTATAAGAGATGTGATAGTTTGACTACTGCTCTTGTTTGGTATTCCATATACTATAGCATTCCATTTTTGTAGTAACAATACAGAGCAAAAAACTTTATGATGCAGATTTTTAAATTTGTTTTTGTATTTTGAGACAGGTCTCAGTATGTAGTCTGTGCTGACCTTGCAGTGATCTTTTTGGAGCATGGTGGCACACATTTGTAATTGCAGCACTCAGGAGGCTGAGGCAGAAGGATCACTATGAGTTTGAGCCCAGCCTGTGCTACATAGTGACGTCATGTCTCCAAAAAAATCAACCTAGTAACAACTAAAAAGGTTTTCTATAGTTGAAAAATTGGAAATATTTTTAAAAGATGTAAGATATATATATATATATACACACACACACACACACACACACATATTTTCTGTTTTATCAGGTTCCTATTATTAACATTTTGTACCATTTGTTTTGTCCTGTAAGGCTATGTGTGTAAGGTGCACAAATAATTATTTTCCTAAATTGAGAGTGAGTTATATATAACAAAGACTACAGGTCTTAAGAATAGGACATTCTAGGGCCGGCCAGATAGCTCAGCAGACTAAAGCACGTGCTTAGGCAGAGCGCAGGGACTGGGGTTCGATTAAGACTGAACATGGCAAAAAACAAAACAAAACAAAACAAAACAGTGTGGCAGCACACACCTGTAATCCCAGTGCTTGGGAGGCTGAAAATAGGAGGATCACTACAAGTCCTGTCTATGTAATGAGACCCTGTAGACTCTGTACTAAATATATAAAAAAATAAAAAGTAGGAATAGGACATTGTTTAACATTTATTTATTGTGTGTGTGAGTGTGTGTGTGTGTGTGTGTGTGTGTATGTGTGTGTGTGGCCAGCTCAGCCCACCAGGGGGTGGGGCTGGCTGGCATGTGGTGCTGGGGGATTGAACCGCGGTCCCTGTGCTTTGCCAAGCTTGTTCTAAGTAGGTGCTTTAGACCACTGAGCCATCTCTCCAGCCCCTCCATTCAGTCTTGAATCAAATGTTGTATTTAGTTGTCATTTTATATCTTAGCTTTTCTCTCTCTTCTGTTTAATTTGCAGTACTGGAATTTGAACCCAGACCCTTCATGCTGAGCTACATTCCCAGCTCTTTTTTTTTATTTTTGAGACACAGTCTTGATGTGTTGCCACATTGCTTTTTATAACTGTGACCCCTTTCCTTAGTCTTCCAGAGTGCTGGGATTACAAACTTAAGTCACTGGTGCCCTGCTAATTTTATGTCTTTTTAGTCTCATTTAACCTTTAACATTTTCCTAGCTTGTCTTTGATTTATGTGATGCTAGTAGTCTTGTGGTTTCTTATAAATAGAATGTTCTGCATTTTGAATTTGTCCATTATTTCCTCATGGTTAGATAATGTTTTGTGTAAGTGGGGAAGATCATAAGGTCATGCATACATTCTTGTTTTCAGTCAGTATTCCCTCCAAGCTTACTATCCATTGATAATTCTTGCTTGAACCATTCACTTTTTTTTTTTTTTTTTTTTTTTGCTCCGAATGCCTTCAGGGCAGGTTTGGCTGTCTTGTGCTGTGGGGATCGAACCACAGCAACCTGAGCCTGACTGCTTTGTTGAAGCAGCCACTTAAAGAACTGAGCTAAGGGGCAGGCCTCCGAACCATTCACTTTTACAGTAGTTGTGATACTGTTTTCTGACATCATTACTCATTCCACATTTATGTTAATACTCATGATTTTGCTATAAACAAGGAGCCTTTTTCTTATGAGTTCTTATATATTCAGCTTATCATTCATTGCTTTTGTTACTGTTTTCATAGTTGGATTGTCCCAGATTTGGCCCATATGGTTTCTCTTCAGTTGGTTCTTCTGTATGGCTCCATCATTTTGGGAGAGAACTTTAACTTTCTAGTATAACAAGATATTCTAAACTTATTGTATCCCTATTGTCTTGATTACTTTTCTCTTGTTGCTGACACCCAGAATTAAGGACACTTAAGAATTGAGGAAGAAAAGCCTTATTTAGTTCACAGTTTGTGGAGGTTTCATGCCATACGGCTAACTCCAAGGCAGAGTGGCACATGGCAGAAGGCAGCAGTTCGTGGTGGTGGAAAACAGCAAGAGCAAACAAGGAGGAACACTGGCAGAGAGCAAACCTCTTTTTCCCTCCTTTATATTGCACTCAGGCTATCTGTCCCAAGGTGGGTGTAGCCTTAGCATCCATAGTCCCAGCATTGGATTATTAATCACAAAATCACAAGCTCAGCAGTCTAAAGTGCCTGCTTAGGCAAGCACAGGGGCAGACCATGGTTCGATTCCCGGCACCACATGCAGTGCCATCCCCACCCCCAGGGCAGGCTGAGCCAGCCACAAAAAAATAGTAATAAAAAGTATATATAAAAGGAGAAAATATATAATCTTTATGAATTATAAAAACAAAGGTCAAAAATGAGCTATACATTCAAAAATAATGACGAAGTAAGACCAAAAGAAGCAAGGGGAAGAAATTATAATCAGTAAAAGCTGAATGTAATAAAATGGAAAATATAGCCTGGTCAACTTTGGTTAAAGCCAAAAACTAGCTATTTAGGAAGACTGATAAAACTGATGTAATAATGGAAAAAGAGCTGGGGTTAATATATAGTGGTAAAATACTTTCTGAGCAAAACTCTGGTTTGGATCCACTGTACCACAGAGAAAGGGAGACAGAGACAAAACTGGAAAGAAAAAAAGATAACAAGGACAACAAATATATTTTGGAGATTTTAAAAATTATGAGAATGGGCTGGTGAGATGGCTCAGTGGTCTAAAGCACCTACTTAGAACAAGCTAAGCTAAGCAAAGCACAGGGACTGCAGTTCAATCCCCCAGCACCACATGCCAGCCAGCCCCGCCCCCTGGTGGGCTGAGCTGGCCACACACACACAAAATGAAAATAAATAAATAAAAATTAAAAAAAAATAAAAATAAAAATTATGAGAATGCTTTTATTACCTTAAGTTTGAAAAATAAGTGATAATGGATCCTTTTTAAAAAGACAATATGGTAAAATGGTCTCAAGTAAAAATCTTGAGTAAATCCTTAACTATAGAAGACATTATAAAGTTCAGTGTAAGTTTCAAACCCAGACTTTTTTTGTTTTGTTTTTGGTACAGGGTGTTTGTTCCTCTGTAGTTCATTCTTGTTTTTTTTTTTTTTTTTTTTGGCGGAACCGAGGATTGAACTCAGGCCCTTGTGCTTGCCAGGCAAGCGCTTATTCTACTGAGCCATCCCCCCGGTCCCTCCTCTGTAGTTCAGAATGGCAATGACCTCACTGTATAGCCAGATTGGACCCTAACTAATGGCAATTCTCCTACGTTAGCCTCACGAGTGCTGGGATTACAGGCATGTGCTACCATGCTTGGCAAACCCAGTCAGATTTTCAAACCTAGATTCATATGTTGTCAAATTGTTAAAGGAAGTTACTTCCCAGATAATATCTTTTCTAGTACATGAAGATTTTTCTAGTACAAGAAAATTTTAAGAGTTCACCTTTTGTGAAGCAAGCAAAACCTTGATAGCAATGCTTGGCAAAAGGGGAAATATAAAAAGAATTTTCAGAGTAATTCTAATTTTAAATTTCTGTTTGGTTATTTGAGACAGATCTTGCTCTATAACCCAGGCTGGCTTGAATCCCAGTCCTCTTACTTTGGTTTCCTACATACTAAGATTTCAGGTATATACCACTATGCTCAGCTCAGGTTAATTTTTAATGTGAAGTCAGCTACAAAAATGCTAAGTAACCTAACAGTTGAACTCAGTAGGCACGGAGGCTATATTCTAATCATGCAAGGATGTTCAACAGTAAGAAACCTGCTAGCTAGGCAAGGTGAATCCAGGCTTTTTTGTAATCTTAGCTACAGATGAAGGAGGAGCAGAAGGATCACAAGTTTGAGCTGAGGTTTGGCAGTTTAGCAATTTATTAACGCCTTTTTGCAAAGAAATGGTAAAAGATGGGTATGGTGGTGAGTGCCTATAATCCCAACACTTGGGGGGCAGAAGCAAGAAGATTGATATGAATTTAAGGTGACCCTGGTTTAGAAAGTGAGTTCAAGGGGGCTGGTGAGATGGCTCAGTGGTCTAAAGCACCTACTTAGAACAAGCCAAGCTAAACAAAAGCACAGGGACCGCGGTTCAATCCCCAGCACCACATGCCAGCCAGCCCCGCCCCCTGGTGGGCTGAACTGGTCACACACACACACACACACACTAAATAAATAAATAAATAAATTAAAAAAAAAAAGAAAGTGAGTTCAAGGCCAGCCTGAATTTCATTGTGAAACCTATCTCAAAAAGATCCCTTCGCAAAAATAATTTTTTAAAAATGTATTTTAGTACAGGGTCTACAGGGTCTCACTACGTTGATTGGACTCATAGTGATTCTCCTGTTTTCAGCCTCCCACGCGCTGGAATTACCAGCATGGGATACTAAGCCCAGTCTCATTCCCCTTCTCAGTGTTCCCCAGGAGTGGGGCTGGCACAGCAGGCTGGGGATTGAACCCTGGTCACTGTGCTCTGCCTAAGCAGGTGCTTTAGTCCACTGAGCTATCTGGCCGGCCCACAAAAATAAATTTCAGAGAAACAGTAAAAAAGGAATGGGGATGTAGCCTAGTGGCAGAGCGCTCCTGGGTTCAATCTCCATTTGCACTTTAAAAAGAAAAGAGGGTTGGGGAAACAGCTGAGCTGCATAATAAGCACCTGCCTGGCAAGTGCAAGGGTCTGAGTCCAGTCCCAGGTACCCCCAATAAATAAAGAATAAAAAGAAACCTCATCAATAAACAAGGGGAAAATATGCCCAATCCAAAAGATATTTTTATGTGTACAGTGGATTTTTTGCTTTGATGTACATTTCCATTAGTGAAAAACAAGCACAAATTTCTGTGCTAAAAGTTTAAATACATATAAGATTCTTGCTAATGAAAAAGAATCAGAACTCTTAGAAGGTCTGTTTGTAGGTGATAGCATATACAATTAAAGTAGGGTAAGTGTGGTTGCCTCAAAGAAGATAGCATACAGAGGTAAATTGTTTTGTTATTAGATTATGTATTAGAGAAGATTTATTTGTTCATTTTTGTTTTTATTTGTATACTTGAAATGGAGTCCCAGTGTTTTGCCCAGGCTGTTCTTGACTTGCTGGACTAAAGTGATCCTCCTATCTCAGCCTCATTAGTAACTAGGACCATTTATGTAAGCTACCCTAGCAATCCATGCTTGTGAATGAAAAAGGCAGTAATGGAAAAATGTAAGAACTCTTGAATTAATAAAAATAAGTGCAATCCTAAGTGTAATTTTTCATGAAAAGGGCTAGGGATGGAGATTAGCTGTAGAGGCTCCCTGGGTTCAGTCCACAGTTCTGGGGATGGCAGGGGAATGTTTGTGAAATAGACTCAATAGATTAGTGGAATAAACAAATCTATGAAGTTTAGTATGCGCTGGAAAATACTGCTGTAATAGTAAAAGCCCAGTGGTGAACAAGTGGAAAACAAATTCAGCCTCTGATAAAGAACTTCAAGATGTAAAGTGGCAGAAACTATAAGTGAATGGTAGCCTTTAGTATATTAAAATATAAAACTGCATAAAGACAGACCTCAAACAGAATTAAAATAGAAGCAATTAGCTAAGGGAAATGTTTGCAACACATATAACAAAGAAATAACATTTAGAATATGTGAAGGTGGGCTGGGGCGATTGGTAGCTTGGCATAACTGCCTGCCTTGCAAGTGCAAGGTCATGAGTTCAATCTCTGATACCATATGCTGTGCCACCCCTGAAACTAGGCATGGTGATGCATACCTGTGATCTCAGCACTGGAAAGGCTGAGACAGGAGGGTCACTGAGTCCAAAAGGTATAGTGAGACCCTGTATCCCTTAAATAATTTTTAAACATCAAAATATTTTAATTAAACTACAGAAAACAGTGATTATAGTACAGGATATTCATAAGCAAAGATATACATTGATTGATTGATTGATTGATTGATTGATTGATTGATTTTGCTACCGGGGATTGAACTCAGGCAGACAGATTGTGCTTGGTCGGGCAGACAATTATTCTACTGAGCTATCTCCCCGGCCCCACACCATGTTTTAAGTACTTAAAAGTACTTAACAAATAGTAAGACTATTTGTTTCCTTAACATTTTTCTGTATTTTAAGTTCGTACATGAAGATGATCAGATTTACCATTTTGGGAGAGTAGGGAGAAAAAAGTATACTTATCACTAGCTAGATGTGCACACTGTATGCTCCATTATTTATATGCAAGGCCCAGGTGACTGGAAGTACAGTTGACAGGCATTTTAATAAACTGGACAGCCATTTGTTTCTGCACAAGGCATCTTTACACAGGAGCAAATGGGAGAAAACAGGAAACAACCAAGCACTCTGCACTGCAACACATCACCCTAACAGCTATTCAGCATTACTCAACTGCTGTACAACTGTGCCTAGTGCATAAAAATACATGAGAGATTAGAATTGTGTTCCAATAAATGTTTTTAAAAATTAATAAAAATGATCATAACCAGGAGGAAAAATCAGAAAAAATGAATATCATGGTCATTCACTGTTAGTAAAGTAAATTAAAGTTGGTCAGATTTAGTCTTGTTAGAGATTTTCTAAAATGATAAAATTGAGATGCTAGTATTTGCTAATAGTAGGAAATGAATTCTTTGAAAAAAAATTATTTTTGGCAGCACAAAAAAAAAAAAAAGAAAAAAAAAATCAGGCTCAAACAGAGGGCCTTGGTTATCCCCTTAGTTCAATGGATGTTTTTCAGACACTGGTACTTAGGTGTATAGATAGTTAAAATTTCTTTAAGGCTCAATTTGTCAGTATCATTTAATATATATATTCTTTGATCTGACAGTGTGTACCTTGTATGTCTTAGGGATAGCTATATAAAAAGATGTTTGTTACGTTGTTTATAATAATAAGAAACTCTTCATTGGAAAAGTTTATCCTTCAAGGGATATATTATGCTATATTCTTCCTATGAGGCTAATATATAACAGTTAAGAGAATGTGGTATAGTATATTTATATACATGTATAGAAAAAGAGCTCTAAACTCTGAAGTGAAATAATCTGGTTGCCAAATAAGATGATACATTTTTGTTAAAAAGTCTCTCCAACACAACTTCCTTTCAGTGTGTATCTATGTAGATACACAGAAAAAAGTCCAAAAGAAGACATGCGGAGAAAAAAAAAAAGACATGCGAAAATGTTACCTGCCTTTAACAGTACTATTTTCAGTATTTTATTTTATTTTTTTTTTAATTTTTTTTTTTTTATTATTATTATTATTTTTTTAATGTGTGTGTGTGTGTGTGTGTGTGTGTGTGTGGCCAGCTCAGCCCACCAGGGGGCGGGGCGGGGCGGGCTGGCTAGCATGTGGTGCTGGGGGATTGAACCGTGGTCCCTGTGCTTTGCTGAGCTTGTTTTAAGTAGGTGCTTTAGACCACTGAGCCATCTCACCAGCCCCTATTTTCAGTATTTTATATGTTGAATGTGTGGTATAAATAAAATGAGATTTTAATGTGTTTTTTTAAACTGAGTTATTGTCCTTTGTTTATTTATTTTTGTTGTTGTTGTTGTTTTGTTTTTTTGCGGAACCGGGGATTGAACTCGGGCCCCTGCGCTTGCCAGGCAAGTGCTTATTCCACTGAGCCATCTCCCCGGCCCCAAAGAACTGAGCTAAGAGGCAGGTCCTGTTTTGGTTTTTTTTTTGGCGGAACTGAGGATTGAACTCAGGCCCTTATACTTGCCAGGCAAGTGCTTATTCTACTGCGCTGTCTCCTCAGCCCTCTTTGGTATTATAGGTTGCATTGGGAAAGGTTTCTTTTTGAGACAAGTTCTATAAGTAGTTCAAGCTGGCCTTGAACTCACTGTATAGCCAGTTTGGGCTCTAACTCGTGGCAGTCTTCCTGCCTCAGCCTTCTGAGTGCTGGGATACAGGTGTACGCCAACATGGCCTGGCTAAACTGACTTTTTAAAAGTGATTTGTAAGTCTTTTTAGAATAGTTTATCTCTTTAGCTAATTCTGACCCGTGTGTATAAGGCTAATTTTCTTTGACTTTCTCTTAAACCCTGTTTGGCCTGTAAACATTTTCTCTGTGTGTATGAGAGCGTGTGTTTGGACCTTGATCTTTATCTTCATTTGGAGTTGTTTTTCCTCCCTTTTATTCTGAGGTGCTGTTGATCAGTATATTGATTTAATATCAGCTTTTGGTGGGATGAAGAAATACCATTTGCAAGTGGCATCCAGATTTCATAAGTATGAAAATGCAGGAGATGGGATTTTGTGCATTAAATGGACAAAATCTTCAAGGAGTTTTGAATCTGTTATAAAAGAGAGTTATGAATAAAGATATGAATACAGAGTCCTAGCACTAAAAAAGAAATTTGTAGTGAGTAGGAGTGGAAAGATTTTAAAGGGGTGGAGATTTTTGTTTGCTACTTGAAGAATTAGTGGGATTTAGAGAAGAATATTATTTGCTGGGCACAGACAATAAATAATGGGTGGCCTAACAATTTTTATCTTGTAGCATGTACACACAAACATAAAATTTCTAGAAGCCAGAACCAAAATCAGATGCATGATTGGCTTGAAATTTATCCCCAATGTTAAATGTTACTAACAAACCTTATGAATAATTAGGAGAAACTAATTTTTCAATGTAAGAAAAATTGGAAAACACAGGAAAAGAAGATATTTCCAGATCGCACTTGCAGGCTGTCCTGTGTCACTGCTGTAATAGAAATATTCCAAGGCCGAGGAGATACCTCAGCAGTGTGAGTGCCTGCCTGGCAAGCACAGGGATCTGAGTTTGATACCTGGAACTCCATACATACTGTACCAGCCCCAAAACTGGGTATAGTGTTGCATGCCTGTAATCAAAGTGCTGGGAAGCCTGAGACAGGAAGATCACTATGAGTCTGAACTGTGTAGTGAAACCCTGTAGCAAGTAAATAAATAGGAATAGCCCTTCCAGATTTTCCCCTCAGTTTTTCTTTTCTTTTAAATTTTTTAATAGATTGCAAATTGAAAATAAATTATTTACAAACATAATTGAATATAACAATAAAAACTATCCAAAATAAAAATGAAGAAAGAATTTACAGATGAGTCATAATAGTTCACTGTGTCAAAACCAAGAAACTTATATTCATATAATTAGAATTCTCAGTTTTCCTAACAAGGGGTCATCTTACAGAATTATGAAGATTTAATATAACATACTCAAAATGCTTAACATTAAGCCTGATAGGAAGTAAATGTTTACTGAATCCTAGCTGCTTTTACTATACATAATGTTCTGTTTCTTGATACTTTATTACCTTTTTGTCATAATAAAAACAAAGTTAATAATATACGTGCTTAAAATTACACAATTTAAGGGCCAGTGAGATAGCTCAGCGGACTCTAGCACTTGCTTAGTACATTAGGGGCCAGGGGATTCAGGTACCATATGCCCCCTACCCCCTAGTCAGTGATGTAGTCTGGGTGTGGTGGCGTATGCCTGTAATCCCAGCACTAAGGATGCTGAAAATAGGAGACTCACTAGAGTCTGAATTGTGTAGTGAGACTCTGCGTGCGCACACACACCCACACCTCTACACAATTTATAGAAAGTTTTGTTTTCAAATTATTTCAGGGCCGGGGGGATGGCTCAGTGGAATAAGTGCTTCCCTGGCAAGCGCAAAGACCTGAGTTCAATCCCTGGTTCCGCAAAAAAAAAAAAAAAACAGTATATAAGGGGCCGGGGAGATGGCTCAGTGGAATAAGTGCTTCCCTGGCAAGCGCAAGGGCCTGAGTTCAATCCCTGGTTCTGAAGGGGGGAGGGGGTGAATGATACATAGAAATAAAATAAAAACCAATTTCTAAAACAAAAAAATCAAATTATTTCAAGTCACAGTATTCATCACACATATTTACTTTTTGTTTTATTTTAGTTTTTTTTTTAAACATTTATTTATTGTGTGTGTGTGTGTGTGTGTGTGTGGCCAGCTCAGCCCACCAGGGGGCGCAGCTGGCTGGCATGTGGTGGTGGGGGATTGAACCGTGGTCCCTGTACTTTGCCAAGCTTGTTCCAAGTAGGTGCTTTAGACCACTGAGCCATCTCTCCAGCCCTGTTTTATTTTAGGAATTGCTTAGTTTTGGTATTGCTTCATCTTTTTTGTTTTACTAAGACAGAATCTTGCTATATATATAATCCAGGCTAGTCTTTTTTTTTTTTTTTTTTTTGTGGAACCGGGGATTGAACTCAGGCCCTTATGCTTGCCAGGCAAGCACTTACTATTCTACTGAGCCATCTCCCCAGCCCCAGGCTAGTCTTAAACTTGCTGTGTAGCTAGCCCAAGTTGGCCTCAAATTCACATCATTCTGCCTTAACCTCTTGAGTGCTAGAATGACAAGCACATACCACCACTTTTTTCTTGTTCCTTTCTGTTGAGTTGTTTAATATCTTTCTTGTTGATTTTTAGGAAGGCTTTAGTAAAGATAGCTACTCTTCATCAGAGGGTGTAAATATGGGGTGTGGTAGAAAGATAAGGTACGATATAAGTTTAAATTTTAAGAAAATGTATTATAGGGCCAGGGATATAGCTCAGTGGCATAAGTGCCTACCTGGTAAGTACAAGGTCCTGAGTTTGATCACTGGTACCAAGAAAACAAACCAAAACCAAAAATGTGTTATAGTAACACACATTGCCATTAATCTTCTCTCAGAAATTCCCCCTCATTTCACTTCAGACATGCTATTCCATCATTCTTGCCACTTTCTCAAGCAGTTCTTTGCATTGAGTGTGCCTATAGGTGCACTGTCACAGGTGCCTTTCTGTCTTAAATCAATTGAAAATATTTACCTTTTGTAACCACTTTGATTTTGGAGAAGAGCCAGAAGTTGCATGGTGAATAAGGTGGAATGTTTTTATGAGTCTTCCTTACTGTCATATAGCATGTGGCAGGAGTGATCACTGGTTTTGGTCACACTTTGTAAATATACAAAGCAGGGGGAGGGGTGTGTTGAGCAGGATTAATGGCAATATGTCATTCACTGTATTTTTTTTTTTTTTTTGCAG
>NW_004524648.1:659732-673277 GCF_000260255.1 Octodon degus | reverse complement strand
TTTTTTTTTTTTTTTGCGGAACCAGGGATTGAACTCAGGCCCTTGCGCTTGCCAGGGAAGTGCTTATTCCACTGAGCCATTTCTCCGGCCCCACTGTAAAGTTTTAAATGTCAGCATTCACTCTATATTTTGATCATGCTTATATGAATATTATGTAGTGAAAGCTGTCTTTTCCTTATTTCCTTAGAGTGCAGCCTAGGAAGACCTTCACTAATCACAGTTACTTAAATATTTTTATTTTTTTGGGCTGAGGAAATAGCTCAGTGGCATAAGTGTCTGCCTGGCAAGCACAAGGACTGATCTTGAATTTTTATTTCTTAGAGCGTTATTATTTTTTAAAACAGTTACAAAGTTTTTTGAGAAAGTAAGAGTGACGTGTGAAGTAAAAACTGGCTCTGCAAAGTGAGCTTGGACCGAGTAAAGAGAAAAGGTTAGAAGCAAAAATAAAAGTGCACACTGTGTCTGAGAAACAATGTGAGCTTTTACAGAAAGTTACAATAGCGTGTTTATTTTTAAAATAATGTCTAAGTCATCTTGAATTGATGTTTGTGAATTATATGAGGAAGGAATACAACTGCTTTTCCCCTGAATCATTATCCACATGTTCATACATTTACAGAGTGGCCTTTTTCCTTATTAATGTCTAAGTACCTTCTTCAAAGCCTTGTATTGGGTATGGATTTGTGTTTCTAGGAGCCAGAATATCACTTTTAAAATTATCATAACTTTATGATAATTCCAGTAAGTTTTTTTTTAAAGTTCTCTAAAATTGGGCTTTTCAAGATAAACTTTAAAATAATTTTACCGATAAGTTTTAATAATTTAATAAATGCCTTACTCATTTTAAGAATGGGGTAAAGTAATTTGGAGGTGGAGCCTATATTACCTTTCTTCCACTGGTAGCCCTTGTACCCTTTCTCCACAATTATTCCTGTTATCATTTTGCATTAGTGTAGTACATTTGATATAATTGATGAACTAATATGACACATTATTATTGATTAGGATTAGTGATGTAGCTCAGTAGAAATGTTTGCTATTACTAAACAGAAGGCCTTAGGTTCAATCCCCAGCCCTTGCAAGTGGTGAGAGGAGGGTGGAAAAGAGGCTACATTATTTTTAACGTAAATCCATACTTTACTTTAGAGATCACTCTTCTGTTGTATTTTGACAAGTGCATAATGCTGCATACCCACATTAACAGAGTATACAGCCTTATACAGAATATACTGCCCTAAAAATTTCTTTGTTCCTACTAATCATCCTTCCCTCTCTCCAAATCATTAAGAACAGCTGATACGTTTTTACTATCTTCTATAGCTACTGCCTTTTCAGGTTGGCTTTATTCACTTAGCATTTAAAGTTCCTCCATGTTGTTTCATGAATGTAAATGTACTTTTACACTTTTTTGTCTTTTTAAACTAATGCCAGCTTTTTAATTTGTTTTTTTTCCTGGCATATATTTATTTGAATACTATATAAATTCAGCACTTATTAGAAAGTGGTCCTGTTCTTTCCACAGAAAGTGAAGCTCTAACCTCCCTACATACTAAATAATAATATATTATAGAAGCTCACATTCATGGAGTTGACTTAGATGCTAGGCAGATAGTTTCAAGGCTCAGCTTTCGGATATGTTTCATTCTATTTTAAACCTTTTGACTTAGCTTAGTTGAATACTGTGAAGCTGTTAAGTTTGGGTGTTTTTTTTTTTTGAGGGGTGGGTACTGGGGATTGAACTCAGGACCCTGTGCTTACCAGGCAAGCACTTATTCTACTGAGCTATCTCCTTGGCCCAGTTTAGGTGTTTAAGTCCAGTTACTGTTTACGCTCCTCTGTGTGAATTAAAGTTCTGTTAATGCTGAACAAATTTCTTTTTGGGGGGAGAAGGGGAAGGATACCTGGAATAGAACTCAGCAACTTGTGCTTGCCAGGCAGGTACATGTGCCACTGTACTATCTCACCAGGCCTGAACATATTTTTTGTCTGGCTTATGTATGGGAGTTCTATTGTGTGTGTGTGTGTGTGTGTGTGTGTGTGTGTACATGTGTGTTTGTTTTCTGGTACTTGGAATTGAATGCAGGGCCTTTGAGCTGATCTACGCTTCCAGCCCTTTTTTTATTTTTTGAAATGCCGTCTTACTAAATTGCCCAGGGTAGGAACAAAATGGTGATCTTCCTGCTTCAGCCTCTCAGAGCACTGGGATTATAGGCACACACTACCAGAACTCAAAGTGAACCTCCTGGTTTAACCTCCCCAGTACTGAGATTATAGACATGTGCCACTGACTTATCTTTATGCTACCTTATGCTTCACTGGCAATATTTCTAGTACGTACTAGATTTGTTAAAGCAGTAATAGTGATTGTTTCTATTTCTCTGCCTTTGAACTTTATTCATATATCTCAAGCTGGATACCTCTTGTTTGTGTAAGATAATATCTGGATTGGCATGAAAGATATCTTTTGGAAGAGGGTACTAACTGTGACTCCAGGTGTGTTCCTGTTTGTGAACTTGCTTGTTTGATCCTGTCTGATCTTCTGTGTCCCCTCAGTCCTGCAAACATTAGATTCATTGGACCATTGCAAGACACTCTTTAGAATGGTGCACATTATCTCCAGTGGTGTCCTAAAGTACTGTGCAGTTTAAGAAATATACTGTTGTCATTTGAGTTTAAAAGAGCCAAGTTTGATTCCTAGCTCTACCACTTGTTATCCAAAAGTCAGTGAAACTCAGTGTTTATTTACTTATGAAAACACCTCTCATTTCAGTCTCTTCTAATGCATACTGATTGATTTTTCTACTCCAAATTAAATTTCTAAGAAATGTTGGAAATCTTGAAATAGTCTGCTTTTCTTGTTGGTGTTATCTGATCTTTTTATAGGGTTGTTATGTGATTAGTAGTTTATAGCATTCAGGGAAACTTAAAATCTCATAGGCAGTAGTGGTGGGGTGTAGTGAGTGATAATGTTACTGCTGCAAAATATTACCTTGTTAAAAAAAAAAATGAAGAGTGTGTAGAGGTCTGCTGAAGTTCTTAACACTGAATCCTGGGATTGTCGTAAACTTAGAATAGTTTACAAAACAATCTTCCTTATAATAATAATAAAAGATAGCAATAAAATCTTTGGCACTGTGGTACTGTTCCATATTTCAGCCTTGTTTTTGTCTAGCTAGAATCTGTTTATTTTTAAAATAATGTCTTAAATGTTTTTATTTTCTTGGGCTGAGGAAATAGCTCAGTGGCATAAGTCTCTGCCTGGCAAGCACAAGGTCCCCAGTTCAATCCTTGGTACCACAAGGAAGGAAGGAGTGATCTTGAATTTTTATTTTCTTAGAGCATTATTATTTTTTTCTTTTAAACAATGACAAGAACTGGGGAGATGGCTCAGTGGAATAAGTGCTCCCCTGGCAAGCGCAAGGGCCTGAGTTCAATCCCCGGTTCTGAAAAAAAAAAGAAAGTTTTTGAGAAAGTAAGTGTGAAGAGTGAAGTAAAAACTGGCTCTGCAGAGTGAGCTTGGGCTGAGTAAAGTGAAAAGGTTAGAAGCAAAAATAAAAATGCACTTTTGTTTTAACCATTTTCTCTATATAGAATTTCTGATTTTGGCCAGGGGGACAGCTCAGTGGTATGTATATACACCTGCCTGGCAAGCACAAGGTCCTGAGTTCAATCCCTGGTACCAAAAAAAGTGAATAAATAAGTAAATAAATTCAGATTTGGGTCTACTAAGAATCATCTTACATGTGAATTTCCTTCTAATTCTAGTCTTTCTCTCCTGAAGTTGAATAGATTGATTTAGTTGTGGGTTTTTGTTCTGTTTTTGTTTTGAGACAGGATCTCACTATGTAGTATAGATTGATCTTGAATTTGCTTATGTAGCCCAGGCTGGCACCGAATTCACTGTGATCCTCCTCCCTTAGCCTCTGGAGTGCTGGGATCACAGGCATGCACCACCATACCTGGTTAATAGGTTAATTTAAATCATGTGAAGAAGTTTAATACATTATTATAGACTTGTACCTTGATGTCTACTTGCTTATTTTAAAGGAGGTAAGGGGTCAACAGTTGAAATTAGAAACAAACCCTAGAAGAAGTTTAAGGCCTTTAAAGTTTACAGAATCTTCAGTTCTTTACTCTTCTCTTGCTTTCAGTAATGTTTGTACACTTTGCCACAGTTAAAAGGTTCCACATTGACTGGATCATATAGTTGGCTTAGATACTGAGAAATGCACAACAGAGATTTTTTCATTGTATTATAAACTTCCTAATCATTTACTAGATACTCTCCTTAAACTTCACTACTCTGCCCGAAATGCCAGTATTTTACATCCTTATTTCAAACATTATTGTGTTTAATGGATTATTGTATTGAGGAATGCTGAGGATGCTTTAAGTTCTGAAAGTAGATGTGTATAGTCACCAGGGACCTCTTAGTAGCCAGACTGCTTGAATACTTTTTTAAGCTTTGCATGTTTTGCTGCTCTCAGATCTTTGTAATTGTTGCCCATGTGTAGTTTTGGAAATACTTTTAGTTGGATTGCTGATATTCTTTAATTCTGACTTTACCTTATTAGGTGCCTTTATATCCTCACAGCTTCTTAAATACTCTGTCGTGGTGCTATCCTTTATATTCTGGTCATATTTTTTTTTTCTTCCCATTTTACATCTTCCTGCATGTCTTTGATTACTTAGGTGATTTGAATTGTTACTATCGGTTAATTTCCTCAAATTCATTCTTTCTCTTAGATCTCTTTTGTACTTCTGACTTGTATGGCCAGTATTTCTTTAAGATGATAAATAGGAACACTTTCAAAAGTCTAGAAGTAGACAATTGTTCAAATCAAATTTAATAACTATATCATGGAATATCATTTGAGCTTTATTATCTGATAATATAAATGAATATTAAGAACTGTATTGAAATTAGCAGGCTAATTTACTCTTTAGAAAGATCATAACTGAGAGTATAGCTTAGTGTCAGAACAGAGGCCCTGTGTTCTATCTCCATTACCATACATAAAGTTTCAGATTTTGAGACATTTTGGATTTTTGATTAGGGATGTTCAACCTGTAGTGGTAATCCCAATATGTTTGAAAAAAGGAGTATTTATTTTGCATTTTTCTCCAGTATTGTCATATGGAAAAGTATCATCACTTATTTATCTTTCCTTGACAAAAAATGTTTATTGCGGTCATAGCTGTTAAAATTTGTCCATGTGCAGCATACACAAATTCTCTGGTATATGAGCTTTCATGTTAGGAGCTGTGTATTCAGCAAAATTTGAGGTGTTAGATCTTTACCAGGAGTGAAATGAGGTAGGAGTGTTAAATATAATTACTGAATACAGTGTTTACTCCTGATATTTCCCCTTTATTTATTTGATAGATGTTTTTTGATTAAAAAAAAATCATGAAGTGATTTTTTTTTTTTAAGGTTCATTATCTCCCTTTTTTATTTTGGGATATCTGATCCCAAATAAAGTCTGACAACATAAACATTTAATTATGAAGGAGCCACTGCTTTCTTTGTTCTAACTTTGAAAGCCTGAGTAAAACTACTAGTTGGCTATTAAAAAGTAGGTTTTGATCTGTAAAAGAATTCTTATTAGTAGAATAAATTCAGGGTTTCATATGAGTAGTACATCAACACAGAATCATAATAATTAAGAATTTATCTCTCCTTTACTCCTGTGTCTGTGTGATGTACTAACTTTATAATTATTATACTTTGATTTTTAGCATGCCAGTAATTACAATTGTTGTCATTCTTTTACTATTTTTCTTCACTTTTTTTGGTTGCTATTTGTTTTAACATACCACTGAAGTTTAATCTCACCAATTCTATCATACTATGGAAGAATATTTCTTAAAGCATTGGATGGGCACTAGCATTGACATGTTGTTGGTTTTTTGTTTGTTTGTTTGTTTGTTTTGTGTAACTGGGGATTGAACTCAGACCCTTGCGCTTGCCAGGGAAGCGCTTATTCCACTGAGCCATCTCCCTGGCCCCTAGCATTGACATGTATGCAAGCATATTTGTAGCTCTCTTTAAAATTCAATTATGAGGGCCGGTGAGATAGCTCAGTGGACTAAGCACCTTCTTTGGCAAGCACAGGGTCCAGGGTTCACTCCCTGGTCCTGCATGCCACGTCAGCACACTGAGCTGGCAACAGAGTCCCAGCGTGGTGGTGCACACCTGTAATCCCAGTGCTGGGGAGGCTGAAAATAGAAGGATCACCACAAGTCCAATCTGCGTAGTGAGAGCCTGCACCAAACACACACACACACGAATATTCTTAGCATTGTTTGTAGTAATAACAACATCTATCTCTAGGAGTGTAATTTTAATTTAAAAGGCAGATTTGTATTTACTGATAAATAAAATTGATAAGCCAGGAGCAAGGGCACACACCTGTAACTACTTGGGAGGCCTTGGAGGTCGGACAGAGTGATCACTGGTTCAAGGGCAGCCTGGCAATTTAGTGAAAACTATCTCAAAATAAAAAGGACAGTGGGCATAATTGCTCAGTGGTAGAGCACTACTATGTTCAACCTCTAGTAACAAGATGGGGGCATAAATGGTACATAAAATGTAGTTTATATGACACAGTAATGTGCAGTTTGCTTTAAAAACAAGTAGCAATTGTTTCTAGAATAGTACAGTTATTTGTATTTTTAGTTATATATCTGGTAGAACTATAGAGCACTAATAAAGTAACTTCCTCAGGGATAGAAGATTGGCAGTCAAGGACATGTTACTATATATTTACATATTTAAGATTTGATTAATTTGTATATGAACTGCTTTTTCCCCCACTTTTGACAGTACTAGCCTTTGAACCTATGTGATTAGCACAAAACTGTCCCACCATTTTTAATTTTTGAGACAGGTTTTTAATTGCCCAACACTCAGGATCTTCCCTTGTGCTTTGTGCTTCAGTCTTCGGGAGTGTTGGGTTACAGGAATGTGGTACTATGCCAGGCCTTAGCTTTTATTAAATTATTTCAATTAAAAATAAAGTAAATCTTAATCATTTTTTACTATGGTAGAAATGCTCAAAAATTTTTATTTAGACACATTGAAATAGGTTACTTTAGGAGGGGAGAGGTGCCAGTATTCTTTTAAAGGAGAATGAAAGGGCTGGGAGTACAGCTCAGTAACCTAAGTGCCTGCCTAGCAAGCACAAGGTCCCAAGTTCAATTCCCCAGTACCAAAAAATCAAAGGAGAATGAAAGAGAAATATGTAAAGGTATTTACTAATTCACTTCTCTACTACTCAGGTTTTAATTCCAAATACCTCATTTTGTACAGTACTAAGTTAATAGCTTGTCTTCTAATTTTTTTCCCGTTTATGTATTTGGTACAGGGTCTCACTATGCAGCTTGAACTCATGGTGATCCTCCATGAGTTCAAGATCCTTCATGAGTTTTCAGACTCTCCAGCACTGGGATTACAGGAATGCCCCAACATGCCTGGATTCAGTTGCCGGTTCAGCACACCGTGGCATGCAGGACTGGGGATCAAACCCTAGCCCCTGCCCTTGCCAAAGCAGGCACTTAGTCTGCTGAGCTATCTCACTGGGCCCTAGAATTCATTTTGAAGACTTATTATTTATCAGTGCATACCTGTAATCCCAGCACTCAGGAGACTGAACTAGGAGGATCACTGTGATTTTGAGGCCAGCCTAGGGGGACACAAAGTGAGTTCAAGGCTAGTCTGAACTGCATAATGGTACCCTGTCTTAAAAAGAGATCAAAATAAATATATTTCTAAAATAAAGCACTTACAGTTTTATCAGAATATTTCTCTTCAAAATTAAATTTTAGTTCAGTCTTTGAGTATTACACAAAATAGAAAAAGGTAAATGTAAACATTAGCAAAGTTGATGGTTATTATTACAGATTGACATAAGTCATCTGTTGATCTACAGAATACCCACAGCTTATAAGGTAAGCAATAAGTTAGAAATTTGTAAAACTCAAGAATAATGTGATCCTGTGCATACACTGTGACAAAGAGCTAAATGGTAGATTTATCCATTTTTTGTGAAATACCAGTGTGGTTTGGGATGAAATACTCTTGAAAGTGTCTTTAGGCTTATCAGATTTTTAATAAAATATATGTTCTTCAAAATAAAAATGAGATTATTTTTAGAAGTTGTTTAAATTTTTTTTCCAGAAATCGCGCTATAGCAGATTATCTTCGTTCCAATGGCTATGAAGAGGCATATTCAGTTTTTAAAAAGGAAGCTGAATTAGATATGGTATGTTTGATGTTTATTTATAATATAGTTACTGAATTTTACTCAAGTATCAGTAGTTAGCAGTTAGATCACCTCTTTACAAATCTTGTCATTTTTGCTATTGTGTCTTATTAGCATTAAACTTGATTTTCGTGCTTTTGAAATATTTAGTCTTGGGCCAGCCAGATAGCTCAGCGGATTAAAGCCCTGCTTAGGCAGATGCACGGGCCAGGGCAGGGGCCAGGGGTCAAGGGTTCAATTCCCAGCCTGTAGTGCCAGCTCCGCGCCCCCCCCCCCGGGGGGGGCATGCTGAGACAGCAATTAAGACTGGGTGTGGTGGTGCACACTTGTAGTCCCAGCGCCTGGGAGGCTGAAAACAGGAGAATCACTACGAGTCCAATCTATGTAGTGAGACCCTGTGAACCCCGTACTAAATACATTAAAAAAAAAAAAAAAAAAAAAGTCTTCAGTCATTTTTGAGGGGGGGGGCGGTGGCCAAGGATTGGAACTTAGGGGCTTGCATTTGCCAGGTAGGCACTTATGCCACTGAGCTGACCTTGGCCCAAAATACTTAGTTTTGATGATGATTTATATGGATTGAACTATTATGGCAAAGGCATTTTTAAAGGATTCTCATGTTTTCCTCTAGAATGAAGAATTAGATAAGAAGTATGCTGGTCTTTTGGAAAAAAAATGGACATCTGTTATTAGATTACAAAAGAAGGTAACTAGGTCTTTGAAGTTGTATTCACTGTTATATTATGCTTTTGTATATATTATTCTTCTGCATTAATAACTGATCTTGAAAAAACAAAGCTATATTTTCTGTGCTTCATCAAGGTTTGGACTTAGATATTTGCTCATACACACTAACTCATACAACCAGAATTATTGACTAGGTTGAATTTTTCATAATCTTGAATTTGAGAAATTGATGCTGAAAGAACTCATTTGTGTCCTTAGAGGGGAACACATGTAGAGCCAGTATGGTATTGGGAAAGAAGCACCAAAGCGTGCTCTTAAATCCTTTTCATCTGTGAGCTTTCATTTTTGTCTATAAATTGAAGGCAACAAATAATATTAAAGATTTAATATGTATATGCAAGCTGAACATGGTGGCGCATGCCTATAATCCCTACACTCCGGAGGCTGAGGCAGGAGGATCGTTGTGAGTTCAAGACCAGCCTGGGCTACAAAGTGAGTTCAAGACCAGCCTGGGCTACAAAGTGAGTTCAAGACCTGCCTGGGCTACAAAGTGAGTTCACTGGCAGCCTGAATATAGCAAGGTCCTGTCTTAAAAAGGTGAGATATATATATATATATATACACACATACATACATACATGCATACACATGCAGTTGGGTGTGGTAGCTCATGCCTATAATCCCATTACGGGAGCCTGAGGCAGGAGGATCAATGAATTTGAGGCCAGCCTATGCTACAAAGTGAGTTCAGGGCTGGCCTGAACTGCATGGTAAAACTGTGTCTCAAAAAGAACAAAACACAAATAAGACAATGGTATTTTTAATTTTATATTATTTTGGTGGTATATTAAGATTTTATTTAAATCTATCAAATGCTTTGCAGAATTTCTTTCAAGTTTCTTATATATAGAGATGGAAAATGAAAGCAGTTTTTTCTTCTGTTCCCTATTTTTCTTTCTGCTTCTCCTTTCCTCTTGCCCTTTCTCTTCTCATTTTGTTTTTCTCTCCTTTCCCCATTTTTTTCCATTTCAATTATCAGAATTTATCTGTAGTTAACTGCCTCTTCCTTCTCAAGGTTATGGAATTAGAATCAAAGCTAAATGAAGCAAAGGAAGAATTTACGTCAGGTGGCCCTCTTGGTCAGAAACGAGACCCAAAAGAATGGATTCCCCGTCCACCGGAAAAGTATGCACTGAGTGGTCATAGAAGCCCAGTCACGCGAGTCATTTTCCATCCTGTGTTCAGTGTTATGGTCTCTGCTTCAGAGGATGCTACAATTAAGGTAAGTATTTGTTAGAAGCAAACTTGAAGGCCAGACAGGGTAGTGCATGCTTGTAATCCCAGGAGGCAACAGGATAGTTGCGAGGTCAAGACTGACTTGGGCTACAAAGTGAGCTCAAGGCCAGCCAGCCTGAACTGCATAATGAGACCCTGTCTCAAAAAGACAGGAGGGGGGACAAAAACTGAACTCTTAGTGGGGCAAAGGAAAGATTCTGAAAATGACCTAAACAGAAAAATAGGGGAGGCTCTTTGAAACTGTGAGAGTAATTTGACTCTGAACTTTATAAAGACAGTAAAGTTTTGCTATAACTCCTGAGAGGCTTGCTGTCAGTAAGCTTACTAATGATTTTGAAAACATGATTAAATAAATTCATTTGAATAAATTTAGTGTTGGAAAGTGAATTATTTTGTGTTTGAATATATTTTTGTTCTTAGAGAATGAAAAATGTGTTCCTTTTAAATAAAAATAATACGTAGTGTATAGAGCTAGTATTGCAGGGGTGAATACATTCTGCAAGAGAATTTTAGAACAAATTATCTTTCTAGCCATCTTTAATCTAGACACAATAAAATGATAGTTATATAAACCCTGCATAGAAAAATAATTAAAATATTGGTAGGTCCATTTTCGTGCTTATTTCATTTTAAGTTTCAGTTGTAAAGGTTTAAGAAAATGTGAGTTAGCCAGCCATAGAGGAGATGCATAGCTATTATCCCAACATTTGGGAGGCTGAGGTAGGAAGATCACTGTGAGTTCAAGGCCAGCCTTTGCAACATAGTGAGTTCAAAGCCAGTCTAAACTGCACCAAGACCCTATCTCAAAACAAAGAAATGTTGAGTCATTTGTATGTATGTCATAGAAGTCTAGCATAAAATGCAGGCATTACTGAAATGTGATTATAATTAATCGGTTCTTCAAGTTAAATATTATTTTACATATTCCTTACATGGCTTTTCTATTCTTTTTTTTTTTTTTTTTGTGGCTGGCTTAGCCTGCCTCGGTCCCTGTGCTTGCCTAAGCAGGTGCTTTAGACCACTGAGCTATCTTGACAGCCCCGTACATGGTCTTTAAAAATAGATAACGGGGCCAGGGAGATGGCTCAATGGAATAAGTGCTTCCCTGGCAAGCGCAAGGGCCTGAGTTCAATCCCTGGTTCTGGAAAAAAGAAACAAAAAACACACAAAAAAACAAAAGTTACCGTATCTGGTTACATACAGAGAAATACATATATGCATATGCATGTAGACACTTGTATATGAGCACAATTACATTCCTACATGTGGAAATATACAATGAATGTTTAAATTTTTTTTTTCTTTTCAAAGTTTTATTGATAATGAGACAGCAATGAGACAGTTTCAAATCAAATCGGAAGTACAGTTTCAACAAATAATACACTGCATATATTCTTCTTAGATGAATGTTTAAATTTTAAAAATTATTCAAAGACATTTGCCATTAATCCCCTTCAAAATACTTCTGTTTGGGGCTGGGGAGATGGCTCAGTAGAATAAGCACTTCCCTGGGAAGCACAAGGGCCTGAGTTCAATCTTCCACTTCCACCAAAAAAAAAACCAAAAAGCAAAAAAATTCTGTTTGCTTCTAACATACCCTATTGTTCTTGTCACTCTCTGAAACAGTTCTGGAAGTCCTTTTTCCTGAGGGTCTTAATGAGGTACGTATCAAAAATACGGTGAATGCTGCCTCCAAGTGCCATCCAACAAAAAGGCAGGCTAGTTAAAAACACCACAGTGTGTTCTCACCCACCTTATTTAGGGGATCTGGCGTTGTGGGACTAATGGCTCTTCTTCAGAGTCTCAATGATCATGAAATGGAAACGTTTTAAGTGGATTCAGGCCATCCATGCAGCCATAACAGCAGAACTACAGACACTTGCAACTCTAATGCTCAGCATTTGCACCCTGCAAAGCAGATCAGTGGTTGCCTGGCACCTGGCTTTATCCTGTGTTCCATCTTGTGGACTGGTAATCCATGGGATAGGCTATGTGGCCAGATAATTGTAAGGGAATCTTAAAATTATATGTACATCATAGGCTGAAGATAGTGCGTCAAATACATTAATGTTACTTTTTATTTGTGGTGATGAGGATCAAATGCAGGCCCTTGTGTGTGTTAGGCAAGCATTCTACCACTGAGCTACAACCCCATCTTCATACTATTTATTTTAAACATAGATAGGTATGTATTTAAACTACTGGCTTAATAGTCTTTTGACCTTGTATACTAAAAAAATAATGCAACCATGAATTATGATGTCTAGGTGAAGAGATTAGAAACTTTTCACTAAGTAGAAAATGAAGGTTTAACTACATTTTGCAGTATTGGTATGAAACCACAAACAACTGTTAATACACTGTCTTAAAAATATCTGTTGAGTCTACTTTTAAAATATAGCATGTAAGTCTTGAAACCTTTTTTAAAAAATACCACATAGATTGAGGATGTAGTTCAGTGGTAGGGTATTTGCCTAGCATATGCAAGGCCCTTGGTTCAATTTCCAGCACTGCCTGCCTACCCAATACCACAAGTACTTACAATTTTTCATTTTATTTATAGTGGTTTTACTAATGAAATTCAGTTAAAGGCCAGGCAAGGGGGTGCACATCTATAATCCCTGCACTGGGAGGCTGAGGCAGGAAGCTCACTATGTTTGAGGACAGCCTGAACTAAGAAGCTATCTCAAAAAGAAAAAAAATTCAGAAAAAAATTATAAAAATATAACTTTATCTTCTGACTAACATTTCTTTTAGAAATGCCTTTTGTTTCATCATTTATAATGACTCTAAAATGATCATTATAGGGTCAAGGATGTAGCTCTGTGACACAGCACCTACTGAGTTTGATTCCTGGTACCCCGGCCCCCTCAAAAAACCATTTTATTTATACTATACATAGAAACTTTATTAGAATAGTTTGTGTGGTCAAGGTTACTGGCTTTGGCTTCATGTCCCAACTGCACTATAATAGTTAATTTTGATTATGGACAAGTGTCTCGGTTACTGTTTGGACAAAGTTCACAAAATTAAGGAAGAGGTTTATTTAGCTCACAGTTTGTGGAGGTTTCAGTTCATACTAGGCTGGCTCCAAGGCAGAGTGGCACATGGCAGAGGACAGCAGTCCTTGGTGGCAGAAAATAAGAGCAAAAAGGAGGAGCAGTGGCAGAGAGCAAGCCTCTATCCCTTCCTTCTATTGCATTCAGACTATTTACCTCAGGGTGGATATAGCACTCACACCTATAGTCCTAGCATTGGATCATGAATTAATCACAACCTCTATTTTTTATTTTATTTTATT
>NW_004524648.1:656204-658921 GCF_000260255.1 Octodon degus | reverse complement strand
GGTGCTGGGGGATTGAACCGCGGTCCCTGTGCTTTGCTTGGCTTAGCTTGTTCTAAGTAGGTGCTTTAGACCACTGAGCCATCTCACCAGTCCCAGAAAATTTAGTTTTATAAACATCAAGTTTTTTGATTCTTTGACTACATTGGGCAAAGTGCTTGATACGATTACTTTTCGTTGGGGGTGGATGGATTAGAAATATGTTGGACTGCATGTAGCAAAGTGGTAGAGTGCTTGCCTAGTATGCAAAAATCGCTAGCCTTGCAAAAAGAAAGAGAAAAATAACTGTATCGTGAGTGTAGCTTGAAGTAATGTATACATAGTATATATAACAGTGAAATACCTGGCAGAGGAATATAAAAGGCTCAGTAATACGTTGTTATATTATTTCTTGAATTTATGTAGTGAATGTAGTGATTCAGTTGCAGTAACATCACTTGAAGGCTGGCAAGACAGCTCAGCTGATTAAGCTCCTGTTTAGGCAAGCACAGGGACCAGGGTTCTTGGCCCAGCCCCTCGGTACGCTTAGCTAGCCACTAGACGGGCTGTAATCCCAGCACTGGTGAGGCTGAAAACAAGAGGATCACTAGGAGTCCAAACCGCATAGCGAGACCCTGTACCAGATGTATTAAAAAACAAAACAAAACAAAACAAAAAAAACAAAGACATTATCACTTGAACTGAAGAAAAATTATAAAGAATTTCCTTTCAGATCAGGGTTTATTTTTCCCCAGTGAGGAGTGAGGTGGGGATGGATTTGCTGGGGATCAACCCTAAAACCTGGTGCATAGTATGTAAGAGTTCTGCCACTAAGACCTACATTTACTTACCAAGCAGCAATATCATGGTTGTCATTTTGTTATAGACAACAATTATTAGGTTATATGTCATACAACAATATTTAAGTTTTTGTGTCCTTTGAGATACCTTAGGAAAAAACATGAGAGTGGTTTTTTTTTTTTTTTTTTTAATGTTTCTACTTTTTTTGTTGTTGTTAAATGTATTTGGTTGTTACAGGGTCTCACTACACAGTTCAGACTCATAGTGATCCTCCTGTTTACAGCCTCACAAGCGCTGGGAGTACAGGCACTTGCCACCACACCAAGTCTCAGTTGCCCTTTCAGTGCGCCCCAGGGATGGGGCTGGCATGGCATCAGGGTTGAACTCCCAGCCTTTGTATCTGCCTAAGCAGGCACTTTAATCCACTGAGCTATCTGGCTATCCCTCTCGGAATTCTTAATGTGTAAAAAATTAATTAGCATGCTGGATATGGTGGCACATACCTGTAATCCCAGCTGCTCATAAAGCTGAGGTTCAAGTATAGTTCAGTGATACATGCAGAAGGTTCTGGGGTCAATCCACAGAATTACAATGTACAAAAGAAATAGCAAACAAAACTGTAGAAATGTGTTCATTAAGCAGATGGAGGATTGGCAACTTTTATATGTGCTTCTTGGTTGATGATGAGATTATGTCTTGATAAACCATCATAAACTAAAAATATTGTAAAGCAAAAATGCATTTAAGGTGGGATACGAGTTCAAGGCTAGCCTTGGCAGCATAGTGAGTTCAAGGTCAGTCTCAACTGCATAGTGAATTGCTCTCTTCAAAAAAAGCATTTAAGGGGGCCGGGGAGATGGCTCAGTGGAATAAGCGCTTCCCTGGCAAGCACAAGGGCCTGAGTTCGATCCCTGGATCCAAAAAAAAAAAAAAGCTTTTAAAAGACTAAGACTAGATGATCTTATTTTAAAAAAACTGTGATCTCTTTTATTGTACATCTCTGTAGTATATAATGATTATATTCATTGTGGGGAGTTAGTACATGTGCATGACATTTAATTCCTACCCTAACTTAAACATTCTCAGAACATTTACGTTAACCTACATTTGTGCAAAATCATCTTACACAAGGCCTGTGTGTATTGAATATTGCATGTAATTTATGAACATTGTATTAGACATGAAAAACAGAATGGTAGTATGGAGATATTTCTGTACTATCATAAATTTGAAAAGTTGTAACTCAGGGACTATGCAGAAGGTGATTGGAAATACAGGGAATATTTACCTTTTTTTGGAAAAGCTGTTACATCCTGGTATGATGGCATGTATTTGTAATATCAACATTTGTAAGACTGACATAGGATGATTGCTGTAAGTTCTAGGGCAATCTGGGTGACGTAGTGATTTCTAAGACCAGCCTGAACTACATAGTCCTTGTCTCAAAAAAAAGCCAGACATTGGCACACACCTGCACTCCAGTACCGGGGAGGCAGAGGCAGGAGTATCATCCCCGACTTACAGGTCAGACTGGGATACATAGTGAAATCAAGTTCAGACTGAACTGCACACCAAGACCCTGTCTCAAAAAACAAAGCTACAATGTCATTCAATAAAATATTTTGAGAGACTACATTTACCTAACATTTATTATAGCATATTGTTATATTCTTTTTGAATTTTAAAATTTTTGTTAATATTTATTACGCTCATCTTGGGGTGTTGAGTCCATGTACATAATACATCTTAATTCTTTTTACTTCCTCTTTTCCTTCTCTTCCCCATCCCTTCCATCTGATATACTATTGAGGCTGGTGAGATGGCTCAGTGGTCTAAAGCACCTACTTGGAACAAGCTTAACAAAGCACAGGGACCACGGTTCAATCCCCCAGCACCACATGCCAGCCAGCCCTGCCCCCTTGTGGGCTGAGCTGGCCACA
>NW_004524648.1:646714-654954 GCF_000260255.1 Octodon degus | reverse complement strand
TCCTACCAATTTGATTTGAAACTGTCTCATTCTATGTTTCTCAATAAAATTATGGGGGGAAAAACACTCTCATGACTTGTTCAAAACGTAGAAACTAAAAGTAACATTGGATGTTTAGTTTGTTTTTACATTTTTCTTTTCTTTTTATATATTGGTTCAGGGTGTTACTATGCAGTTCGGACTCATAGTGATCCTCCTGTTTTCAGCCTTCCCAGCATTGGGATTATAGGTGTGCACCACCACACCCAGACTTGTGGCCAGCTCAGCGTACCTGAGGGCAGAGCCAGCACTGCATGCGGTGCCAGGGATCGAACCTTGGTCCCTGTGCTTGCCTAAGCAGGTGCTTAGTCTGCTGAGCCATCTTGCTAGCCCTGTTTTTACATTTTCAAAGTGTGTTATCTGTATTTCCTTAAATTTGACTAAGCTACCCACAAGCATGTCATGGGTAGAGTGGAATTAATTGTTTGATTTTTAGAATGTGGAATTGATAGCTGGTTAAGAATTAATCTCAGGCTAACATTTGGCCACCAAAATTTAATATGCTCTATTTATTTATTTATTTATTTATTTATTTTTTGTATTTAGTAAAGGGTCTACAGGGTCTCACTACACAGATCAGACTCAGCCTGTTTTCACCTTCCCAAGCGCTGGGATTACAGGCAGTGCCACCACGCTCAGTCTCAGTTGCTGTCTCAGGGCAGGCTGGTGATGAACCCCCAGCTCCTGCGTCTGCCTAAGCAGGGGCTTTAATCTGCTGAGCCATCTGGCCAGCCTTTTAATATGTTCTTTAGCAAGATGGTTCTAATAAGGGGCTGGGGAGATGGCTTAGTGGAATAAGCGCCTCCATGGCAAGCGCAAGGGCCTGAGTTCAATCCCCAGTTCCGCCCCCCTCCAAAAAATGTTTTTAATATTTGTTTGTTCTTGATAATATATGTTTTTATTCTTTTAGAGGAAATCTTTTAAAAGCCGGGCATAGTAGCAAATGCTTGTAATAGCACTACTCTTGAAGGTTGAAGCATGAGATTTGAATGTTTGACCTCAGCCTGGGCAATGACCTATGTAGAGCTAGACTCAGTAAAAAAACTTTAAAAAGGGCTAGGAACGTACTTCAGTTTTAAAGTCCTGGGTTCAATTCCCAGTACCACAAAAAATAAAACATAAAAGATTAAAAATAAATATTTTTAAAATACGACTTTAAAAATGACTTTTACTTTTTTCCCTGTATTTTAGGGAAGGGTCTATAAGGTCTATAGGGTCTCACTACTAGATCGGACTCTTAGTGATCCACCTGTTTACAGCCTCCCAAGAGCTGGGATTACAGGCGCATGCTACCATGCCCAGTCTCAATTGCCATCTCAGTGTGCCCTGGGAGGATGGGGCTGGCACAGCAGGCCCGGGAATCAAACCCCCAGCCCCTGTGCCTGCTGCAGGTGCTTTAATCTGCTGAGCTATTTGGCTGGCCATTGGCTATTCAATTTGAAAAGTTACATTGATATGTTTTGTTAGTCTGCTATTCACGAAGAGTTTACATATTTAAAAAATTGTTCCTTGTCCTCTCAGATGTTTCAATTCTATTAGTTTTATTACTGTTATTTTCCATAATATGTGGCCTGTAAATATCTGTTACAACCCCTTAATATGTCTGTTGCTGTCAGAGTAGGAAGGGACAGTGACTTATTCCTTTATATACTTTATCACTAGCATAATTACTCATTTTAAATACTTCGAGAATATAACACTAGGGCTGGAGAGATAGCTTGGCAGTCTAAGCACCTGCCTGGCAAGCACAAAGATCCAAGTTCTGTCCCCCATACTGCATGCCCTTCTGGCCCTGGAACCCCAGTCACACCAAGCTGGCCACTGAAACTGGGTGTGGTGGAGTACACCTGTAGTCCCAGTGCTGAGGAGGCTGAAATGGGGATCTTGAGTCTGAGCTACAGAGTGAGACTCTGTACCATAAATGTTTTTTTTTTTTAATTTATTTGTGTGTGTGTGTGTGTGTGTGTGTGTGTGTGTGTGTGGCTAGCTCAGCCCACCAGGGGGCAGGGCTGGCTGGCAATGTGGTGCTGGGGGATTGAACCGTGGTCACTGTGCTTTGCTAAGCTTGTTCTAAGTAGGTGCTTTAGACCACTGAGCCATCTCATCAGCCCTTCATAAATGTTTTTTAAAAATATAAAACAAAGTCTATTTTGATAATTATAGAATTATTTTTCTCTATACTTAACAGATGTGACATTGCTAAGAGTATTCATTGATACTTGTTCCAGTTAGACAATGAAGAGAGCATATGTGGATGAGAAAGTGACGAATTGTTGTTAACCAAGTTTCTCTTCACTTGACAGGTGTGGGATTATGAGACTGGAGATTTTGAACGAACTCTTAAGGGGCATACAGACTCTGTACAAGACATTTCCCTTGACCACAGTGGCAAGCTTCTGGCTTCCTGTTCTGCAGATATGACAATTAAACTGTGGGATTTTCAGGGCTCTGAGTGCATCAGAACCATGCATGGTAAGGGGTAGAGGACAATAGTTCAAATAATTGGGATGGGGGAGGTTACCAAGGGATTGAACTGTGCGAGCTTGCACTTGGCCAGGCAGTCACTTATGCCACTGAGCTATATCCCCAGCCTCAATAGTTCATCTAATTTATAGTGAGGCACTTGAGAAAAAATATTGGCATTCAGCTCTTTAATTGCCTGGAGGATTCAGTATACACTGTCCATGGGTAAGTCCCTGGTTGAGAGTTATGAATTAAAAACAAAAATTTAAAAAAAAAAACCAAGCTACGAGGTCAGCAGTCTTTGTGTATAAAAGAAAATTAAGTTACTTTTACCAAGGGTTTTTTTTTCCCTTTGATTTTCTTTCAGTTGGAAAATTGCAGTTCAGAGAGAATAGGTGTACTGAAAAAACTCAAGATTCTTTTGCTCACTTAAATGCTCTAAATACAGTATATGATCATTGTTAGCTTGTTTTCCACTTTCTGTTGTGGACTATGTTCAGAGGCAGTGTTGTTTATGGAAGTTGCATGACTTTGGAATCAGATACCTGGGTTCGAGTTCCTCGTTTGCTCATACCATTAAGAAATTTAATTTCTTTTCATCTGAAAAAGAGAATAATACTTAGGTTAAAATCCAGGAATGTATATCCTTGTTTTAAGGATTAAGTGAGGTCATGTACTTATATCATCTTGATGGGTAAGAGGTCCTCACTAAGGCTTTTTGGTGCTCATTTGAACATCATAAAATATGAATGTTTGCGTAAGAAACACATCACATTAGTAATAGAAACTTTTAAAAGTAGATTATCTGGTGAAAAAAAATGTATAAGTAGATTATCTGGTGGCTTTCAGCACCTAAGTAAACTTGTGATTGAATGGAAGGTGTGATTTGAAGGATTTTTCTGTCACACATATTAATGCATTAGAGAATTTCACTCATTTGAAAGAATTCTGATAGGGGGCCAGGGAGATAGCTCAATAGAATAAGCACCTGCCTGGCAAGTTCAGGGTCCCGAGTTCAGTCTTGGGGGGGGGGGGGGGGAATTCTGATGGAACCTTTCATAGAATTTGTTATTTGTATTCAGCTTCTTTCCAACCATTTTATATTCATTGAAATAATGTATTTATGAGGACTCTAGATGTTCCAAAAGTATTTATAGCTCTTTAGGATTGTGAGCCTAAATCTTGCCCTGGGTGTGGTGATGCATGCTGGTGATCCCAGCACTAGGAGGTGGAGATAGGAGGATCTCTGAGTCTGAACTGTATAGTAAGACCCTGTATCAAAAAAAAAAAAAAAAGCATATGAATAACATGTATGAAATAATGTGGGTTTTTCATGAACATTTATAGCAATAGGAACATGATTCTTGATCACTTTGTGTTGGGGAGTATGGTGGGTTGAGCAATAATTCCCATCCCTTTTTAGAAATTTTTTATTTTAAGACAACATCTTGATAAGTTACTCAAGGTAGTTTTCAGTTTAACCATTCTCATGCCTTGGCCTACCAGGATGCTGGATTACAGGCTTACACCACTGGTTTCAATCATTGATTTTTTTTTTTCCTTTTTTTTTTGAGATGCGGTTTTAGTGTGCAGTTCAGGCTGGCCTTCACCTCACTGTATAGCCCAGGCTAGCCTCAAATTCACAGTAGTCCTGCCTCAGTCTCCCAAGTGCTGCACACACACACCTTCCCTTTGAGACAGGCTCTCATATTATTGTTCAGACTGGCCTCAACTTTGAGGTAATGTTCCTACTGCAGCCTCTCAAGTGCTGATTACAGTCATGGTTCAACACATCTAGTTCTATAATCTGCATTTTATTATGTATTTGGTTGTTACAGGGTCTCGCTATGGCAGCTTGTACTCATAATGATTCTCTTGTTTTCAGCCTCCCCAGCACTGGGATTACAGGCGTGTGTCACCACACCCAGACTCTGGCAGCTCAGCCTGCCTTGCGGGCTGGTAGCATGGCACAAGGGGATATAACCGCTGTCCCTGTGCTTACCTAAGCTTGCCTAAATAGGCGCTTTAGTCTGTTCAGCTATCTTGCTGGCCCCCTGTAATCTGCATTTTAAAACAGTTGTACAAGTTGAAATTTAAGTTAGTAATTCTGTACTTTTTTATATAAATCTAGGTATTTTACTAAATTTGTATAAAACTCAGTGTATATACAATTTTCTGTGAGCTGGGTGTGATGGGGCATACCTTTAATACCAGCACTTGGGAGGCTGAGGCAGGAGTTTTCACTGCAAGTTTGAGGCCAGCCTGGGCTACCTAGTGAGTTCATAATATCCTGAACTACATAAGAGACCCTATCTCAAAAATAGAAAGTAAAATGTGCTGCAATATTTGAAGTTCCATGATAAATTGAATTTCCATTGCTCTTGGTGATGTATTGCTTAATACATTTCCTATGTTGTATTTTAGGCCATGACCACAATGTCTCTTCTGTAGCCATCATGCCCAATGGAGATCATATAGTGTCTGCCTCAAGGGATAAAACTATAAAAATGTGGGAAGTGCAAACTGGGTAAGTGCCTTTAGTTAAGAAGGCATTAGATAAGGCAATACTGAGAAAACAGTATTGTGTTTCAAGTGTTCAGTAACTTTGGCTTTAACCCAGAATGATCACTGTGACAATTATACTATGTATTTTTGAGTTAGAGGGCTAGAGATGTAGCTCTTAGTAGTAAAGCACTTGGTTAGCATGCATGAGACTGGCCTAGGTTCACTGTACAACCCCAGAACAACTTAAGCTTGATCTTTTTTCCTTTTTTGTTTTGAGACAATATTTTGATATGTAATTCAGGCTAGCCTGGACTTGCTGTGTAGCCCAGGTTAGTCTCAAATTTACAGCATTCTTCTTGCCTCAGCTTCCTGAGTGCTAGTATTACAGGCATGCCCACTGCACCACACCCTTAAATTTGTTAAATGTCACCCAAAAACCAGAAAGAAACTATATGAAAGATTCTTTGAGAAGCATTTCTATATAATGGCTTACTTTCTCTGTGGGCTTCTTTTAGGTGATCTCTTTGTGGGTTTAAATTACAATTTGTAAAAAAAAAAAAAATTTGGGCTCATATGCCCTAGGTATGTTAAATTTCATTATGTTTATAATTCACTTGACTTTTTTTTTCCATAATTTTATTGAGAAATATCACTTGACTGTTGTAATAAAACCTTACCAGTTTTACTTTCCAGTGTGGCTAGAAGTATCTTTGTTAGGCTTATTATACATATTTAGTTTTGGAATATTTTATTCCTCTAATGATGTTTAACTTTTTAGCCTGTGTCCCTTTTATTAACCAGGATTTAATTTTTTTTCCTGGTTTATTTTATTTTATTTTTTTATACTTCAGAAGGTTATAATGATAAATTTAATATTGTACATTTTTAAATGCAATAATGAAGAAATCTGTAAAGTTTATAAATCAAGGCAACAATAAAACATATTCATTACAGACATAATCAAAATAATTTCCTACTACATTGAGATATATTTTGTAAAAGTTTAAAGTTTACAACACAATTTGATATATATGGTGAAATGATTTTCAGGATTTAATTTTTATGTCACCTTATTTTTTTTTTTTTTTTTTCCTTTTGGCGGAACTGGGGATTGAACTCAGGCCTTTGCGCTTGCCAGGGAAGTGCTTATTCCACTAAGCCATCTCCCTGGCCCCTTATGTCACTTTTGAAAGTATTCTAATGATAGTTGCTTACAGTATGAATTGTTTACTTTGCCAGCTACTGTGTGAAAACATTTACAGGACACAGAGAATGGGTACGTATGGTGCGGCCCAATCAGGACGGCACTCTGATAGCCAGCTGTTCCAATGATCAGACTGTTCGTGTATGGGTCGTAGCAACAAAGGAATGTAAGGCTGAGCTCCGAGAACATGAGCATGTGGTAGAATGCATTTCCTGGGCTCCAGAAAGCTCATATTCTTCCATCTCTGAAGCAACAGGATCTGAGGTATGGTGTGATTTGTATGTCATTGCATGATTTTATTGCTAATGTTTTAAGAACCCTAAGGTAACTTTTCTGATTCTCACTTTCAAGTTCATACACTTAAAATTCTGTATCCTAGAATTCTCAACCTTGAAACTGTTGCTCTTTAATGTAATTATATTTATATTTTTTTAGCCACTGATGATTATTGCTGTCAGCTGGCTGTTGATTTAATGGGTTTGGGGGATAGGAATTCTTCTGAAGAACAAAAATGATGGGGCAACCCATTGGGGTCCCCTTCTGTCTTTTCTTGGACAGCAGCTTTCTTTCCCTCAAATATATTCTGCTTTAAAAAAACAAAAAGAGCACTTAAACTTACCAGACATGCTGTTATGAGTAAAGCAGTACAAAATAAACTAGTAGGAGAGGTTAAATTTATCCTTTTGGATAACCTTAAAGGAGTATAATTATTTTATTTTTGAATTTATGATGAAATATAATTCAATATTTAAATATGAGGCTGGGGAGATGGCTCAGTGGAATAAGCGCTTCCCTGGCAAGTGCAAGGACCTGAGTTCTGTCCCCGGTTCTGCAAAAAAAAAATAAATAAAATATAATTCAATATTTAAATATGAGGCTGGGGAGATGGCTCAGTGGAATAAGCGCTTCCCTGGCAAGTGCAAGGGCCTGAGTTCAATCCCCGGTTACACACACACACACACACACACACACACAAAATTTAAATATGTTTTAATTGAAAACTTTCAGGGCGGCCTAATATCTCAGTGGATTAAAACATCTACAAGCAGGAGCAGGGACCAGGGTTCAATCCTCAGGCCTGCTGTGTCTGCTGTGCCCCCCAGGCACACTGAGATGGCAATTGAAACTGGGTGTGGTGGCGCATGCCTGTAGTCCCAGCTCTTGGGAGGCTGTGAACAGGTGGATCACTATGAGTCTGATCTAGTAGTGAGACCCTGTAGACCCTTCCCTAAAATTAAAAAATAATAAATAAATAAATGAAGACTTTCATTTGGAAACCTCTAATACTCTCTCTTTTTTTTTTTTTCCCCTTTTGGCGGAAGCGGGAATTGAACTCAGGCCCTTGTGCTTGCCAGGGAAGCGCCTATTCCACAGAGCCATCTCCCCGGCCCCGCCTCTAGTACTCTTGACTTTAAAAAGTACCAGCTGAGGGGCCAGGGCTCAGTGGCACAGCATTTGACTGGCAACCATGAGTCCCTGATCCCTGATTTAAAAAAAAAAAAAAAAGGCACTAGCTGAAAGCCAGGTGTGGTGGCACACACCCATAATCCCAGCACTTGGGAGGCTGAGGCAGGAAGATTGTTAAGTGTTAAAGGCCAGTCTGAGATTTTAAGGCGAGCCTGAACTACATAGTTAGAGCTTGCCTCAAAAAAGACAAAAAACAAAAACAAACCCCAACAATAAGAAAGTATCGGCTGAGTCTGAGTTGTCACATTTGCTTGTGATTACTCATTCTTCATTATTTCAATCCTTATGTTTAATATCTTTAGTTAAATGTTGTATTCTATGCTGGTCGATTACATTTTCAGGTTCTTTATACTGCCCTCTGGTGGTTGCTGTTTACCATGTCATAAAATTTTATCCTTGCTTAAACTTTGTGTAAAAACTAAATTAGATTTAAAATTCTTTTTGTTGGGCTGGAGAGATGGCTCAGTGGTCTGAAGCACCTACTTAGAACAAGCTTGGCAAAAGCATCAGGGACCGCGGTTCAATCCCCCAGCACCACATGCCAGCCAGCCCTGCCCCCTGG
>NW_004524648.1:640993-646614 GCF_000260255.1 Octodon degus | reverse complement strand
CTCTCTCTCTCTCTCTCTCTCTCTCTCTCTCTCTTTCTCTCTCTCTCTCTCTCTCTCAAATAAATAAATAAAATTTTAAAAAAAATTCTTTTTGTTTACAGAATTGGGGCTGGGAATAAAAAACAGAGCCTTGTATGTGTGTGGCAAGCACTCTAACATTAAACTGTACCCTCAACCCTTGATTAAAGTTTTATGCAGTAAATCTGTAATATGTTGGTGTTACTGGGTCCTTCTTATGTAGCCTAAAAGCCATGATAGTCTAAAATAGCTTAAATAGTGTCAAAAGACTTGTGTATTTCAATAGAATAAAAACAAAGTGTATTTTACAAAATTGGAAATGTGGTTAAGTCCTAGATGAAAGTCATTTAAAGTCTTTAACTAACTGATTACATGGAAAAATTATTTATGTTTTCTATAGACTAAAAAAAGTGGCAAGCCTGGGCCGTTCTTGCTGTCTGGATCTAGAGACAAAACTATTAAGATGTGGGACGTCAGTACTGGCATGTGCCTTATGACTCTTGTAAGTTTATATCATTGGATTTTTCTTTTTGCATTTTCACTGTTTCTATACCTTTTTGGATTTGATTCTTTGTGGTATTAAATAATCTAAACTATTCTAGGCTCTTCTAAAGATACTTTTCTTGAAACTATAGTAATTGTACTAGTGTAATGATAGAAAAAGTTGTATAGAATGTCATTTTATATATAAATAATCTACAACGCTAGTCATTGTTAGGAAGGGAGAGCATAGCCCACTGTGTCTTTTAAAAAAATTATGTGTAGTTAGAAGAATCAGGCCTGGTTATTACCCATGTCTATAATCCCAGCACTCAGGAGGTCGAGGCAGGATTACTTTTGAGTTCCAGGCCAGACTGGACTGTATAGTGAGACTGTGTCTCAAAAAGAAAAAAACAAAAAAGGTATATTTCTGGAGGAAAACTTTTTATAGACTTATTTAGTTTTGAAGGTGGTTATGTCTATTTCACTGTATTTATATAAATTATTTTAACTGTTACTCTTTGTTCATGTGATCTAGTGTATTTGGTTTATCTTACCAGTCTAAAATTAATCATTCTAATTTAGAAATGCTAATTTCATTTTAAGAGCACTGAGTTTCCATATGAGATTATATAAATGCTAATCAAAAGATTCTAGGTATTTTAGTTTGTAAAAGGGAATTCCATGAGGATTTGTGGATATTACTGTTATAATAGCAATTTTTATAATTTAGCATCTATGTGTTCAGAGGTTCTTGGGTGCTAACCATACATTGGAAGTGTCTGAATGTGGTAGACACATAGAAGCATTGTCAAGAATTGACTCTTGGGCTGGGGATATAGCTCAGTGGCGTAAGCATCTGCTTGGCACCTGCAAGGTATGGAGTTCAATCCCCAGTACTGCAAAAGAAAAAAAAAAAAAAAGAATTGACTCTTGGCCAGTTGTGGCCCCATGTCCATAGTTCAAGCATTCTGGGAGACTGAGATAGGAGGGTTGCAAGTTTGAACCCAGTCTGGAATAAGTAATTTGGTGAAACCTTCTCAAAATGTTAAAAGAGGGAAGGAACCATTTCAGTAGTTAGACTCTGGGTTCAATCCCTAGCACTACCAAAAAAATGGTTTTTTTTTAAGAATTGATACCTAAGAGCTGGCCAAATAGCTCAGTGGATTGAAGCGCCTGCAAGCAGGCACCAGGGGCCAGGGGTTTGAACCTGGGGCCTGCCATGCTGGCCCCACCCCCGGGGCTCACTGAGATGGCAATTGAGACTGGGCGTGGTGTTGCGTGCCTGTAATCCCAGCTCTTGGGAGGCTATAAACAGGGGGATCACTAGAGTCCAATCTAGTAGTGAGACCCTGTAGACCCTTGCCCCCCCCCCCAAAAAAAAAAAAAATTGATGCCTAGTGGTGTTCTGAGCTGAGTTCAGGTATACATTGTGCTGTTAGAAAACTGGATCTATATTTAAAGTCAAGGGCTGGGGAGATACATCAGCAGCTTAATAAGCATCTGTCTGGCAAGTACAAGGTTCTGAGTTTGATCCCCAATACCAAAATAAATAAACTTAAATATTGCAGTGTACCATCAGTAAGTATGGAGGTCACCACGAACTTTCTCAGGTTTCTGGCTATTTTTCAGCTGGGGGGTGAGGCATGTTTTCCTGCATTATTTTGGGGTGGTCTTAGAAATGTGATTTGACTGTTCTGTGTATGTGACACTGGACATTGAAACCAGGACCTTCACACTTGAGTCACATTCTCAGCCTTTTTTATTTTTTGAGAAAAGGCCTTACTAGTTTGCCGGGGCTGGTCACCAACTTGCAGCCCTTCTGCCTCAGCTTCCTAGGGAGTTAAGATTATAGTTATGCAGTAACATACCCAGCTATGGATTGACTTCTTATGGAGGCTGCTACCTCTAGTGGTGGGTGACTTCTTACCTTTGGTGATTTATTTATTTGGTGCAGGGTCTCACTAGGCTGCTTGGACTCCTGGGATTATAGGCGTGAGCCACCACACCTGGTTCTGGGACCAGCACAGTATGCAGTACCGGGGATCAAACCCAGGTCTTCGTGCTTGCGTGGCAGGCACTTAGACTGCTAAACTGTCTCCCTAGCCCCCCTGTTTTTTTTGGTGGAACCAGGGATTGAACTCAGGCCCTGGTGCTTTGCAGGCAAGCGCTTATTCTTTCTTACTGAGCCATCTTCCCAGCCCCCCTGTTTGTTTTTAAATAATTAAATTTATTGGTAGCTTTTTTTTGGTGGAACCAAGGCTTGAACTCCGGTCCTTGTGCTTGCCAGGCAAGTACTTATTCTACTGAGCCATCTCCCCAGCCCAAAAGTAACCCCCCCCTTTTTTATAGTAGTTCCTCACTGTTGCATGGCTCAGCTTTTGCAGACTCATGTTTCAAAGGCTTTCAGAAACATTAATCTAAATTATTTGTCGTGAATTTTTTGCTGTATTGCAGGATTTTGTAGTACTGTACAGTATGTGTATGTTAAAATCACGTAGGTTTACAAGTTTAGAAAATGGTTAAGAACGTTAGGAGTGTGGGAAAGGTTTATAAAGCCTTAAAATGTATATAAATGCTGAAATATAATGTTGCTACTTTGCTGATTTTCACTTATCGCAGGGGTGTCTGGAACATAGCCTCCATGATAAGTGAGGGACCACTGTATACATAATGATCACATTCATCTTTGGGGCTTTTTTTTTTTTTTTTTTTTTTTGTTTTTTTTTTTTTGGAGGGAGGGTCCTACAGGATATTCGAGGTTTCACTTGAACATACTCTGTTAACTCAATCGGGTCTCAACCTCTCAGCAACCCTTCTCCTCCAGGCTCCAGAGACTAAGACTACAGGTGTCTACCATGCCCTGCAACCAAAGTAAAGCAAAACAAAAGCTCTTGTCCCTAAATTGATCCACCCCTTTAAAGCTAGGCGTGGTGGCACGTGCTTGTGGAGGCAGGGCAGGAGAATTGCTGTAAATTTGAAGCCAGCCTCGGCTACATAATGAGTTCAAAGGTATCTTGAAGTATATAGCAAGACTGTCTCAATAGATAGATGGATGGATGGATATCTGTCTGTCTGTCTGTCTGTCTGTCTGTCTGTCTGTCTGTCTATCTATCTATCTATCTATCTATCTATCTATCTCCTTTTATATTTCTTTTACAAAAATACTGTAGTCAGATGTCAAGACACATGCCTAATCCCAGCACTCAGGAGGCTGAGGCAGGAGCATAACCAAGAAATTAAGTCAGCTGGGACTACATCATAGTAAGGTCCTTCTCAGAAAAACAGAGAATAAGACCTCCTCAAAAAATAAAGCTCTAGTCATTTCAATTTTTTCTAGTCATTTCTATTACAAGAATAGTTAGAAATGTTCAGAAAAGCTAAGAAATAAAATGAAAATAGAAATCACTCTCAGATCATGCTGCTTTACCTTTCAAATATAATTTGCTTCCTTTTTTCTTTTTCTTTCCTTTTTGAGATAAGATCTCACTGTGTAGTGCAGGTTAGCCTTGAATTTGCTTATGTAGCCCAGGCTGGCCTCCAGCTCACATTGATCCACCTGCCTCATGAAGCCTCCCAAATTCTGGGATTACAGGTGTGTGCCACCACACCCAGCTCAAATATTAATTTTTTAGACTTGATATAACCAGTATAACTTGGTGAATGACATTCTATATCTGCATTATCTAGTAAGATACTTGCTAGCTACATGTAATGGTTGAGCTCTTAAAGTGTGGTTAGTAAGTATGAAGGACTGATTTAACTTTAGTAGTTTATATTTAAACAGGCACATGAAGCTGACTACCCTGTTGAATTATGCTGTTCTAAACCTTTTATCTTTTTGTTAACATTAGTTTATAAATATATCTCCTATAAAATGGTATCATGCCATTTAATATATATATTGCTTTGTAGCAAACTCAAATGTCATTAATTACTCTTGAAAGAAATTATATGCAGTTTTTTCATGTATGTGTTTGTAAAGTAATCTGGGCATGTCCTTAAAGTTTTTTTTTTTCTTTAGAATTATTTTATTAAATCATAAATGTACAACAGCTTCTTAACTCTATACACGCACTTAAATTTTTTAAAGGAAAAACTTTATGTCTTATTACAGCATGATCCTGGCTAATAGCTTTTCAAAACTTTGAGAAAAATCTTAAAAAAGGTTTCACATGTCACCTGAAACTTACTAATTTAACATTATCAAAGAAGGAATGCTTCTACACTCTTACAAAGACCTGTCCTTAACGTTTTGAGACATTATCTTGCTAAATTGCTCATAATAGCCTTGAATTTGTGATCCTCCTGTCAGACCATCCTGAACATCTGGAATTTCTAGATTGTGCCATGGCATTTGTGTGCATGTATTTCAGAGTCTGTCAGCGTGGTGGTGCATGCCTGTAATCTCAGCAGTTGGGAGTCTGAAGTAGGAGGATTACCCTGAGTTCAAGGCCAGCCAGGAATACATAGTGGGTTCAAGGCTAGCCTGAGCAACCAAACAATTAAAAAAAGAATGAAGAGCAGAGTTTAGCTGGGTGTGATGTCACATATCTATCTACAATTTCAGCTACTTAAGCTGAAGCAGAAGAATTGCAAGTTAAAAATCTAGCTGACTTTGAATTCCTCATGATCCTCTTGCCTCAGCTTCTGGAGTGCTGGGATTACAGGCATGAACCACCATTCCTGGCTCTTTCTGTAATGGCAGGATCTCAGTTTATACCCCAGGATGGGTTCCAACTTGTATTCCTTTTACCTCAGCCTCCAGTGTGCTTGAATTATGAATACTCAACCATATACTTTCTTTCCTTTTCTCTTTCCCTCCCTCTCCCTCTTCTCTCTCCCTCTCTTCTCCCTCTCATGCTGAGATTATAGGCTACCATACCCACTTGGGCTGTTACATTTTTTTATGATACCCTGTTAGTTGATTCAGGGATGGCACATTGAAATTAAAGCCTTTTTAAAAAATATAAAAGTTGGGGCTGGAGAGATGGCTCAGTGGTCTAAAGCACCTACTTAGAACAAGCTTCGCAAAGCATCAGGGACCGCGGTTCAATCCCCCAGCACCACATGCCAGCCAGCCCTGCCCCCTGGTGGGCTGAGCTGGCCACACACACACACCA